>NW_024070201.1:59882534-60200264 GCF_014754425.2 Oryx dammah | reverse complement strand
AACTTTCTTTCCAAGGAGTAAGTGTCTTTTAATTTCATGGCTACAATTACCATCTGCAGTGATTTTGGAGCACAGAAAAATAAAGTCAGCCACTGTTTCCACTGTTTCCCCATCTATTTGCCATGAAGTGATGGGACCAGATGCCATGATCTTCGTTTTCTGAATGTTGAGCTTTAAGCCAACTTTTTCACTTTCCTCTTTCACTTTCATCAAGAGGCATTTTGTATTCATCAAAACATACTGCTAGGTACACTTGCAGGCCCATGATTTGTCCTTGTGCAAAGTCCATTCTATCAGTGATGCTGCCCAGTTGTGTAAATCACGTGTATGGCTGTGGGAAAGTGAGACCACATGTATTCTTTACCATCACTGCCAACTACAATGTGCCCCAGAAGATGGGCTATACAGGTATACTTATACTAATAATAACACTTATGTGTCACTTATTATATGCCAGATACTCTTCAAAACATTTTGCTTACTCATTTAATCCTCTCATCAGTTCTATGATGTAGGTACTATATTCGTCTTCGTTTTACAAAAATGAAGAAACTGAGGCATAGATAAATCAGTAAAGAGATGGAATTTGAAACTGGGCATTCTTTTCCAGAGCTAGTGTACTATACTATACTGCCGCTCATGATATTTCTAAATACAAGAAATCCTTTTAAATACACCTGTGAGTTAAACATGAAATCACTCATTTGACAAGTAGCTTTTCTTGTATTGTAGCTTTTCTTGTATTGTAGAATTCCTATTTTCCCTTGTACTGTTAGAATTTTATTACAATAATAGCAGCTATCATTTACTGAGTCTTGCTATGTGCCAGATCCTGGGCTGGCACATACAGTTAATCTGTGAAACTACATTGGAAACCAATCTCCTATATAGTAAAAGATAAACTAAGGCTGCCCAAGTCCATGCTTAAAACCTGATGCTATACTACTATGTATTTTTGCCTTATTTTTGCAAATAGACTGCAAATTCTTTGAAGCCAGAGATTGTATCTTCTACTTGCTTGTTGATTCCATAATACTTTGAATGCCTTGATCCTAATTGATACTGAAAAAATGTTGGATTGATGGATACAACTGATGCTTTACAGAATTCAGCATGGTGTAGTACAAAGACTCTGGGGTCTCTCTGTATGTCATCTGGGAAGTTACCTAGTCTTCCAGCTTCAGCTTCCTTATCATTAAAAGGAGGAAAATACAATTAATTATAGGGTGTTTAAAGATTAAAGGGCTTCCTTGGTGGCTCAGATGGTAAAGAATCTGCCTGCAATGCAGGAGGCCCTGGGTTTGATCCCTGCGTCTGGAAGATCCTCTGGAGAAGGAAATGGCTAACCACTCCAGTATTCTTGCCTGGAGAATTCCATGGACAGAGGAGCCTGGTGGGCTACAGTCCATGGAGTTGCAGAGAGTCAAAGATGAATGAGTGACTAAACATATACATACAAAGATTAAAAGGCAACATTATCTCTAAAATGTTTATTATAAAGTCTGCCACATAGTAAATACTCAAAAAATGCTAATTTTTACTCACTTCTTTGAAACGTAATTTTTGGGCCAAGTCTTCAATGACTGACTTTAGTATACAATTGTATAAAAGTGATTACATTTGGTTGGGCAATTATTCAGATTTTTCTTTTTCTCAAAATGAGTTGAAATAACTGTTAGTTTATTTTCACTGAGAGAAAAGAAAAATTTCTTTCTGAGCCAGTGAAATAGTTCTGTTGCAAAAAAAAAAAAAAAGTTCTGTCTCTATGGTCTGTCACAGTTTATGGCTATGCTTAGTCGCTCAGTCGTGTCTGACTCTTTGCAACCCCGTGTACTGTAGCCCACCAGGCTCCTCTGTCCATGGGGATTCTCCAGGCAAGAATACTGGAGTGGGTTGTCATGCTCTCCTCAGGGGATATTCCCAATCCAGGGACTGAACCCAGGTCTCCTGCCATTGCAGGCAGATTCTGTACCATCTGAGCCACCAAGGAAGCCTACTGATGAGCAAACATGAAATTAATGTATGGTAGACAGAATAATGGTCCCTCAATGATGTCTACATCCTAAGTCTCAGAATCTATAATATGTAACTTTACGTGGCAAAGGGGAATTAAGGTTACAGTTGGAATTAAGGTTACTAATCAGGTGACCTTAAAGTAGGGAGATTACTCAGGTTTCTCCCAGTGGGCCTGGAGTAATCGCAAGCACCCTCAAAAGTGAAAGAGAGAGGCAGACGACAGAACCAGAGTGACGACAGTATAAGAAGGACCTGGTCCAATGTAGCTGGCTTTGAAGGTGGAGGAATGGGGTGATGAACCAGGAATGCAGACAGCCACTAGACGCTGGAAAAGGCAAGGAAATGGATTCTCTTCTAGGGTGTCTGGAATGAACTCAGCTCTTCTGACCCCTTGATTTTAGCTCTGTAAGATGCATCTTGGATTTCTGTCTTCCAGAATAGCAAGACAATAAATTTGGATTGTTTAAGCCATTAAGCATATAGTAATTTGTTATAACAACAATGGTATAGCAAGAATGTACCAGTATCAGTAGAGGAGAAATATCAATAACCTCAGACATGCACATGACAGAAAGCGAAGAGGAATTAAAGAGCCTCTTGATGAAGGTGGAAGAGGAGAGTGAAAAAGCTGGCTTACAACTCAACATTCAAAAAACCAAGATCATGGCACCTGGTCCCATTACTTCATGGGAGAAACAAAAGAAACAGTGACCAATTTTATTTTCTTGGGCTCCAAAATCGCTGCAGATGGTGACTGCAGCCATGAAATTAAAAGTCGCTTGCTCCTTGGAAGAAAAGCTATGACAAACCCACACAGCGTATTAAAAAGCAGAGACATTACTTTGCCTACAAAGTTCCATATAGTCAAAGCTACGGTTTCTCCAGTAGTCATGTATGATATGAGAGCTGGACAATAAAACAAGCTCAGTGCTGAAGAACTGATGCCTTCAAACTGTGGTGCTGGAGAAGACTCTTGAGAGTCCCTTGGACAGCAAGGAGATCAAACCAGTCAATCCTAAAGGATATCAGTCCTGAATATTTATTGGAAGGACTGATGTTGAAGCTGAAGCTCCAATACTTCAGCCACCTGATGCAAAGAGTCGAATCACTGGAAAAGACCCTGATGCTGGGAAACATTGAAGGCAGGAGGAGAAGGGGACAACAGACTCCAGGAAAAAGTGAAGGAAAGCCTGGTGTGCTGCTGTTCATGGGGTCACAAAGAGTAGGGACACAACTGAGCGACTAAACAACAAACAATAGCAAGAATGCATGTAAATAGGTCACAGATTTGGGATTGTGCAAAAACAGCTCAGTTATGATTTTAAACAACTTTCAAGTGACCATATGAATACCAACAGTGATATTTCTCTTGATTATATCAGGTAGAGAAGTCAAGTAAAATGCAATATAGTAAAATTATTCTAGATTTATTTCTAACATGTTTTTAATTAACTACACTAGAAACAAGAAAATTTTTCCTTTGCAGTTTATTCTTTAGTCATCAGAAATGTGCTATTTGTGAACATGATCAGCAAAGAATAAGGCAAGAATTAATTATAACAGGAAAAATTTTTGTTTGGACAAGGAGAAGGTATTTTGGACACTGTCATTCCAAAGCCTAAAATATTTCTTTAGCTAATTAGTAGTAAACCATTGTCTAGCTCTCAAATCCCTCCATCTTACCTAACTTAACCACTTTTATGTACAAATACAAAACTTCTGATCAAAGCATGCCAGTTTCTTATACATTAAATAGACTATTGCAGGTTCTGCTCATTTCTGTTTAATCTCCACTCTGCTTGGAATGTTCTGTTTTTTCTTCTCCGCCCATTCAACACAAACTAATCTCTTTCTCTAAGCATCCATAGCACTTATATATTCTACCTGCATTTTAGCTTCTATTGCACATGATTCTCTTATTTGCCTGTTATTTATTATTACTTCAGGTTGTATGTCTTGTTTTCCTCTTAGTTCCTTTATGACTGATGATACTTGATGGGCATATAGGGGTTCATTTTATTAGCTTTTACTTTTCTCTATGTTTCAAATTTTCTGTAATGAAATGTTAAAAGAAAGGGAGGCACCCTTTAATCTGTAAAGCATGCTTTCAGTCTCTAGGTTTCTCCTTTCCAGCTTTCACTGCAAAGCTGGTTGAATTGGTTTTTCCTTTAAAGTCCTACCTCTTTTGGTTTAAGAAACATGATGTAAAAGATATGATACTATGCTCAAAGGTTGATGGCCTCATCTAATATAACAGTGAATTAGTGTACATTATTCAAGACAAAACTTTCACTATTGCTCAGTAAAGAGAAGCATGATTAATTCAATTCACCAGTTAATTGTTGCTGTAATCTTTGAAACCTTTGCTTAATGTTATTGATACAGGATTCCTTGTTAGCATATTTCTGGCAAGAAGTGATTGAGGCAGGTTTTCATCAACATTTAATAAAGAAAAAGTTAGAATAATAGTAAAACTTACTATTGGTAGTTTATACTGTAAAGTATTAACAACACAAAATGTTAATTAATTTCTAATTCTCTATTCTATTATTTAGATTTCATGAAGGTTGATTGGACTTGATCCATCATTTTACGGAAAATTAATTATTTCAAATACATGCACCACTTTATGCAACCTGCCTGATTTGCATTGAGGAAAATTCAGCAGAAGTAATTGAGGCACAAGCAAATACTGGCACTGAGTGAACTCAATTTTCATTCCAAATTTCTGCAAAATCCCAAGGCACAACAATATCAGATGCAAGGGGGAAAACAAACAAAAGCAATGTGAAAAGGGAACATGAAGAGAGAATATTACAAGAATCAGAGAACAAAGGGAATGCAAAACTATTTTAGTGCCATAGATGAGCAGTGAGGGCTGCATTCAGGCAAGGTGGAATAAGATATCATATGGCATCCTGACAATTGATGTCTTCATTTAAATGTAAGAATTTACATTCTAATTAGAAAGAATTTACATCTTAATCAGAGGCAGCTGTATTATCTTGTTACTGTTTTTTTCAAAGGTAATGAACTAAAGTACTGCTGTGCTTTTTCAACCAGAAACTAAATAGACAGCATCCAGTGTTATTTTATAGCTTACCTGCTGTAAGCTGTTATTAATATTTTCAAAGATTAAATTTCTACCAAAAATCTTTGAAAAATGAAAACTGTATTAGGCATCACTAGAATGGTATGACAAAGACTATTTAAAGTATTTAAACAAATCCTTTTCTAACTTGTATATTTATCAAGCTAATAGAAGCCTCTTATGATTTATTAATATAATATTGTTTTCGCTTGGGAGGATGTAGAAAAGCTACTAAAGCAGATACGCATCGCATTCTGGTGAAACACTGTTCTTACACTCAGATTTGTTTGTAAGAGATCATTTACTAAATGTAAAACTTTACCTTATTAAAACCATTTAAGGTGTATTCTTTTTTTCTGCCTATGACTTTTAATAAGGAAAGATAACAAATACGTATGACAATATGTTGCTTGTTTTATACTGCTTTGTTACTAAACATTAAAAACATTTAAAAATGTAATGCTTCAGAAATATACACATTTCTGATGGTGTTCAGGATTGCCATAGTTAATAAAAGTAAAGGAAATAACACGTTCAAATGCACACTGTCCTATTCTAGGTTGTTCATAATGGTAGCAAGACCTAGGTATTGATGGTGTTATCTTTGCAAAATCAAGCCCATCATTCATATGAGAATCAGCACGAGCTCACTGACCCATGGTTTAGCAGAAATTGGGCTTGGCCTAAAAGAAATCAAGCAGGAGAAAATTACAAGTGTTAATAAAAATGTAAAATGCCACCTTTGTCCTTAGCACTAGGCATCTTTAGGTTATTGATACTTATTCTCATCAGCTGTATCATTAATATGAAGCTGTAATATGGGCCAGTTTTTAATTTGCAGCTTTATGATTTAATTCATCATATATATTTTTTTATTAAAATGGAGGAAAATAAAAAGACTAAGAGCTGTATCTACCAGTCTATTAAATAAATGATTAATGTGGTTAATTTGGTCAAAATATTTGATTCAAAAATTACAGAGTCTAAAATAATTCTGAGGTACCAATTTATCTTTATTATCATACTTATTTTCTAGACCTATATGTATAGAAGAAAAACAGATCACATATGAACGTGCTATACTGTAAGAAATGAAAAACAGAAAAAATCCAGGTAGATGTAAAAAAAAAAAAGATGGGATTAATTTTAAGGTGGCATTTTCCTAACCTGGGCCACCCTGATGACAAAGAGGAGATAATTATTAGTTCACTGGTGCTTTTTCTTACATTTCCACTAAAGACAGTTTATGGAGGAAATGATTCAGATGGGCCTGACTGAATTACTGGCTCTGAAAGATGGCTTTATATTGCTGTCAGAAACCGTCAGCCCCCTTTTGAAAGGTTTATTTGCCTATGGCTCTTCCGTGTATGACTTGTTATAAGGGCACCTAACACCACATAGCTCACAGGGTGTCTTCATTTTCAGAAGTATCCCAGATAACTTTTTGATTATCCCTAGGTTTATGAAAACTGTTTGCCTTTTTGAAAAGGATATCTAGAAATAAGTACATTTTGCTTTTGATATTTACATATGGTTCTGAGTTTAATACCATGTCCTTTGAGTTAGAGGGTATCAGAATGTTATATCTACCATAACCAGTTTTCTTCTTGGCCCATGGTTATGGTAACCATACATATTCATATCCAATCTAAAAGAGCATAATGAAACACATGTTTCCTTTTAGGCTGTCTCTTGTTTCCCTATAACTTTGGGCTTGGATTATCACAATTGCTTCCTAAATAGCTTCTTGCTTGTAGTTACCTCCTCATCTAATGCCTCCTTCCTGAAACTGACAGCCTAAAGTCATGGCCTCTAATCATCCCTATTATAAGGGATGATTAGCTCTGTTAGATACATGGTATAGAAGAGACATGAATTCTAATCCTGATTCTATTGCTATCTGGGTCTCAGTTTTCACGTCGGTAAAATGAAGGTGTGAGTTTATTTTAATGGCCTATTTTTTCTTAAAATTAAATGACTCCATGCTTAACTATTGTGTCTACTCATTGTGTTTTAGTTATTTCAAACCTATTAACTTATCATTTTCAACTCCAACCTGAAATGCATTTTTTTCCTCTGGCTATACAAATTGTGCTCATTTTCAAGATTCATTTCAAAACATCATCTCTTCATAATGCTGGTCTGCTAGTGCTGGTCAATCCACAATAACCTCCTTTCTCTAATGCATGTATTCAACAAATATTTATTGAATACCTAGTTTGTATGGGGGCTTCCCTGATGGCTCAATGGTAGATGAATCCACTTGCAATATAGGAGTTTCATGAGATGTGGGTTCAATTCCTGGGTTGAGAGGATGCCTTGAAGGAGGAAATGGCAACCCACTCCATTATTCTTGCCTGGGAAATCACATGGACAGAGGAGCCTGGTAGGCTGCAGTCCATGGGTTGCCAAGAGTCAGATACAACTGAGCAACTAAGCATGCACACATACTTTGTAGTAGCAATGATTCTTATTATTATAGATAATAAAAATTGAATAAGATGTGCCAGTTATTGTAGTGGACAATTCATATACCATTTTATCATCTAATGCTTGGAAGAAGGTAGTTTGTTTTTTTCTTTTTTTCTATTACCCTTTTTACTCAAGATGAGGAAAAAGGGACTTAGAATTCAAGTAAGATACTTTCTTGAAAGTGAAAGTGTTAGTCACTTAGTCGCATCTGACTTTTTGTGAACCCATGGACTGGAGCTCACCAGGCTCCTCTGTCCATAGAATTCTCCAGGCAAGAATTGATAGCCATTCCCTTCTCCAGGGGAATCTTCCTGACCCAGAGAACGAACCTGGATCTCCTGCATTGCAGGCAGATTCTTTACTGTCTGAGCCACCAGGAAGCCCAAGATACTTGCTTACAGCTAGACAATTAGCAAGTGGCAGAGCTGGGACTAATACCCATATCTGCAAACACCAAAGTGTGGTATATTAATTACCTTGATAAACTTCCTCTTGGAGACAGGGAGCATATTTAAACGGTTTTAGTATCAGCCACTTGCATATATCAGGCACTTAACACTTCCTTAGGACTTCCCTGGTGGCTCAGACGGTAAAGGGTCTGTCTACAGTGTGAGAGACCTGGGTTCGATCCCTGGGTTGGGAAGATTCCCTGGAGAAGGAAATGGCAACCCACTCCAGTACTCTTGCCTTGAAAATCCCATGGACGGAGGAGCTTGGTGCAGGCTACTATCCATGGGGTCGCAAAGAGTCCGGCACGACTGAGCGACTTCACTTTCACTTTCACTTCCTTGGCTCTTTCAGTAGGCATTACACCTCCCTGCAGACAGGCCTCCAAAGACTTTTCTTGGAGGTAAAGTCCCTTGGATTGAAAATCCTGGGTAAAGGTATTTCTAACCTGGTTTCTAATGTGGCTCTCATAATTGTATTCCCAACTAATACCAAGTTGTTGTACGCATGGTGTGTTCATAGTCACACACCATGATGTGCCATAGTTTCCAGTGAACCCCATATTAGCAACTGCCCATTTTCAGCTTATATTCTATCAATCAAATGATTTTGACTCAAATACTGAAAATACTGAATGGTAGGACGTATGGATCATAGAAGTCTTAAATAGTAGGAAATCTACTACAGTCAATTAATTAAAGCACCCCTTTCAAAGAGTTGGAATTAGGTTTCAAGGTTTTAAAGATCAAGAGAATGTGCTGCCAGAGAAGTCTATATTTTAATTTCATATGCAAAAGGAAAATGAGGAAATAAATCACATTTTAATTTCAAATAAAATCGGGAATGGCAATAACAATTTCCCTAGGCATGAAAAATCTAAATAAGCAGCTTAAAGAAAAAAGTATAATTGATTTACAATGTGCCCTAGCATTCTTTTTATTGTGACTTTCTTAGGAAGAAGTTAGAAGATAGCTGGCTTCTGTAACTTTATTGCTTAAACCTTCTTTCCCACTGCTGGGAAAAACTAGTGGTCTCTCTTAGGGCAACTGTACTGATGTGCTAGTTGAATTTTAAAAAGCACCAGTTTTGCTGTACACCTGAAAATATTAATAACACAGCAATGTAAATGAACTATACTTCAATAACAAAATAAAATGAAATTTTAAAAAATCACCAGTTTATACAATTGGCATTCCCCTTACTGAGACCACCTGATAACCTTTTCTGTTCTAGAGCTGGTCAAATTATGGAAAACAAGTATTTTATTTATGTAGTTATTCAGCTTTGTTGAGGTATAACTGATATACAAGAAATTGTACAAAATTAATGCATACATCTTGATGAGTTTGGACATTTGTATATACCTTAATACCATCACTACAGTCAGAGAACTAAACATATACATCATATCCAAAAATATCCTTGTATTCCTCTGTAGTGATTTTGTTTGGGGGGGATTGTAAGAACATTTAACATGAGATCCATCCTCTTAAGACATTTTAAAAGTATATAATACAGTATTGTTAACTGTAAGTACTATGCCTTAAGAAGATCTCTAGAACTTACTGATCTTGCATAACAAGAATTTTATACTCACTGAACAATTCCCCATTTCCTCCTCTCCCTGGTCCGTGACAACCACCATTCTATTCTCCGCTTCTATTAGTTTGACTATTTTAAATACCTCATGTAATATTTATATGAAAAGGTATATTGTCAATAAAAACTTGAAATCTTTGATGCTGATAATCTGAAATGTGGATAACACACTTGTAGATAACTGAGAACTGTTTTTTACAATTCTGGCTTGAACTGCATGCTGCTAAAATTTTAAAATCTAAATTATCTCAATTTAAATATCAGAATTATCTGCCATAGGGTTATATGAAAAACCCTAAATGAATTTAGATGAGACTAAATTCTTTAATGGCTTTGGTGTATATCAAGAACAAAGGAAAAAAGTGCCCAGAGGATAATGCTAAGCATAAGGAACAGAAAATAAATGTAGTCTAGATACTCTTAAATAAATGAGAAATCAGATTAATAAACACAAAGAGAGCATAGGAATAAAGTACAGAGTTACTGGTTCACTAGTTTACATTACTGATATAAATTCTTTTTATTTAGTTTTCTATAAATTCTTTAAAAATAAAATTCAAGAATTAAGACAATAATCCCATGTAGCTATTAAATACTAAATCCCCCAAGGTACTAAGAAACCCAATCCCAGAAGACAACAACTAGCTTTTTCCACCTTGGAACATACCCTATCATTCTCCATGACTCCAGGCGAAGAATAAGACAGGCTACAGTAAAAAGAAATAGATCCTCATGTGATCTATATTCACTTCAAATACAAAGACAAAAATCTAATCACGAACCACTCAACATTTAAACGTATAAGTAATCATGGATACTCAAGAAACAGAACTTATACATAATGAAATAGTTTATATAAAGCACATGGAAGATGACTTCATAATAGAATATCCTCAAATGGTTAATAAGATGTGCTGTTAGGAAAACACTAGAAGCGTGGAAAATTAGAATGTGACTGTCAAAATAAAAAAAGTTCAATTGACTAACAAAATGAACACAAAAGGAATTAGTGAGCTAGAAGATACAGGGTAAAATAATTCTTCTTGGATATAAATCAAAAGGGCAAAAAAAAAAAATCAAATAGAGAAAAGTTAAAAGATATGGACATTTGAGCCAGATCAACATCTTTGTAACAGGCATTATCGAAGAGAAGAAAGAGAATGGCAGGGAGAAAGCAATTTGCATATAAAAATGGTGACTTATGATGTTAAAAGACAGAAGGAGAAAAATTAGTAGCAGAAGAAATACTCAAAAATTCTTAAGCTAGAAAATAGAACGCATCTTTTACCAGAAAATATACCTCCCAAGTATCTAAAATAAATTTCCTTTTTAAACAATAAGACAATGCAATAAATCACATTAAAATCAGGAACAAAGACTGATGTCTAATTTCACCAACATGCCTTTACTGCAAGTCCTGGACAATGCAACTGGACAAAAAAAGAAACATATGTGTAAACATCAGAAAACAGATATCAGAAAACTATCAAAAAAGTAACCAAATACAAAATCAACATTTAAGCATCAATTAAACAATGTTATGAAACAAAAAAAGAATCCCATTCACAATTGTGAGAAAAAATCCTCACAAAATGTTTAGGAATAAGACTTCTATAAAATGTGCAATCAATGACTACTCAATCTTTTACAAACATGGGAATACAAAGAAAAGAAAAAAAATGACAAATTCACGGTGTATACCTTTAAAGAGTTAATAAAGTATTTGGGGTCAAAAACTTCAAAGAATTTCACTAACAAGCATAAAAATAACAAGCTGATAAGTGCTACAGAAGTACATGGTTGCTTTGAGTGTATATAAGAGGAGAAATTGATTTAGTCAATGAATTTGCAGAAAGTTTTCATGGCTGGATGGCATCACCAATGGACGTGAGTTTGAGTGACCTCTGGGAGTTGGTGGAGGACAGGGAGGCCTGGTGTGCTGCAATTCATGGGGTCGCAAAGAGTTGGAAATGACTGAGCGACTGAATTGAACTGAACTGAACTGAACTTCCTGGTTGTAGAAATTATTCTGATGGGTGTAGGAGGAATTATCTAGGTTGGGGAAAGTGTAAAATGTACCTCAAGAAAACAACAAGGGCAAGAAGAGAACAATTTTATTTTAAGAAATTAAAACAAAGAAATAAAAGGATGTGTGGCAAGCTGTATAATGTCTAGGCTTACCACCAAAGATATCCATGGTCCTAATTCCTGTGCACTGTGACTATGCTGTACACGACAAAGGAGAATTTTCAGATGTGATTAAGTTAAGGATCCAGAGAGAGGGAGATTGTCCTGGGCCCAGTATAATCATAAGAATCCTTACAAGAGGAAGGCAGGAGGGTCAAAGTCAGAGAGAAGACGATGTGATGAAGAAGGCAGAGGCCTGAGCGCCATGGCCACGAGCTAAGACATGCTGGCAGCCTCTGGAACTGGAAAAGGCAAGAAATGGATCGATTCTTCACTAGAGGAGAGGCTCCAGAACGAACAAGCCTGCTGACATCTTCATTTTAGTCCAGTGAGACTGATTTTACACAGATCTTCAGAACTATAACATAATATATTTGGGTTATTTTAAACCATTACATTTGTGTTATTTTGCTATAGCAGCAATAGGAAACTAATACAGATTTAGTCATGTGTTAGTTGTATAATTTAAAGAAAAAAGAAAGCATCAGTTATTAAAGGAGAATCAATCAATCTTGCCATGAAATTATATGATGATACGTGAATCACAGAAGACACAAAATAATACATTGTTATAGGACAGACAGAAGTACTGATACATGAGTGCATTAAATTTTTCATACTTACGACACACAAAGATAATTCAATATTTGTTGTAAATAAAAGTGTGCTTTCAATAGATTATACCTGGTAAAATGAAACCTTTGACTAGCTGATATCTTCAGCTGAATATCAAGGATATTATACAGTATTCCAAGTAACAGGAATTTTATGATTTAATATATGTGCATGTATAAGTTATACTTTGTAAATTAAGTTATAATGAGGTAATATATTTAAACATTTCATTCTGAAAATTTGACATGCAGAATGTCAAACATTTGTGATGTCTAAACAACACAAAAATTAATTTAATATATATTTCTTGCCTCTAGATAAATTAATATTCATTTTGATAATGGTGGCCTATTTCTTCCATCCAAAGAATAAAATTAAAAATACACCATAACCATCAGTATCGCTTATGAAGAGATAACAATAACTGACTACATTTGAAGAGAAATTTTAACTTAAGTAATATTTTCTGGAGAGATAAGAAAGCCTTCCTCAGTGGTCAACGTAAAGAAATAGAGGAAAACAACAGAATGGGAAAGACTAGAGATCTCTTCAAGAAAATTAGAGATACCAAGGGAACATTTCATGCAAAGATGGGCATAATAAAGGACAGAAATGGTATGGACCGAACAGAAGCAGAAGATATTAAGAAGAGGTGGCAAGAATACACAGAAGAACTATACAAAAAAGATCTTCGTGACCCAGATAACCACGACAGTGTGATCACTCACCTAGAGCCAGACATCCTGGAATGTGAAGTCAAGTGGGCCTTTGGAAGCATCACTACGAACAAAGCTAGTGGAGGTGATGGAATTCCAGTTGAGCTATTTCAAATCCTGAAAGATGATGCTGTAAAAGTGCTGCACTCAATATGCCAGCAAATTTGGGAAACTCAGCAGTGGCCACAGGACTGGAAAAAGGTCAGTTTTCATTCCAATCCCAAAGAAGGGCAATGCCAAAGAATGTTCAAACTACTACACAATTGCAATTATCTCACACGCTAGCAAAATAATACCCAAAATTCTCCAAGCAAGGCTTCAACAGTACGCAAACCGAGAACTTCCAGATGTTCAAGCTGGATTTAGAAAAGGCAGAGGAATCAGAGAGAAAACAGCCAACATCTGTTGGATCATAGAAAAAAAACAAGAGAATTCCAGAAAAACATCCACTTCTGTATTATTGATTATGCCAAAGCCTTTGACTGTTTAGATCAACAGAAACTGTGGAAAATTCTTAGAGAGATGGGAATACCAGAACACCTTAATTGCCTCCTGAGAAATCTGTATGCAGGTCAAGAAGCAACAGTTAGAACTGAACATAGAACAACAGACTGGTTCCAAATTGGGAAAGGAGTATGTCAAGGCTGTATATTGTCACCCTGCTTATTATTTAACTTATATGCAGAATACATCATGCAAAATCCTGGGCTGGATGAAGCACAAGCTGGGATCAAGACTGCCAGGACAAATATCAACAAACTCAGATAATGTAGATGATACCATTCTTATGGCAGAAGGTGAAGAGGAACTAAAGAGCCTCGAGATGAAAGTGAAAGAGGAGAGTGAAAAAGCTGGCTTAAAACTCAACATTCAAAAAACTAAGATCATGGCATCTGGTCCCATCACTTCATGGCAAACAGATGGGCAAACAATGGAAATAGTGACAGACTTTTATTTTCTTGGGCTCCAAAATCACTGTAGATGGTGGCTGCAGTCATGAAGTTAAAAGACACTTGCTCCTTGGAAGAAAAGATAGGACCAACCTAGGCAGTATATTAAAAAGCAGAGACATTACTTTGCCAACAAAGGTCTGTATAGTCAAAGCTATGGCTTTTCCAATAGTCATGTATGGATGTGAGAGTTGCACCATAAAGAAAGCTGAGTGCCAAAGAACTGATGGTTTTGAACTGTGGTGTTGGAGAAGATTCTTGAGAGTCCCTTGAACTGCAAGGAGATCCAACCAGTCCATCCTAAAGGAAATCATTCTTGAATATTTACTGGAAGGCCTGATGCTGAAGCTGCAGCTCTAATACTTTGATGACCTGATGTGAAGAACTGAGTCTTCTGAAAAGCCCCTGATGCTGGGAAAGACTGAAGGCAGGAGGCGAAGGGGACAACAGAGGATGACATGGTTGGATGGCATTACTGAACTTGATGGACATGAGTGTGAGCGAGCTCCAGGAGTTGGTGATGGACAGGGAAGTGGTGTGAGGTAGTCCATGGGGTCGGAAAGTGTTGGACAGAACTGAGCGAATGAACACTGAACTGAACCCCCGCCAGTATTCTTGCCTGGAGAATTCCATGGACAGAAGAGCCCGGTGTGCTACAGTCCATTGGGTTGCAAAGACTCGGAAACAGCTGAGCGATTGCAGAGTCAGACACAACTGAGAGACTAACGCTTTCACTTTCAACAGTAATACAACTAAATATAGATATATTTTATATGGTGACATTAGAAGTCTTAATTTTTAATCATTAGAAAATAATATTTAAGTCATATACCACTGTACATTAAAAATTTGTAATATTTCATCTAAGTTAGAAATTGTTTCAAGAAATAAAAATGAGTGTTGTATCTTCTGTTTGAATCAACCACATATGGTTTGTAGTTGTTTTTCTGCTAATTAGTAAGTTTTTCTAATTTGAAACAGATACAAAAATCCACAATACAAGAACAGGATCTGAAATGATAAGAGATAATTTGCCTTGATGCATTTGCAGTAAGATGAGTGCACTGCAGACTAAAATGTATTTTTTTTGAATACTCTATTTCTATTGTAAGCAGAACAAATGCACAGATGGCATGGGTCATAAAAATATAATTAAGCTTTGCAATATCATTCCTATCAGATTTCAGAAGTGTGCTCTAGCTTAAGTTAGAGTGCTCAGTGTGTGAGTGCATATAACATTTTTGAATTTTAAGTTTTTGGATAAATATATGAAAACTGACATATTTATCTGTTTCATGTTATTTCCATTTCCCTCCATGTTCTTGGCCTTCAGTTTTAGGCAATTTGAGGATTATTTTAGGAGAGACCATACTAACTAAAATGAAACAAAACAAAACAATTGTACTAAGTCTTCTTAAAAGAGAAAATACTTTATTTCCTTAAAAAATGTGATGTGAAATACTGGCATGGATTACCACCAAAGGAATCACATGCTTATGCTAGGACACCTGGATGACTACAGCCAAGGCACAAGCTGTCTGGAGAGAAGAGATAGAAGAGGAGACAAATTTTTGAGGTCCCTTTTGGTCTGGTTATTTTGCATTTCAATAAAAGGATGATAACAGCAATCACATAATCACCTCAGATCCTCTTGTAAATGAAGCAGGGTGTAAGTACATAAATGATGTGAAAAAAGTATATTTCTACTTTGAAAAATGCTGGTTAACCTTTATGATCAATGTGTGCATGATCCATTGTTTAGTCATGTCCGATTCTTTGCAACCCCAAGGACTGTAGCCCATCAGGCTTCTCTGTCCATTGAATTTTTCAGGCAAGAATATGGGAGTGGGTTGCCATTTCCTGCTCCAAGGAATCTTCCCAAACCAGGGCTCTAACCTGGGTCTCCTGTATTGGCAGGCAGATTCTTTACCACTGCACCACTTGGGAAGCCCTTTTGATCAATAGTAATTGCTTAAATCTCCCATGGGATTTATCAGTAAAGAGGCTATCTAAATCTGAAAGGTGTTAGAACTGTTTTGGGGACTGCTGGGCAATAAGGGTTGTTTTACAAAAATTCCAGCATGTTGCATGTCTGTCTTCTTTCTCTGTTTACCTTGCTTCATAAGACTGTTGACAAAGCCACTGGTGCAAGGCCTAGGAGGCTGAGGGGCTCTAAGAATTCAAACACAGGATTCACAGGATCCTCTCTATGTGTCATGTTTAGCAGTCAAGAAAGCAAAATAAACAGAGACTGCAGGCTCTGACTATAAGATGTAACTCAAATACGCAGCCCCCAAAACACAACAAAGAATTGAAAGTAACTTTGGTGTTAATTCATCTGCAATGTCTAATATAAGTGCTAGCAGTTATAATTTCTTGAGTGGTCTCTATGCATTTCCTTGTATGACCAACCTAGATAGTATATTCAAAAGCAGAGACATTACTTTGCCGACTAAGGTCCGTCTAGTCAAGGCTATGGTTTTTCCTGTGGTCATGTATGGATGTGAGAGTTGGACTGTGAAGAAGGCTGAGCGCCGAAGAATTGATGCTTTTGAACTGTGGTGTTGGAGAAGACTCTTGAGAGTCCCTTGGACTGCAAGGAGATCCAACCAGTCCATTCTGAAGGAGATCAGTCCTGGGATTTCTTTGGAAGGAATGATGCTAAAGCTGAAACTGCAGTACTTTGGCCACCTCATGCGAAGAGTTGACTCACTGGAAAAGACTCTGATGCTGGGAGGGATTGGGGGCAGGAGGAGAAGGGGACGACTGAGGATGAGATGGCTGGATGGCATCACGGACTCGATGGACGTGGGTCTGAGTGAACTCCAGGAGTTGGTGATGGACAGGGAGGCCTGGCGTGCTGCGATTCATGGGGTCGCAAAGAGTCGGACACGACTGAGCGACTGAACTGAACTGAAGTTCTTAATATGAATAATATTTATTTTCTTGATAAAAAACATTTATATTAACTACTGTTTGTAACAATCTTTTGAATAGGCATTATCATTATTTCACACAAAGCTCTGGAGTAGAGAGACCTTCATCTGTCAGTGTGAGGACAGAGGACTGGTGTGACTCCCGGGCTGCTGTCTGCATGGGGTTAGTTCCTGTTGTGTTTTTATACAAACAAATTTGAGACAGGATCTGTTGGTCAGCCTGTGTCTGTGACCCCAGGGCTGGAACTAGGGTTCAGGTGAGGTTGGTAGGTCTTCCCAGGTGGTGCTAGTGGTAAAGAACCTGTCTGCTAATGCGGGAAACATAATGAGACACAGGTTCCTGGGTCGGGAAGATTCCTTAGAGGAGGGCATGGCAATCCACTTTAGCATGACCGTGGAGAATCTCATGGACAGAGGAGCCTGGTGGGCTGCAGTCCACAGGGTTACAAACAGTTGAACACAACTGAAGCAACTTAGCACAAACACATGGGTGCTAACAAAAGAGTTTTGATGGACCTTATAAAAGATCACATAACTAAAAAAAGCTGGAGTCAACTAAAAACTATTGTTCAGAAATTTTTTATACATAGAATATATACCTAACATAGCATAAGTATATAACACACACTAAATGAATAAATAGCATATACTATGGTTAAATACTAAATGCCAGCTAACGTCTATGGAGAGGGAGAATCACTTACAGAGGAAAATCCATGAATCAGATTTTAAATGTACTATATGTGTGTGTAAAATATACATAAAGTTTATCTTCTAACCATTTTAAGTGTATATTTCAGTGTCATTAAGTACATTCACAACATTGTAATACAACTGCTATTACTATCCGTTTCTAGAACTTTTCATCATCCCAAAGTGAAACTCTGTCCCCATTAACCAATAACTCCCTTTTCTCTTCAAAATGTACTTTAATTCAAACCTATCTATTTACTTAAAATTTCAGAATGTTAGTGCATAAAGCTGTTTTAACATGTATAAGCATATTATAATCCTAGGTACCTGCTATGCAATTACAGGAGAATAAAATATTCACTTTTGGGAATGCAATTATTATTATTTTTTTTTACTAAAGAAAATAGATTTAGAAGGACAGACAGAAATATACTTCATCAGTATATTACTTGTTCCTAACTGTGGCTAACAGTTGATGCTTTCTTTAGCTTTGATTTAAAAAAACTAAAGATACCTATACTAAGGAGTAAAGGTATAATTGACATGCTAGTTAGAAAATGTTTTTGTTCATCTCCTTTTTGAAAAGAAAAAAAAAATTCTGTCTTTACTGCTCAGTATTGAAAAGATATCTTCTATTTCACTAGATAAAATAAGAATTATCAAGGCTCAATTTAGAGCAATATATTGAAAATGTACATATTTACAATCTGCAAAACTCTTACATCTATAAAGCTCTTAAGCTAGTAAACTGAAAACATAGGAAAAGAAATAACTGACTCAGTCATCAAGATATAGGAATAAGAGTGGAAAGAAGCAGTTTTGGAAGCCAGGAGACACAGCTATTTAAAAAATTATGTTCAGGCCACAGTTTTTGACATTTATTTAAAATAGTTTTGACATTATTTTAAAATAGGACATTGAATATCTCTGCCCCAAGATAAATCAAATGACATTAGAAGTTAATTAAGCCAATTGTATTCTTTTACTCATAAACAATCTTATTTCAAACATGTACATGTTTAAGTAGCAAAACTAGAACACTTGGTAATTTCCAGAAGACCACTTAAAGGCATTTAAAGAATAAGAATGCAAGTAGATTTGGGATAGAAGAAGCTTACTAAAAAGCTACTTAAGCAATGGTGACAGAGTAAAGAATAAAGAATAATATTCAGCCCTCAAAATGGACTTACTTATACTGGCTGTATAACTGAAAATATCTAACTATATATTTTTTTTCACAGTTAATAACATTAAAAAAGGAACGTTTTAACACAAAATCCTTAATTATACCTAAAATGATATGGGCAGACACAGGATCCAGGAAAGACCATTTTCTTATACAGCAGTTCAAGTCAATGACTGTGTGAATTTTTAAAAACACATTAGGCATTAGGCACATTCAAGTGATCAGTAAATCACTCTAGAAAAAAAGTAGTGACTTAAGTCCACACCTATGCTATAATTCTGTAAGAGAGAAGGAAATGTTACTGGGTAAGAGGGTTGGAGGGGCTTTCCCGGTGGATCAGTGGTAAAGAATCCACCTGCCAATGCAGGAGACACAGGTTCGATTCTTGGGTTGGCAAGATACCCTGGAGAAGGAAATAGCAACCCACTCCAGTCTTCTTGCCTGGAAAATCCCATGGACAGAGGAACCTGGTGGGGTTGTAAAAGAGTTGGACACGACTCAGTGACTAAACAATAACAAAGAGGGTTGGAATGCAGATGAAAGGAAGGAATTTACTCACTCGTACATTTATACTACCATGTAAGAAATAGATGAGGAAAAAGAAAAAGGTTTTCTATTTTTTTTCAGGATGCATTTGAAATTTACAACACAGAACACGCCCTGTTGATGAAACTAATGATGAAGCTCTAAGAGCCATCTTGTAAATCCGAACTCTAAAGTGAGCTCCAAAGGTCAGAATTTGAATGCAAATGTCTCTGCTTTGCCTCAATAATTTGTTATCCAGACTGGCATCCTAGGGGCTACTTAGGATATGGGATCAGGAGACTTTGGTTTTGGACTTGTTTTGTCACTTTCTATGTGAGATTGGAAAACTTATTTATCTAGGCTTTGGATACCTTACACAAATCTACAACTTTTATCCTCAATTTACAAATTTAGAAACCTCTGAAAAACAAATCATTTAGTGGCACAATGTGGCTTGAAATGACATTAAGCTATTTACAGGTTTTGTTAACTCTGTGTAACTACTCATATGTTTTTGACTGAAATTTTAATTTTTGATTATGAGGTATTTGGGCTTCCATGGTGGCTCAGTGGGTAAAGAGTCTGCAATGTGGGAGGGCTGGGTTCCATCCCTGGTTTGGGAAGATCCCCTGGAGAAGGAAATGGCAACCCACTCCAGTATTCTTTCCTGGAAAATCCCATGGACAGAGGAGTCTGGCAGGTTACAATCCACAGGGTCACAAGAGTCAGACACAATTTAGCGACTAAATCACCACCATGAGGTATCTGCTATATTACCATTTCAATAAACACTACAATAATTTATTTTCAAATACTTTCAAACATAGAAAAGTATGCAACAACAGAACAAAACATTTCCATATTCCTCTCACCTAAATTCCCTAACTTTTAAATCTCTTTCTCTTTTTAGTGAAATCTAGATATACCTCTCCAAATATGTGTGTACACCCATACTTAGCCGTTTCCCGAAGCATTTAATAACAAGCAGCATAGGTGATTCTCATCATCCCCAATTGCTCTGGTGACTATTTCCCAGAACAAGGACTTTATCATATATAGTCACAATATAATTGTTCAAGTCAGGAAATCAACATCAATACAACACTACTGTCTATCTGTAGACCCCAATCACACTTTGTAAATCATCCCAGAAATACTAAGATACCCATTCTTTCTCAATATTCTGTTTCTCCCTACCTTTCAGGCACTCAACAGTTTTTCAACAATACAAGACTCTCATTCTGTAGGCTAATCTGAAACCGAGATCTATCTGATATGCCCTCTTGATCAATGCTTTTGGGGCAGGAGATCACTAATAGGACACACTGCTCTTTTAGTGTCTCACAAGGCGAGGTACCACACATTATGTCAACTCACTTGTGATGTAGACCTTGATCACCTGGTTGTTCTGTTCATCCAAGTCACCGTTCTGCCCGTTGTAACTTACTAGTAGTTTGTGAAAGAAATATTCTGAGATTGTCAATATCTTCTTCCTCATCAGATCTGATTAAACCCACCAGCCTATTTTAGCCTCCAACTGACAATACTTCTGCCTAAACTGAATGTAACTGATTGTTAATGGTAATTTTCTATTTCATCACTCCTTCAATGTTTATTATTTGATATTCTGTAAGAAAGGTTTCCCTATCTATCTATCTACCTGCCTATCTATCTATTATCTATCTATCTGGGCTTCCTTGGTGGCTCAGATGGTAAAGAATCTGCCTGTAATGTGGGAGACCTGGGTTCAATCCCTGGGTTGGGAAGATCCCCTGGAGGAGAGCATGGCAACTGACTCCAATATTCCTGCCTGGAGAATTCCCATGGACAGAGGAGCCTGGCGGGCTACAGTCCATGGGGCTGCAAAGAGTTGGACATGACTGAGTGACTAAGCACACACATACACCTATCTATTTATCTCAGTATGGACACTTGGATTTCGATTTTACTCAATGGGTTATTTTCCATTACTTATTTTGAAGCTCAAATTTCCAAGATTTGGCTAGTAGGCTATTCTTCAAAGTGGCTCCTGTGCCTTTTCTCATGTCCCCATCATTCTTTGAGTACCTCCCTACTTTGGGGCATAAATTCTAGTCTCACGTTCCACTTTCCGTGTACCAGTTCTAGAATCAGCTATTTTGCCAAGAGGCCTCCCCTCCCTCCCTCTTGTTTTTGGTTGCAGATGATACATAGAATCCAACATCTGGGTACTTGGTGTGTTCCTTAGATTGTTATTGTTTCCAAGCTCTCCAGAAGACAAAGCTAAGAAATGCCTGTAGGGATATAGTACATAAACACTTAGATGCATCTATAACTATTTCTGCATTTATCTGTATATGTGTGTGTGTAAACATATGTGGTATATACCCATGAGCATTGATGTTTGTTTGTTCTAAAATTACCTCTTTCAAATGTCAAGCAATATTCTCTAGTGAAACAGGTTTTGCTGAACAAAATTTTATTCACTATATTCATATGCTACGTAGCTTTATGTATTTTGATATTAGTCCCTTTTGGCTTCAGTCTTGTAAGATTGAGAGATGCTGGTCTTTTATTTTGCCTTCCTACAGCAAGCACCTTGTCCTCCTTCCATTTCTATGATTGTGTTAGTAAAAAAAATCTAATGGGGTAGAGAATTAACAAGGAAGAAAAACAGGAAAAATATTTAAATTTTCCTATCAATATCCCAAATGCAATTACAAATATATGCATAGAAAATGTATTTTAAAATTATACCTAATACAAAAGTAAAAAAAAAAAGATACAAATTAAATACAAAGAGTGTAGGACACTTTAATTATTTAAAATCTGCTCAAACACACCAATATAGTTACGAAAAATAACTCACAGAAAGATAAATGGTTTACCTAAAATAGGCTTGTATGACTAAAATTTATCAGTTTAATACAAATATGTGTTTAAAGTTTCAAATTTAAGTATACTATGCATATTTTATACTGAATTAAACTAACAAACCACCCCCGCTACAGCTGGGAAGGTTAAACAACAGTATTCAGAGCTGATTTGGATAGAACAGCTGTTCAAATGCCAGGGTATACTTTACTTAAAAACGTGACCATTTAGTTCTGTTAAATATAAACTGCTGTTCTGGTTATGTTCATGCATTATTTTCCCCCAAAAGTCCTTTAAAAAATCCTTTTTTTCCTGATAGAATCACTACTGAAGTTCAATGGGTCATTTTTTTTAACCTAATTATGTCAACTTTCTGAAGAAATGACTAGGACGGTTTTCTTACCTCATCTCGTCTCTCTCACACCTCATTCTCCTCACTGGCTGCTCTTGGCAACACAAAGATAGTACAATAATTGGAAAAGTGGTATTTTGATGGGGCCCTGATTATCTCTTTCAAATCTCAAGCAATATTCTCTAGTGTAACAGGCTTTGCTGAACAAATTTTTATTCACCTAATTCATATGCTACACGGTTGCACTTAAATTCCTCATTTTTGACAGAAACAAATTTGGACATTTTAAATTATAGAAAATAATTTCATCATGGCTACATAGGATATATGATAAATTACAAACTATGTAAGTACCATTCTCAAGGATAAAACAAATAAAATCCTAAAGCTCCCAAGAATAGCCACCAATAGTTCATTTAAAGGATGTCTGCTGCTGCTAAGTCGCTTCAGTCGTGTCTGACTCTGTGTGACCCCATAGACGGCAGCCCACCAGGATCCCCCATCCCTGGGATTCTCCAGGCAAGAACACTGGAGTGGGTTGCCATTTCCTTCTCCAATGCATGAAAGTGAAAAGTGAAAGGGAAGTCGCTCAGTCGTGTCCGACCCTCAGTGACCCCATGGATTGCAGCCTTCCAGGCTCCTCTGTCCATGGGGTTTTCCAGGCAAGAGTACTGGAGTGGGGTGTCATTGCCTTCTCCTAAAAGATGTCATCACCAATCAAAGGCCATGAACCTGTTTGCACTGAAGGAAAGTGAAAGTGAAACGAAGTAGCTCAGTTGTGTCCGACTCTTTGTGACCCTGTGGACTGTAGCCCACTGGGCTCCTCCATCCATGGGATTCTCCAGGCAAGAATACTGGAGTGGGTTGCCATTTCCTTCTCCAGGGGATGTTCCCGACCCAGGGACCGAACCCAGCTCTCTCGCGTTGCAGGCAGATGCAGGAAGACGCTTTAACCTCTGAGCCACCAGGGAAGCACACTGAAGGAGGTAACCCATTATTTAATTTCTTGAAAGTGAAAAGTGAAAGTCACTCAGTCATGTTCTACTCTTTGCAACCCCGTGGACTATAAAGTCCAGGGAATTCTCCAGGCCAGAATACTGGAGTGGGTAGCCGTTCCCTTCTCCAGAGGATCTTCCCAACCCAGGGACTGACCCCAGGTCTCCCGCATTACAGGCAGATTCTTTACCAGCTGAGCCACCAGGGAAGCCCAAGAATACTACAGGGGGTAGCCTATCCCTTCTCCAGTGGATCTTCCCAACCCAGGAGTCAAACCAGGGTCTCTTGCATTGCTGGCAGATTCTTTATCAACTGAGCTATCAGGGAAGCCTCCATTAATTTCTTGGGACTTGGTGAAAAAGTAAGATGCTTTTGAAGAAATTACTTTCTAAGAGAAACCTCCTTAATCTGGTATCCAAAGGAGAACATGACTTCTTCAGTACACTTCAGAACTGAAGATGAAGCTCTGATAGAACTTTCACTTCAGCAGAAGAAGACACAGACAGAAGGCAGTATCATCCTACTGGAAAAGGAAACAAAGGCTTAACGTCAGAGAGTCTTCCAAAGTCAGACAGGAAGTCAACAGGTGCTCCTCAACAAGAAACTGGCTTAAGGTTCATACCATTCAACATGTTACATTCTTTGAGAGGGAAGTGGAGTCCATGTTCCTCTCTTCCCTCCCTAGTAAATGGAGGGCAGCAGCCAGCAGAGCCTGGTGGGCTGCCGTCTATGGGATCGCAGAGTCGGACACGACTGACGTGACTTAGCAGCAGCAGCAGCAGCCATGAGTCAGAAACTGCTAGGCTTGGAGATTCAGTGATGGACTAATCATGTGGTCCCTATATTTATGGAAGTGAGCATGTAGAAGGGGAGGCTACTGCTATGAAACAAAAGGTACAGGATGCTGTGAGAGCAGGAGTGGTGTCTGATCCAGACTAGGCGTGGATCGAAGAGAGAAGTCCTCAAGGAGGCCGTGACACTCAAACCATAACCTGAAGGATACAGAGAAGTGAGCCGGGGTGAGATGACAGGAAGTAGAGAGGTTGTTAGCTAGAGCATTCCAATCAGAGGCAACAGCATGTGTGAATATATTTTTGAGGAATCGAAGGAACTCAGGTATAGCGCAGGTACATTCCTGTCTACACCAAAGTGAGCAATGGTGCTAGAAGTAAAGAGATAATACATGGGGACAGGTGGGACTTTGCTGTGTCCTTGAAAATGGAAACCTATGGCTATTTTTTTTTTTTTAGTGAAAAGAGTAGGTCAATTCAGAAACTGTTCCTTAAATGAAGAGATCAAAATTCATGATGACATTAGTAGGGCAAGAGAGAGTAAAGGAGATTCTACTTCTAAAACTACTAAAGTGTTTGTTTAAATTTTTTTACATTTTAGGTCACAGAACTTATTAACCACCTGAACTTAGGTTGGTTACATTTTAGATTTTAGGCACCTCATCATTAAAATGAGGGGGTTGAAAAGATGGTCTCTCCTGCTCTAGTGTTTGGGTCTGTTAGTTATATGACCATCAGGATCATAGTATCAAAACTCTGCTCCTTGAGAGCCCTAGATTCCTTCCAGTTATTGTTGGAATACATCTCCATTCAAGAGGAGCAGCTCCAATTTTGTCAGATTTCTTTACTGACCTTCTGATAAGATTTTTATATACAAAGGGCTTACCAAATTGAATTAAAAATGGAGTTTTTGTCTCATTGCCTTGTTGCATTGATCTCTAACATTTAAATCCTTGTACATGTGTGCATGCTAAGTCACTTCAGTAGTTTCCAACTCTGCAACTCAGTGGACCTTAGCCCACCAGGCAAGAATATTGGCGTGGGTTGCCATGCCCTCCTCAAGGGGATCTTCCCAACCCAGGGATTGAACCTGCATCTCTTATGTCTCTTGCATTGGCTGGTGGATTCCTTCCTTAGTTGCTTAACACTTAGGCAGTTCCCCTACTGGTCTGAATGCAAGGCTAAATTTATGAGTTCTTAAATGATTTTTTAATACTCTGAGATTATTCAGTAAGAAGCTGATCAAGAAATATCATAAATTCTCTCACATTAAACAGCTTTGTGTCATCCCAGGAAATCTAATTAGGAAAAATGGTATTATAAATATTTATATTCCCAGTCATTGTGTTTACTGTCCTAAATTCAGAAATAACAAAGAAACTTGTTCTTTGGTTTAAAAAGTGAATATAGAAGTACCATTTTATTTGGTAAGGTTAAAAAAACCAACATTGGCAGTTAGTAAAGCAGTCCTAAATTTACTATAGACTATTTTTTCTAAGCTTGAAGATAAAACTGAAGCTTTATAAACGAGAAAATGATGTACTAAAAGCAAGACACTAAATCACTTTTAAACACCAAACACAATTTATGTCTGACTTTAAAACTCATCCACAAAACATTAATCTACACAAAGGCCAGAAGCTGAATGAAGCATAATTTGTGAAACTGATACCTTCCATCACAACCTCTAACTGAAAAGGTCATTAGATATATGATATCTAAGTGAGCAGCTTATCCCTGCTTCATTACTGATAATTAAGACAAGTAATATTTTCTTGACAGTAATGTGTCCATTAACAGATACACTCTAGTTTGCATAAAATAAGCATTAATTACCATAGTACTACCACAGATTAAAAAAAATTAAGTACCTGTATAACATGGCTTCATTATTTTTTTTGTTAATTTCCTTAAAGAATTAACAGGCTCAGAAAACATAATGTACATATTAAGAAATTCATCTTTTGTCATGTTTTAAATTCATAAGGTACATAACAAAAAACGTATTCAGAAAAAAGTGATCAAGGAAAATGAAGGTACTTGTGACTGGGTATCATTTAAAACTTATCTGTACTAACTTGCTTTGCTGAGCCACTTGAAATGCTACTAGAAAAACAGCTGCTCTTTATAAGACTTAGGTCTTTTTTTTTTTTTTTAATTATTGGGGTATAGTTGATTTACAATCTTGTGTTAGTTTCTGCTGTACAGCAAATTCAATCAGTTACACATATGTACTTATCTATTCTTTTTTAGATTCTTTCCCCATGTAGGTCAATACAGAATATTGAGATGAGTTCCCCATGCTCTACAGGTAGGTTCTTAGTTATTTATTTTATACATGGTAGTGTGTATATGTCAATCCCAATCTCCTAATTTATCCCTCAAGATTTTTTAAGTATTAACGTAGAAAACTTGGGGAGTTACAAAATGGTATTCTGGTGTTCAAAAAATTTAAAATAATTTCCAAAGTATTTTCCTGAAGAAGAACATCAATGTCTCAAATAAGAAAGCACACAAGACTACCTGCTCAGTGAAGAAGACCCTGTTTGTGTGCTCAGTTGCTTCAGTCATGTCTGACTCTTTGAGACCCCATGGATTGTAGCCCACCAGGCTCTTCTGTCCATGGAATTTTCCAGGCAAGAATACTAGAGGGGGTTGTCATTTCCTTCTCCAGGGGATCTTCCCAACCCAGGGATTGAACCTGTGTCTCTTGCATTGCAGGCAGATTCTTTACCATCTGAGCTACCAGGGAAGCCCTTTAACTATTACTAGTTAATGACTAATATTTACTATGTGACTAATATTTAAGTATGTGTACAATGTACTTACAGCATTTTCTCAGTTTATCCCATAGCTATATCATGATGCTAATACTAAGACTGTTCCAATTTTACAAACAAGGGAAAAAGGAAACAATTTGCCTACATTCATGTAACTAGTGACTGGTGGGACAGGTCCAGTGGACTTGTGCCTGGTACTCTTAACTACTATACTACACATTCTTGCCAACAGATTTACTTGTTTCAAGTGTTCCCCTTTACAGGACTGCCAACCAGATAACATTTCTTAATTACTTATTTGTGCAAAAAACTAGAAGCCAACACAGTACTTGGTCAGTAGCTTGTGAGGAAACTCACACTTGAAAAGAAGTGAAAATGGGGGAAGAAGTAGTAATTTATGGTCTGAAATTCTTAACTAGGTGTCATTCCAAACTGCAGTTTACTAGGTCAGCATTGAGTATGTGGTTCATCTTTGTAAAAAAAATGGAGCAGTAAGCCAGACAAGGTACATAACTCCTCTGCATCTCAGTACATTAATCAGTAAAATGATAACAGACCCAATTTCAAAGTTGCTGTGAGGATTAAATGAGTTAACACAAGTGTCCATTATAGTGCCTTGCTAATACTCTTTTGAGTTGTTACAGCTTACAACACATTGAGATCACACCAGAGAAAGAGGATTCTTCAAAGTACTCTTGGTCCTTACTGCCCAGATCCTGAGTCTTATCTTTTGAGGAATCCTGTTAAGTCACTAGTGCAAGTGTGTCATATCCTTCAAGTGTGCTGGGGAGAAAAAAAAAGTTGTCCCACTTAGTAGGACATTACACATTCTCACCTGGGAAAGCAGTTAGCTGGGGCAAAGTAGGGGTGTCTATAGAGGCTGTGTGTGTATACTTAGTTGTATATGACTCTTTGCTATGCCATGGGCTGTAGCCCTCCAGGTTACTATGTCCATAGAATTCTCCAGGCAAGAATACTGAAGCAGGTTGCCATTTCCTTCTCCAGGGATGAACCCATATCTCCTGCTTGGCAAGCAGTTTCCTTACCATTGAGCCACCTTGGAAACCCCTGTAGAGGTTGAGTAGCATGAAAAACTCTCCCCAGACTAATGCTCTAGGAGCAGTGTGGGTTGAGGAGATATAATATGCTTTAGCAGTGCACAACAGAGGATTTGAATCACAAGTGTATTTGAATCCTGGCTCTAATTATCAGCCATGTAACACTGGGAAAATTACTGAAGTTCTTTGGCCTCTTCTTTAGATTTACATGAAGACAAATGAAATTAGATATATAAAGGAGCTGACACAGTAAAGATGAAAAATTAAAGAAGGCACAGTGAGGTCAGGTAATGTTCCTAAGGTTACATGACTAGGTTATACAACTAGTCAGCGGAAGAATCTTCTGCTCTGTGCCAAGAGAGAAACACAGGTGATGAGTATAAAATAATGCATAGCTATTTAGAGACATAAATGTGGCTAGAAGAAAGATTAGTTTCTAGAAAGACTGGTATAAGCTGGATAAGCATGGAAGGGTTTCAATGTAGGAACATGATGAACAAAAAAATATAGTGTTCTCATGCAGCTGTGCATCAGTTTGAGAAAGACGTAGTAAGCTTGACTTTGAAATTTGATTCTTTCTGAAAAGCCCACTATGATTTAAGTGCCCTACACATGTAAACACATTATCTTGATTAATCTTAGGTAGAAAGTAATTATCACTCATACAGCTTTCCTATTTTCAGACAAATTTATTACCAGGTAAGAATTTTATTGCTTTTAGTCAAAAGCAAAAATTATCAGAGCCAACATTTTCTTTAAAGAAATAAAAAAGTTTAAAACAGAATGAGGATAGGAAGCTACTAAAATACTTCCACTTTCTCATTAACTTGGACTTGGTAACCTATTCAATAGAAGGGAATATAGACGTTTGGATAAACTGGTTTCATATATGAAATTCTATTTTTAGTTTTCTACAAAGTCATGGGAGCCCCTATTTTAGTAAGTACAAATAAACATTGTAATATTAAAGATGCAAAATGTGCATTTTCTTTTTAGGAAAAGGAAGTATTTGACTGGTCATTGGCCAAACCCTGTTTGAGTATCTACCATATTTGCTGTCTCTCACTTGAAAAGAGAAGAGGTAGGACCAGACTGTTGTAGAGGTCTCGTAATCTGCCACATCTAGAAAGGGAGGAAAGTAACTCTGCCCCAAAGGTTGACAATTCAGCTAGTAGAGTGAGGTGGAAACACATGGGCTTTTGAGTCAGCTACTCCTGTGAATGAATCTTGGCTTTGTTATCCATTAGCCATCTGAGCTTGTGTAAGGCTTCAGGTCTCACATGTGGAAATGGGCTAGTTTAGTTTGCAAGAATTGTTTCAAGGATTAAATGAGATAATACTCATGAAAGCACATGGTATTTTCCTTTCCTTCCTTAATGAGACAAGCAATATTTTGGAGCCATTTCACAGAACAACCAATATTCTCCCAGTATAGCAAAACTGCAGAATTACTGTCTGCTAACGAGTACTTCTCCTGGCTTCCATGAACAGGGAAATGCTTCTTTGTCTATGAGAAAAACCACCGCCACTACCACCACCACAACATATCAAGTTTTATGCCAGTTTCTAGAGGGGTATGTTGGGGGTGGTAAAGGGAGGCTCAAGATGGAGGGAAGAATCTATACCTATGGCTGATCTACACTGCTGTACATCAGAAATCAACACAATTTTGCAAAGCAATTATCTGCCAATCAAAAATTAAAAAAATAAAAAAGATATTACCTTATTTAATCCTCATAACCACACTATGTGGAATGTGCCATTATTATCCCTATTTTTAAAAATTTTTATTGAAGTATAGTTGATGTACAGTGTTGTGTTAGTTTCCGGCATAGAGCAAAGTGATTCAGTTACACACGTCTTGTTTTTCAGATTCTTTCCTCCTTTGTGCTCAGTCACTCCAGTTGTGTCCAGCTCTTTGCAACCCCATGGACTCTCTCCAGGCAAGAACACTGGAGTGGGCTGCCATTTCCTACTCCACTTTTCTCTTACAGGTTATTACAAAATATTGAGTATAGTTCCCTGTGCTATATAGTCGGTACTTGTTGGTTATCTATTTTATATATAATAGTGTGTATTATTCCACTCCAGTATTCTTGCCTGGAGAATTCCATGGACAGAGGAGGCTGGTGGGCTACAGTCCATGGGGTCACAAAGAGTCCGACACAACTGAGCGACTAACACCACTTGACTACTAGTATGTGTTATTATCTCTAATTAACAGACGAGGAAACTGGGGCAGAGAGGAATTATTTGTTTAGCATACACTGAACACACACATACACAAGCAAGAAGTGGTGAAGCAAACTCTCAAGGCAGGCCACTGGACCGCAGAGCCTCACTCCCATCACTGTTTCAGACCACTTCATAGAGCACATACAATGTAAGGGGCAGACTCCTCGTCACGAGCAAGGAGTGAGGCAGGGCTTTCACAAATGGAGCTCTCCAGTCCTTCTTCCATCTTCCATTCTGACAAATGCTTCAACCCAAAGAGCAGTTAGGAAAGAGAAATGAGATGATTCATCTGAATGGTTAAGCTACTATTTTAAGGTAAATAGGAGCTTACTGAAGCTAAAAGCATTCCCAGAGGACAAGAATACACAATAAATAAAACTTTCATTGGTGCTACATAGAGAGTCTATGCGTAAAATCTTCTCACGGTACTAAAAGTGAATGTTGAGCCAGGAATTTGGTTCAACAGTTGACTCAGTGACAAAGTTAACAAAAAAGCCATAAATTACAGAACTGAAAAAATATTAGTCTGATTCTAATTTGCTGCTCTCCCAGTAATGAGAAAAACTGCAAATAATAAGTCTCTTCAGATTTTTTCTCCAACACTCACAGATTTGATCTCTATTATGTGTGGACTCAAACTGATCTAAGGTGAATGTGGAAGTTAGGGATGCTCACAGTTCCTGTCTGTAGGCACTTCTGCACACAGCGTTCACCCTTTACAAGTGAGTGACTATGCACGTTAGTAACATAGTAGTAACACTGGAGGCTCATCTTCTGGCAAAAGAATATTAATTCTTCCTCTTCAACATTAATGAAACATGACATAATGACTACATTCTATCATAAAATTTCCTTTACTTCAATATATCTGGTACGACTTATTAAGGGTCAAAAAAAAAAAAAAAACCACAAGAGTAGAAAGCGAAAATACTTGGGTTATGACTTTCAAAGGTCAATTATTTTTGGCTAAATAAGTAGAAAATTGGTCCTGGTAAGCAGGCATGTATTTCCTGGAGTGAGGTTGGAGGTGGGGGTAGGGAGAAACCATTGCATTGGATTACAGTGATAATACAGGAATTTTACATGCATATATATAAATAGTATTAGCATAATACCATTCTTTGTAGGAAAGGATGTTAACATTTAGAGGGTTGTAATTATTTTAGGAATAATGAATTTCTATAAGGCATCTGTTTTTTTCCAAAGTATTTTGGTTAAAGCCTGATTTGCGTGAAAACATAAATAACCTCTTGCTCCAGACTGAGAGCATCAGCAAGCTTTAACAGATGGCCTCATTTAAAAATCATTTGTAAGATATCTCACATTTATCCAACACGCTGTCAACTTCTTCCTTTTATTCAATCATGGTTTTTCCATATTTCCGTCATAAATATTTTTTAATGCTGTGCATTCATGGAAATCACACATGTCAGTATTTATCCTTAATTTGGTTTGAGGGTAACCCTGATTCCCTCCAATTTATATCATTGACCAAAAGTAGTATAGAATGATTAATTATAGAAAAATACTAAGTTTAACATTAACTCATGAAAATGCAACCAAAAGCAATAGTTTAATCAAGGAATAAGGGGGAAAAACAAAAGAACTGAAAAACCCTCTAGCCTGCATCTCTCCCAGCTATTATTCTTTCTCCCATTTCTCATACTCAGAAGCTTGGAATGGAGTGGATACCTGCTGTCTCTACTTCTTCACCTCTCATTCACTTTTAAAATACTTAAAAAAATAAATTGAATACTCCAATAACTGCAAGTAATCAAAGCTCTGAACTCTATATCCCTGAAACATCTTGACTGATGGACACCCATGAGCCTCATGCTGCCAAATGAAACAGACCTGTCTATCCACAATTCAACTGTTGACTTTTTATTCACTGTTCAGTGCATTCAGCACTGTTCCATATTGTCTTTTCAAAATTCTCTCCTCCCTCAACTTCCATGAGACCACTCCACAGGATTCCTCTGTGCCATGTCTTCTGAATTCAAACATATTTTCTGACATATCTGAATTCAAACATATTTTCTAATCTTAAACTTCAACTACCAGCTATATATCCCCAAATCTATATTTCTGGCCCATATACCACCCCAAACAAATTCACACACCCAAATGTTCATAAGTTTTCTCCACTAACATGTCCCATCCTATAAGTTCCCATCGACAGCTTTTCCTTATGGTCCTTATTTTATTAATAGTGAAAGACACTTTTCTCATCAAGGCACTCAAACCAGAAAATTAGGAGCCACCTTAGACTCCTCCTTCTCCCTCATCCAGTGACAGTGACTAAATTCAGTTGATTCGAATGCATTTCTGCCAGATTCCTTCCTTAGTTCAGGTCATGATGATGATGCTTACAACATTGTCCTAACTAGACTCTGCCTCCAGTGTTGTCATCCCTTCCAATTTATCTTTTCATACTGCAGCCCAAGTGATATTTTAAAAACATAACCCTCATCAGTATTCCCTAAATTAAAGGGATTACACTTAAAAGGCTCCCCATTACTTGTGGGAGAGAATCCAAAAGCATTCCTTCTGGAAATAACATTATGATATGGCTCTCTTGGGGGCAATTTCCTTCCCTTATCTTTGTTTAAACTGAAGTCTTAATGAAAAAGTCAGATATTTGTATTTAATCACAGTAAATATGTTTGCATTTAAGATACTTAATAAACATTTACTTAGTACCCATTAATACTATGTGGAGGCAACTGTGCTTCTGAAATGGTGAACTGAGTTAAAGTCTTTAATAGAGGTCTTTTCTACTTCTGATCAATTTTGAAATTCATATTTAGCCAACTGCATTTACTCAACTGAATTTACCCTGTAATACAGATTGGACAAATCCCTTTAATTATTAAATAGTGAGCTCCTCAAAATAGAAGTAATGTCTTATTCATTTTTGTATCACCAGTGTCTCCTCATATAGCAGATTCTTAAACAGATATCTGGCAAATAATTTTACTGTACTTTAAGATGATTTTAATTCATTTAAAGCTTTAATTTTAAAATATTCTTGGCCTTGGAATTAGCAAAAAATGAGGATGAGTTTAAATGTTTATAAGATAAACCTCAGTGTTATTCCATGAAATTTAGGAGATCTTGAGCCTATTTTATTCTGTTCTGAAGTAAGATTCATAATATTCAATTTTCCAGCTTGTAACTTTAACATTACGGTACTTAAACACGGCTTTTAAGCATTTTTAAAATCAATTTGAAACCTCAGTTATTTTGACTTGCTAGAAGAAAATAATAAACGAGAATTTTCCATAAATTATAGTATGCAAGAGAAAAAACCCATAAGTTTTGCATTTTTATCATGCTTACAGAAGATACCATAAAAGCTCATAAAGGGTTAAAGAGAAAATATCTCAATGCTTACTTACAAGATATGACATAGAAAGAAACTACACGTTTGTAAGTAAAATAAGCTGTTCTAAAAATATACTACATAGTTAATGTTATGTTAAATAAAATGGGATATTAAAATATAAAAATGTATGCTGACCAGTTGAGATCTGGTAGGAGAAGAGAGAAGATTAAGAAATAGAAATAAATATTCATTTATATGAATATAAATACTTAGTTAGCACCAAATATACTTATTCAGTGAAATATTATGGTATTATGGATGAAACAATGGCTTTGAACATATAATTCCTGACCTTGAAGAATTTACAGTTAAACAGACAAGAAAAGTGTCAAAATGATATAATGAAAATGAGAATATAAATATTTTATAATCCAAATGACTCTCAAGTTGCACTCAAATATGTTTTTTCTGTAGCCTTTCCTGGACATGGTTTAACAACTACTAGAATTACCCCATTATTAATCTTTACATAGCAATTTATACCTAACTCTATTTTTATACCAATCAATTTCTATTATGGTTATTTGTTTATAGATCAGTTTCTTCTACTAGTCTATGAACTCTTCATGGGTAGGGGCTGTGTTAACAAACATCTGTATACTCACAAAGGGCCTGGCACACAGTAGGAATTTTTACACATATCTAATCAAACTGAGCTAGATAGTAGTGTACAAAATGTACAAAAATGAGACAATTGAACAATGAATAGAAAAGTATTAATTTTATAAGTAACAGAGAAAATACTAAGTGGAGAGAGGGAGGGACAGAGGGAGAGAGGAGAGAGGGGGACAAAGAGAGAGAGAGGTCAATAGAGGATACAGCTGTCAGGTCAGGTTTAGGAAGTGGGTGAGAACTGACATGTGCTCTGAATATGTACATAGAATCTCAAGGAAAGAAAATATCATGAAAGTGGAATTGGTGTGATCAAGACAGAGTTACGAGAATTTCTGCTTCTGTATCTTTTTAACTTCAGCAGCTAGTGGGAAAGACGAATAAGCACTTAAAATTCTTATTAACGGACTGCTAATCTTACAGTCTTAAGAGTAGTTAACTTATGATTCTTCTCCTTTCATTTTTCAAATCTTGGCAAATATCAAGTGCAGTACTATCAGCTCTTCATTTACAACATCTCTTAGATCTGTCAATGAAGTGAAGTGAAGTCACTGTTGTGTCTGACTCTTTGTGACCCCATAGACTGTAGCCTACAAGGCTCTGCTGTTCACAGAATTTTCCAGGCAAGAGGACTGGAGTGGGTTGCCATTTCCTTCTCCAGGGGATCTTCCTGACCCAGGGATCGAACCCAGGTCTCCCGCATTGCAGGCAGACGCTTTACCGTCTGAGCCACCAGGGAAGGCCAGATTTGTCAGTAGCTCTATTGAAACTGTTGCATAGTTGGATAAGGCATGCTGATGCCTAGATTGCTGGGTCACAGAGACCGCCAAGCCTCCAAGATTTTAGCTGGTGACACTGCTGCTGCTGCTGCTGCTAAGTCGCTTCAGTCGTGTCCGACTCTGTGCAACCCCAGAGATGGCAGCCCACCAGGCTCCCCCTGTCCCTGGGATTCTCCAGGCAAGAACACTGGAGTGGGTTGCCATTTCCTTCTCCAATGCATGAAAGTGAAAAGTGAAAGGGAAGTCACTCAGTTGTGTCCAACTCTTAGTGGCCCCATGGACTGCAGCCTACCAGGCTCCTCAGTCCATGGGATTTTCCAGGCAAGAGTACTGGGGTGGGGTGCCATTGCCTTCTCCGAGCTGGTGACACTAGGGTATCCAAACCTTATGCTAGACTGATGAAATCAATGAGACTGAATTGGCCCTGGAGTTAGGGAGGGAAGAGAAGGCAAGAGGGAGTCACTAAGAGGAGGAGCTTCTGGAGACCAGGAACAATGATTAGAGGTTAAGAACACGCGCATTTGGACTTAAGAGTATCCAGGTTAGAAACCCGACTCTGTTTTTAACTTGTGTGACTATAAGTAAGTTATTTTTGAAAATTTATTTTTATTGAAGTATAGTTGATTTACAATGTTTTTTTAAATTAAACTTTTTATTTTGTATTGGAGTATAGCTGGTTAACATTGTTGTGATAGTTTCAGGTGAACAGTAAAGGGATTCAGCCATACATATAAATGTATCCATTCTCTGCCAAACTCCCCTCCCATCCAGCTTGCCACATAATACTGAACAGAGTTCCCTGTGCACATTTCTGTACCTCTCATATAAAAGACAGGGACAGTCATGGAACTAACTATATAAGGCTGTGAAGAGTTCAGTGAGTTATTATGTGTAATTCGTGCAGTATCCAGCACTTATAGTACTTGTTAAGTCATGGTTATTGTTGGGTTTAATAGTCATTGTTAATATTCATTGAATATAATAAATATTCAATGAATAATATTTATTATAAATATAAATATAATAAATATTCAATGAATAGTAACATTCATTGCTGGGGTTAACATTCATCGTCATCTAACCATCTAACCATCATCGTCATCTTTGGGGGATAAAAAGAGGAAAAACACCCAGAGAAAGTAAAGAAAGGAATATTTAGAGAAGCTGTAAAGAGAACTGATAGAGGTTAGTGGATATCTCAGAGAAGAGATCATTTAAAATATACATGGGGTGAAAAAAAAGATATTTGATACAAACAAGGATAAGAACACAAAATTCCGTATCAGAATAAAATACTTCAGTGTAATAACGTCTTTAAAACTTTGTAAATGTTCAAAATTAAATAGTATAAGCCTGGGCACCATGTGATTCAGTAAGGGTGTTTTGAATTGAAGTTTCCTGGGAGATTGCTATTGGTGTTACTCTGTGAAGATTATGCTGCTGCTGCTAAGTCACTTCAGTCGTGTCCAACTCTGTGTGACCCCATAGCTGGCAGCCACCAGACTCCCCCGTCCCTGGGATTCTCCAGGCAAGAACACTGGAGTGGGTTGCCATTTCCTTCTCCAATGCATGAAAGTGAAAAGTGAAAGTGACGTCGCTCAGTCATGTCCGACCCTCCGTGACTCCATGGACTGCAGCCTTCCAGGCGCCTCCGTCCATGGGATTTTCCAGGCAAGAGTACTGGAGTGGGGTGCCATTGCCTTCTCCCTATGAAGATTATACGCTATGTAAATGTGGGATTTGTTTTCAGCTCCCAGTTAAAGCAGGCAAACGACTTTTCCCACAAAGGGGGACTTACAGTTCCCCTCCCCCTCAGCCCTGCTTCCTTAGGACCATAACAAGGAGAGAAAACACAGCCTTAAGCTGAAGACACACAGGGAGCATGTGGCCACAGGGAGGCGGATGACAGTGAGCATGGACGGTGGAGGCAGAGAACATGCAGCCATTCCTGGGGCTGACAAGCAAAGCTGGTTCAGTCAGTTCAGCCCTCAAGAGACACTGACATCCTCTTGCAAAGCTGACCACTTGGGGCAAGAACAACGTGGGAGCCCTCAGAAGACACTAGGCAGAAACAGAATTATTCCCTTAGTCACACCAGCAAGCCCTGGTTTACTCCTATTGTCCTGGACCAATTATCAGTACTTTAATCCCATAAAGACAGTGAGTTATCTTGGTTGCTCTACACGCACAGCATTAGTTCTTAACTAAGGAGGAACAAGAGATATTATAGTCACATGACTTTGTATAATAAATCATTTATTGTTTTTATTATAGTGAATTCAATCACTCTTAAGTCTTTTAGGAACAAGGAAAAGAAGGCAGAAAACTCTCTCGATGCCTTCTTCCTGCTAGACTACAGACTGGTAGTCTGCAGCCACCACCGCGTGATCCTGAGGCAACAAGCATGGAGATAAGTTTCAGAAAGTCACTGAAATGTGAGCTTAACATTACAGACCACTGAATCAACACCAGCAGCTGTTTTCCTCCAGGCTTGTTCTGGTTGAAATATAGTGCTCTATTTAGTTTGCTTTGGTATGTACCTGAGCCATTTCCTGATAGATTTTCTCTGCAGATTCTTCTAGATCACAAGTGTTACCTTCCCTTTCAGTCTTCTAATTTGCTTTCAAATAGATGTAGCATCTCTTTCGTGTATGAGCATTTTTAGTATCCTGTGCCTCTTATTATACTTAGAAAGCTTTGACTTGATTTTCAGCATATTTGTCTAATCCCTTCTACTACTGTATTCATGTTTATGGTGTAAGAATAGTAGTTTACTTACTTGCTTTATAATAGCAGGCTTCTAAATATTTTTCTGAACTGATTCAGGCTAAGTTTACTACACTATGGTACCCATGCTTATGAACAATTTTATATGATATGAGAGATGTAAAGGGTGTGTACCTAACAAATCAAACCCTGTTTCTGCTGCCGTCCCAAATACCTCCTCACAGTGTAAACCAAGCAGTTATATGTGGCTGCTAGATGAATTAAAACACTTCTTTCATCTCAGTTTGTATATATGTCTCTGAAGGAGGAAAGCCTGAAATGTTATTCTAGCCTGTCCCCAAATGACACAAAGTCAAATTAAAAAATAACACCCACAAACCCTAAAGTTAAATATGTGATTCTGCATTTTTATAAAAATGTAAGTTGAAAAACTGATTAACTCTGTTATTAATGAGATAGGATGTACCGATATCTAGAGATTACATCAATAAATTTTACCCACAGGTTAAAACAGGTATGTCCATGCTGCATATTTCTTGATTATTGTTGCTGTTGTTGAGTCACTAAGTCATGTCTGACTCTGTTGCAACCCCGTGGACTGTAGCCTGCCAGGCTCTTCTGTCCATGGGATTTCCCAGGCAAAAATACTGGAGTGGGTTGCCATTTTCTTCTCCAGGGGATCCTCCAGACCTCGGGACTGAGCCTGCGTCTCCCGCATTAAAGGTGGATTCTCTACCACTGAACGGAGGAGCCACGGTTCCAGTATGACTGGTGTCCTTACAAGAAGAAATGTGGACACAGACATGCACACAGAAGAGGGAGGACCACAAGACGACACAGGGGGAAGAGGGTGAGCCACAAGCCAAGGAAAATGGCCTTGGAAAACCCAGCCCTGCTGACACCTTGATCTTGGATTTCTGGTCTCCAGAATTGGGAGAAAAATAAAATTCTATTGTTTCAGCCACTGAGTCTGTGATAATTGCTATGGAGCTCTAGCAAACTACCAGACTTCACGACTTACTATTAAGCTGTACACAATAATCAAGACAGTGTGTTACTGATCAAAGAAAAGACAAGAAGACCAACAGAACAGACTAAAGAGCCCAGAAAGAGACCCACACAAATGTGGTCAATTTATCTTTGACAAAGAAAGTGAAAGTGAAGTCGCTCAGTCGTGTCCGACTCTTTGCAACCCCCTGCATGGTAGCCTACGAGGCTCCGCCATCCCTGGGATTTTCCAGGCAAGAATTCTGGAGTGGGCTGCCATTTTCTTCTCCAGGGGATCTTCCCAACCCAGGGATCGAACCCAGGTCTCCTGCATTGCACACAGATGCTTTACCGTCTGACCCACCAGGGAAGCCACAACTGTAATTCAACGAAGAAAGGATAGTCTTTCTAACAAATAGTGCTAGAACAAATATATACCCACATGCAAAAAAATGAATCTAGACATTGATATTACACCATTTACAATAAGTAATTAAAAATTAATCCTAGACCTAAATGCAAAATGTAAAACTATAAAACCCTAGAAGATATCACAGAAGAAAATTTAGATGACACTGGGTTGGCAGCGACTTTTAAAGTACAACTTCAAAAGCATGGTCCATGAATGAAAAAATCTAAGTTAGATTATGTCTAAATTAAACATTAATGTAAAATTTTATATGTTAGTTTAAAAATGTATATGGAGAACATGGCTTAAAAAATGAGTTTAGAAATTACTCAAACAAAAAACATATGAACAATGAGATCCTTTTGATGCCACTGCATATTACCTCACATTTTATACCTCTTCTTCTAGTCCCTTTTTTCTTGGGCAAATTCAAATTACTCAATGCCCAACTTATATGATCATTTTGGAATGAATTATTTCCAAGTCTTCTTCAAGGATATATTATACCTGATATCATGAATATATTCTCCCTTCAATCTAAAAGGAATACTGTATTTCTATCTATCACTTGGATTTGTAAAGTTCTAAAGTCAGAATTTATCTCTAAATATATAGCTCCTGGAGAAGACTCTTCAGAGTCCCCTGAACTTAAAGGAGATCAAACCAGTCAATCCTAAAGGAAATCGATCCTGCATATTCACTGGAAGGACTGTTGCTGAAGCTGAAGTTCCAATACTGTGGTCACCTGATGTGAAGAGCTGACTCATTAGAAAAGAACCTGATGCTGAGAAAGACTGAAGGCAAAAGGAGAAGGGGGCAGCAGAGGATGAGAGGGTTAGATGGCACCACTGACTCAATGGACACGGAGATAGTGAGGAACAGGGAGGCCTGGCATGCTGCAGTCCATGGGGTCGCAGAGTCAGATATCACTTAGTGACTGCACAATGATGACACCATGTGGCTACTTAAAAAGAAGGAATGACAACAGGCATATTAGTATTCAGTTGACTGTTTGAGCCAAGCTATTTTTTTTTTTTTTAGTAAATATATATAAGAACATTGATACTGAATAAAACTTGCTAAAGATGTCCTTAACCCAATGGCTACAAAGAAGGACGTGCCTTTGTTGTGGGTTGAACTGGAGCTTAGTCATTCACCTCACATGTTACCCTGGGCAAGTGACTTGACCTCTCTAAACCTTCTCATATGACTCTGAGTTGTGGGGATTAAATGAGATAATACAGTTAATGTGCTTAGTACAATGTCGGACACTATTAAGCACTCAATAAATGATCCCATGATTAGTACTAGTATAAGCTTCCAAATTCAGACTTACATATAATTTTAATACAAAAGGGAAGAAAATAAGAAAACAGATAAATTGAGATAAGCTGAGACACACAAACGTATTAATTTCAGAATATTTACTGAGCACATTATCATGTGCTGGGTTTCCCTTATGGCTCAGTTGGTTAAGAATCTGCCTGCAATGCAGGAGACCCTGGTTCAATTCCTGGGTGGAGCATATGGGCTAGAGAAGGGATAGGCTACCCACTCCAGTATTTTTGGGCTTCCCTGGTGGCTCAGCTCGTAAAGGTTGGGAAGATCCCCTGGAGAAGGGAAAGGCTACCCACTCCAGAATTCTAGCCTAGAGAATTCCATGGACTGTACAGTCCATGGGGTTGCAAAGAGTTGAACACGACTGAGCGACTTTCACTTCACTTATCCTGTGTCAGACTGTTCTAAGCAGAACAGAATAAGAACAAATCCTTATTCTTGTGAAGCTTACATTCTAGTACATGAAGATAGAAGATGAATTATTAAGAAACTTATGTAGCAGATTAGAAGGTGATGAGTGTTACAGGAAAACACAGACTAAAAGTGATTGGGAATGGCAGAATTGTAAACTGTGGTAAACTGAACGGTAAACTGTGACTCTGAAATGGATGGTCAGGAAAACATTACGAAGGTGATATTTTAATATATGAAGGGGGAGGAGAGCAGCTATGAAAAGATCTGAGAGAAGTACATTTCAGGCAAAGGGAACTGCAAAGGCCCTGAGGCTTGGCGTTCAAGCAATAGGCCAGTGTGGCTGAATCAGAGCAAGTTATGGGAGAGGGGTAAAAGGTGAGATCTGAGAGTTAAGGCAGCCAGGTCAATACGGTCTTCTTGGTGATCACTAAAGGACTTCAGCAAGATGGAGAATTGATAGGGAATTTCGAGCAGAAGTATGACACAATCTGTCTTATGTTTAAAAAAAAAAAAAAAAAAAAAACCAAAAGAATTGAAGGAGGTCAGGGTTAAAGAACCCTCCTGCCAAAGAAGGAAACATAAGAGACAAGGGTTTGATCCCTAGGTCGGGAAGATCCTCTGGAGGAGGGCATGGCAACCCACTTGAGTACTCTTGCCTGGAGAATCCCATGGACCAAGGAGCCTGGCGAGTTATAGTCCACAGGGTTGCAGAGTTGGCCATGACTGAAGTGGCTTAGCACTCAGCGTTAAAAGGAAGTATCTAGCTGGGAGGCTAAACAATAGTCCAGGCAAAATATGATGATGGCTTGCACTGAGACCGAATGGTAGCATTGGAGCTGGTGAAAATTGGTTTAATTATGAATATATTTCAAAGGCAGAGTCAAAAAACTGAATGTTGGGAAAATAGTGATTTTTTTTTTTAATTTGAGGGAAAAAATAAAACTTCTCTAACCACCTGAAAAGGATTATATGACTACAGTATTTTCAGAGAGGAGGGACTTCTATAACTTTCATAGTAAAGTACCCGAGAGATAAAGTGAGAACAGAAAATATGTAGTGCTTGCATTTCCCACAGTGCTCACATCATAACTTTAACATTATATATGCTCAACAAGTACATGTTTAAAAGCATAAAAATATTAACTGCTATATCACATAACCTTCTCATGACTCCTGAGGGAAGGAACTCTGTCCATTCAATCTATCACAATCTATTCCCTCCCCTGCCCCCAATTCTTCACTTCTATTTGACTGTGATGATTTTTCCTGCTTGCAAAGAATTTATGTGCTAAGGAAACCAGATGGATAAACAATTACCTTTTTGTAGGATTAGCAATAAAATAGGAAAAAGAGGGTTACAGCAATTACCAGCCATTTATCTTCAGTAATTTTCAAAGCTTCATTACTGCCACATCATTACAAATACACCTAGCACCTAACTTAGCTTACAAGCCCAGGTGCTTTCTTTTTTTAAACTATATTCTAGAAATTTCAATTGATGAAGACATTACTGATAGCATATAAAGATGTAACATTCAGTTTTGATTTAGTAGTATGAACAGAATGTTAATTCAGTTCATAAATGTAAAATTAAACTGTTTCAGGATTCTTGTTCCTGAATAAATCATGCGTAATTTTGCGAGTATCTTCATGTTTGAGGGAAGAACCATGCCCTGGCATTTTTCAAACAGGCCTATGTGAAGACCCCAATGCTATAGGGAAGAATGTTTTAGCTCCACTTATTTCCAATTCTGAAATGCATAGCTGGCAAAATGAAGAAAAATGGTTGGGGTAGGTCACTCATATTAACAGCCTTAGAAATTACTTTCCTTTCCATATCAAGTATTTGGCATAGCTTTCCAAATATACTCATAAAATAGGCCTCTATTCAAATTAGATAGAAATATATGTTTTCCCATTTTCTGTCTTTTATTAAAGAAAATGTGTCAACCAAAGACACAGTGATGACTGAGAACATCACATTTAAAGGTTTTCTTATTAAAATGCCAAAAGCATGCAAGCAATTTAACACACCAACTCAGAGGCAATTTCCCCCCCATATTTAGTAAGTGAACAACATGTTTTTAATATCCTGGTATGAATCCTTTATTAAATAAAGTTCCCTACAATGTTTAAAATGTTCTAAAAGGTTATTAAATAATGTTCTATTAAATCATCTATTAAATATAAATTTCAATAAATTCTAACCAGATCTTATTGTATTATTTATTAATATTAAAAAAAATACCAATGACTTTACTTTCTCCAATGAAATAAACAGACTGATGAATTGCTAATGGGATCATCCATTCTGGATATCTCTAAACACCAGACTTTGGTTTGCTTTCATGGTTATATCTACATTTCTTATATCAAAGGCAATGTTAAATAATACGTTGTAGTATAATAGTATCTTTACGAAATCCTTCTCCAGTCCTATTAGAGCAACAATGAGCTAATTAGCATCTCATTGGATGCATAATCAAAAGAAGCAAGAAGTAAACACTAGCATACTATACCACACAGTAGAAATTCCAAACATACTTGGCTGATCTAAACATCTTCTGGTATTATCTTTTAAATAATTCATATAGAAAGTTTTGATAATTAAAGTAGTAGAGTTTGTTACGGATGACTGATAATGTAGATTAGAGTTTATGCATCAAACACACGGCAACTGAGATCTCATGAAAAACTACTGTCCTATGATAGGTTTGTTAATTTGGGGGTTTTACTCATCTACACTTAACAGAACATCATCAGTTCATATGAAAGCCATTTGGGAGCATGTTATTAGAATTGTACACTAAATGAATTGTGCATATGATGGCTGTTTTATTGAATTATTATTTTTAACTCACATAGGCTCAATAACTTTAATTCATATATGTAAATTAACTTTTATTCACATATGTCACATCTGAGGAGTTATATGTAGATTTTTCACAGTAACAGAAAAAACACCACTTATACCAAATGCTTTATGACAAAAACCCCCTTTCAACAAAAGACTTCAAAGTCCCTAATGATGGCACACATTTTTTTAAACTGATACAACTTCAATATAACAGAACAACTTAGAAACTGCTACAATTAGAAACTGCTACAACAGAGAAGTCCTTTATTGAAGCATGCAATGAGTACAGGGTACACTCATGGTGGCTCCATCCCATTAATTACTTAAATCTGGGCCCAGGTGAGTAGGCTGGTGAAGGCCATGGGTGACCTACAAGAGTTCTGACCCCTCAGACACAGAGTCCACCATTTACAGTCACCAGCCTCACTCCTCACCCACCTGCTTTGTTGTCCCAGAAAAACAAAGATGAATACTACACAGCAAAGAGCCAGTCTCTGCTCAAAAACAGAGTTCTCAGAAGGAGTGAGAGACTGGTCATAGTATAGTGGACCTAGAGCTTGATGGCCTATTCTTCGCTGCCAGCAGCTAAACCATAAGTCATGCGACTACTTCAGCGGTTCATGGAATTCTGTATGTAGCAGGCAGGAAAGAGAAGCGTTTTCACAGTCACTTCACAAGGAAGGCTAGCTGTTGCTTTCTGTCTTGAGATGCTGCAGCCATTATTCACTGGGGAGCCCAGTGTGCCATGAGAAAGGCTGTTGTGAAGATCTATGTTTTGGAGAATCTATATTTAGTTACTACATTTAAATATGCGTATGTGTCTGTGGGGGTTATTATGTGCTAGGCTAGGCTAGACTAGGTTTTCTTTTAGTCCAACTGAAAAAAACATAGGAAAGTGGGAAAATATAAGACAAAATATCTTATTTATGTCTTAATGAGTGATTATACTGCATTGTCTCTGAAATCATGTATGATGCATTATATCTACTTTTAATGACTGATAATGTGTGATGGTTCGTCCAACTGTTTAAGTAATATAAAATGAATAATTACATACTTCCTACTATAAATCTTAAATACTTTTTAATAGCACTAGGCCAGTTAAAATTATAACTGCTCTCAACCTTGTAGGTTACATGAGCCATAAAATTCATCTTTTAAGTTCTGTTTCCTAGTGTAAAGACACATTAACAATTTTTTTTAAACAAAAATCTTCTAAGTGGACAGTTGTGATTCAATGTGTAAATGTGTAAATAAAGAAACTATTCAGCTAACTTTATGGTTTTATTTTGAAAAATTAGGCTGATGTGTAAGGAAACCAAGGCCCTTTACTTTCTGTTTGAAATCTTTAATTATAAGCATTATACATTTGAAAGGCATCCTAAATTAGGTATTATCTTAGCCCTACCTTTATTTACTTTTACATAATTATCCTGATGAGAGATATAATTACAGCATTATACAAAATTACTAACCCATTAAAAAAAAATGTTTCCTAAGTGATAAACACATCAGATATGGATTAAGGCAATAAATCTCCAACTAAAATAGCTAGGAGTTAATTAAAAAGTGAGAACTACAATTCCTATTTCTTGGAAAGGAAAAAAGTAAGCTCATGAAAGAGTGATTTGGGGGAAATATTTTATGAATAAAATTTCAAGATATAATCACAACTTTATGACATAAAAATAGATATTTTAATGCCCAGTTTAGAGGGAAAAAACCCTCAAGAAACATGGCTCTTGACACCAGTAGAAAAAGCAAAAGGCTTTCTTTGCTTGAATTTTTCACTTTGTATGATTCTGAAGCGTCATGGAGACAGAATCACAATGTGACATTTTTGTCCTTATCTCTGATATCTGTAGCATAAAATTATTACTCTTGGAGAAAGAAGGAATCTTCTATTTGGAAAACAAGGAGGCTTAGTATATAATAAGTTGGAAGGAAAAATCATCTTCCTAAATAGTACACTGGCTCCAAATCCTCTAAAGGAGTGGTCGAAGAAGATGGCCAGGAAACAACATTTCCAAACTGAATTTTAAACAATGCTGCAAATTATCATAAAATAATTAATCATGTTTCACTCAAGTGATAATAGATATAAATGTCAATTGACTGGCAACAATGAATATGTAAGCCCGTGGGATATTACTATCCAACGTTATCAAGATGTTATCAACTTGGCACCTCCCCTCTATTTCAAGGGTGCATTTTAAATGCTCAGTTGGTTTGGCTTTAATTAGTCATCCTGATAGGTAGCCATACTGAATCTCTACAACATGTCTGTAAAGGTAAGAGGAAAAGCTATAATATAGGCGAGCTAAACACACACACACACACATTAAAATTAAAATCATTTGATAGGGTACTAGGGAATCAAACAACATGGCTTCTCATTAAAATGGTGAGTTTAAGTAAGCCAAAAATTTAGAAAGAAGTCAATATACTGGCAGGGAATGGAATGGAGAAGGAGGTAGCAAAATCTTTACCAAGAAGGAAAGATTGAGTTAGGTGTTATTATTTTTTTTTAACTTCAGGTTGATAGAGAGGAGTATTCTAACCATAACAACATGAAACAGTTTGGTAATTAGGGAAAATTAAAACAGTTTGGTACAGTTACTAAGGCAGGGTAAAGGTTGCCCTGCATTTGAGCATTGAGAATTGATTACTAGGGCTCTTTTCCAAGAGCAGTCAACTCAGACTCATCCAGAGATCTAATTAAAGATGTACTCAGGGATTTCCCTGGTGGTTCAGTGGTAAAGAATCTGCCTGCCGATGCAGGGGATGAGAGTTCGATCCTGGGTCTGGGAAGACTCCACACGCAGTGATGTAACGAAGCATGGTGCCACAGCTACTGCGCCCGTGTGCCCTAGAGCTAATGCTCTGCAACAAAAGAAGCCACATTGAGAAGCCCAAACACTGCAATTAGAGAGTAGCTCCTGCTCATTGCAACTTGAGAAAGCCTGCACACAGCAACGAAGACCCAGGTCAGACCAATAAAAAAACACAGTCAGGGTATAACACTATACCTATCGTCAACAATAATGTACTATATGCTTAAAATTTTATTAAGAGGATAGATATCATGTTAAATACTGTTATGACAATTTTTTTAAAAAGCAATGTAGTCAGGTATTTAACAGTTCCACACATTATTAGCTTTCCATTCAACAAATATTTACTAAACATTTGTTATGTCTTAGATCCTGAGTTTGGTGCTGTGGATACACTAGTGAATAAGAACATGACGCAGCTTTTGTCACCAGCTTATGGCTAACCACTCCAGTATTCTTGCCTGGAAAATCCCATGGACAGAGGAGCCTGGCAGGCTACAGTCCACGGGGTCGCAAAGAGATGTACACGACTGAACAACTTTTTCTTTTTCTTTCTCACAGTATGATAGAGAGACATCAAGGAAGCAGGAAATTAAAATAACATTATAAGTGCTATTTTAGTAGCGATAATCATAGAAGATATTCAGGGAATACAGAGTGAGGCTACCTAAACTTGGTCTTGGAGAATTAGGAAAGACATTTTAGAAGAAGTGACATCCATTTCAAGGATTGAAGGGTGAATCTTAAGACTAATCTGGCAAGAATACTTGGAGGAAAGTGGAGAATATTTTTGGCATTAACAAAAAACCTGGAAGAGACAGAGTGGGTGATGTAGGAACTCCAATTGAGAGTCTGGCTGCAATTTGGAGCTAAGACAGGAGATGAGGCTAGAGAGATGGCCAGACACCAAATTTTAAGGACATGTATTTTGATAAAAAGCACCAAACTAGGCTAACAGTATTTTCATAAATATTTACTGAATAATTAAGAAAAACTTATGAATGATCTTGCCTTCCAGGTAATTAGTCCTCAAAACTTCAACTGACCCAGTATATACATTATATTGAAATAACTGTTTCATCCATTCAGGGTATCTTAAACACTCCCACACACACATACCAATCCCACACCCCAAGGAAATTTTATCCCAATTTCTAAAGTAAATGGGATGAATATTATTTCAGTGGGAAATAATTATTCCTTCTTGATACAAACATGTGACTTGAGTGTTGCCAATCATTTTACTAAAAATAGTCTTAAGAGCACAGTGATTTTGTCTTATGTGATGGCATTAAGGTATTTTCCAAGATAATTTTATATAATCTATTTACTAAAAGGCATGACCATTTTACTGTCTTTTCTTATCACATTTTTCATGCTTAGGCATAAAAGTATATTTTTAAAAGTGCTTAAAAAAAAGATTAAAGCCCTAAACAAAAAGCGTAATTATTTAAATACTACATATTTAAATATCTTAATATACTTGCTGTTTAAGTTTAAAATAAACAAGTTCTACTTTTCAAATGAAGCAATTACTTTAACAAATCATAACTATGAATTATCATTAAAATTTTTTTTGAATATTTACTGTGAAGCAATGTAATATCCACTCTTTTGATTAGAAAATAGATGCTTATGAGAAAAATAGAGGCAATTTTATTTTAAAAAATATGCAGATTCATTGTATAATAAAAAAGTACATTTAATGATCATATAATTAGAAGGGAGGAGTAACTGGCTATGATAAGATAAACAGATCACAGATTTTACTGCCTAAGTTAAAATTTAGCACAAAATTAAGGCTGCCTAACATCAGAGTCAGTGTATAAGTTAGGCTTTTTCAATTTAATCACTTTTGGAATAAAGAACACATATAAATAGTTTACTAATTAATTAATGTTTTGATAGTGCTTCCTTTTCTTCAGATATACGGCTTTGAAGTATATTATACAATCACTGGTAGAAATTACAGAGTTTAAAAATTATGGAAATTATAAACAGTTTACTAAAGTTTTTTTCAGGATACTTATTTTAAGTGATGTTACTGAACTCTTACATAGCTCACTGGTAAACATTAGTTGAAATAAAAACACTGTAGAAGATAATAAAAGTTAAAGCAGATGAAGCTCATTTGTTAAAAATAATATATATTGCACCCAAAAATATAAGTGTTTCATTTACTATATTGACCAAACAATTATCTCTGTGATACTAGAAAATTAATTTATATAAATTTCCAAAATAAAGTGGGTGTTTATTTGACATTAGGTATTTTAGAAAAACTTTGTGCAGAATGCTTAGTGATTATCCTGGTGTTTCATAAAATATTTCATAAAATATTGCTTTATACTAAAACAACTTTTCCAAAGGAATAATAAACTTTAATTAATAATAAAGGACAGTTAGGAGTGATTTTATCGAATGCTTTCTGATGAACTAACAGAACCACATGGGCAAAACTTTTCAGGCCATCTGAACATGTTTAGGGAGAATCACAGAATCACATTTCACCAATCCAGGAGAGATTAAAATAAACTCCGTTTATAAACAGACTTCTAGATGTAGTCTTTGAAACTCCATTTAATATTCAAATAGCTTTGTTTAAATATCCCATTTTTTGTTTCCAATTTAGATATTGTTTACTTACTATCTCCATGGTAAGAGGTAACAATTTGGCTGTTAATGGTAAGTAACCTTACTGTTAAACCCTCCATATACATTTTGAAAATTATATCAGATTTCTCTATTTCCACGGTATTAACAGTGAATCTTTACATCTCCTTGTTCATCATCTCAAAATGCTGAAGTTTCTGATTACAAAAGAAAGATATTTTTACAAAAGAGATATAAGGCAGTAAATAAGTTTATTTTACCAGGTAGCCATTTTCTCTAAATTCTACATAGTAAACATAAAAAATGATAATTAAACCTACATAAGGACTCTTTATCAAAAATTATAATAGCATTTCCTGTGAGTGTTCAATTTATCATTCTTTCAATCTATTTTTAATCCTTAAAATAATCTGAAAATATTTTTATGTTAACATCAGAGAATCAACATCTTTTAGAAGTATTTTGTAATATAAAAATTGACTGAGATGTTTTAAGAACTGATATATGCAGGAATGAGTGAAAATACTAAGAGCAAATCTTTGATATTTGACAACTGTGGTATATGTAAGAGAGCATTATAGAAAGCATTAAGTGTTTTTTAAAAATGACTTTGCCATTTTAACACATGGGAAAACCAACCTATAGATAGTACTTTTAATGGTTGAACATGTTTAAAAGAAATTCTAATGAAAATTAGAAAAATTAGGGTGAGACAGGGAGACAGAGAAAGAGAGACACACTCACAGGAAGAGAGAGAGACAGAAAGAACTATCTCTTCAGCTACAGGCATAGTGTAAGTCTTGTTTCACAAATAAAAGGACCCTCCGTAACATATGGAGTAGTTACATGTCCTCCCAGGGATGGTCTGCAGTTACGTTCACCTCAGGTTCATCAAGAAGAGGTGAACTGTCAAATATAATTTCAGTCACAGGATGGTTTGGTTGAGACAGATTAGTGGTATGCAATCATGATAGATAGTTTATCCTAGCTCCAAACTGCCGCTTGGGAAATCTTGAACTCCAATGAACAGAGACTCAGTCATTATTAGTGTCAAAAAGGTACACAGAGACAAAATTTGGTTGGCAGCATGAAAGATGAATCAAGGTGAAGAAGTGACCAGTTCCATGTTCAGAATCAAACTTGAGAGGCCTACTAGAGTTTGGAAATACTTTACATACCAGAATAGTGATATATTATTTGCTTATTGATCAATATTTAAAACGTGTTTCTCTAAAGTAAAATACATGTAGAAAGACAATACAAATTATGTTTATGTTATTTCAAAATCTTTGTTCTCAAGGTGACACAGAAGAGTCCCCTATCATAAGTCAGCAAAATATTTTTTTTAATTGATATATTTTTCAATATTTTCCCTTCAGTTGGACAGTCCAAGAAAAAAAAAAAAAACTTCAAAAGAAAAAAAAAGTAATTTTGTGGAAAATTTTAATACTTAAAGGTTGTACAGTTTGATGACTTTCTTAGGAGGAAATCGGAATAAACTTAAAATGTGGAAGAACTTAAGTAAACTCCTAAATATTTTCTAAACACTGGAAAATATATATCTATACGTTGCACAATACATTATTCTATTAGCAAACACAAATTTGGTATCTTTAAATCAGACCTCCCTCACCAACCAAATATCCACAAAAAGAATGTCCTCAAGTGTCACTGCCTGAAGTGATATGCTCTGACAAATCTAACAGCTCTTTCTGTGTCATTCCTAATGCACTTGTCACTCAGTATTATCCATCCTCATTAATGACAATGGGAAAGTTTATCTTGGGAACACGTTTTAAATCATCTACTCTTTACAATGGGACCATGAAATCTCTTACAAAACATGAGGCGGGAACTACTCTGACAACAAAACCTCTCCCTGGCAGCTTTATTCTTAATTCCTGTTCAAGGAGTAATCTGTTTATTATAAAATCATACAGAACAATATATTAAACAGAATTTGAAACAAGAATAGCTAGTGTGATTTTCAAGCTTACAAGTATTTTTACAACATTTTTATTAGGCTGAAAACACTTAGTTGAGTCCTTTTTGTGTGGTTTCATGCAATCTTCTTCTCTATTCCACATTATAAACACCTTTGAAAACGAGTTTTGTTTTATCTAATTTTAAAACAACTTTTACACATCAGGGACACAAATCTATATAATTATTAAAAATAATAATAATATGCATGAACTTGAATAAAAACAATTTTAAGTAAACTGTCCTTACATGTTTAAATTTCCCAGTTAAATGCTGAAAGATTCCAACTCAAGTCTTTAAAGATTTAAAAATAATCTTTCAGCTCCCAAATTACTTTTAATAATATATTTACATTTTAAGCATCAATATGATCTTATTCCTTTCCCTGAGAAATTCACAGCTTAAAAAAAAAATAAAATAATAAGCAAAACTTCTTGATCATATTAATGTTTACCTACTGTTTTGATTTGACTATCAATTATATACACTAGGTAGTGTGGCTAATGAACAGTTAATTTTGGAAGGGTATCCTTCACTGATAAAATTAATACTTGTTAGAAATATATATGTATGCTTTTATTATTCAGTTATCAAAAGCTTAATGCTATATTTTTATTAACTTAATATATAGTAAACTAAGATTATAATAATAAAGTTGAAAGATCACATTTAATGTTGATTTTATAATTTTTAATCACCTGAGCCCATTTGTGAATCCAAAATGCTACAAGTAAAACATCAAATTTTAATAAACTGTATGAATCTGTAATTTAGCTTTTGTACTTCAGAATTCAGGACCACTACTTTAATATTTCTAATTAATGCTTATTTTTCCAAAAAAAGTTTCCTCTAAAGGATGTTGTAAAAATTATATGAGCTTCATGCTTAAGATTCTAAGTTAAACATACAATAAGTACTACTAAATGGTTAATCCAGTGTTTCAAAAAAGAAAATAGAAATCTAAGGAAAATTAAGATATACACATAAATTATAACTATTCCTTACATATTAGGTGTTCATTATGAATAGAATGATTGTATATACAAAATAGCAAGCTTCTGAAGGTAGAATTAGTTTTAATAGGTGGGACATTGCTTCAGCATTTGAAAGAAGTTTCTAGCAACTGTCTGTTGGCAGAGACTGAAATGGGTTACCTCTAAGAAAGTGGGTTCCACGTGATTACAGAGTGGCTAGGTGGGAAAATAGGTGCATGCAGTAAGAAGCTGACTTTGAAGCACATTAAACTTCTTTCTGATTTTAACCTTTTAAGAAGGTATTTTCTCAGAGACACCTGCATTAATTCTGAAAGTGAAAACTACACATCAAATGATTGTATGAATTCTTCAATTATTCAAACAGACCTTAATGTTGAGATTACAAATCATATCCCCTAATTGACAATTCTCCCTATATATATTCTTGAGAGTTTGCAGCCTTCGCAAGTAGGGGTTCTTCTTTACAGCAAACTTTCTCTATAAAGGACCAGATAGTAAATATTTTTAGACTGCTAGTAGATCCAACCAGTCAATCCTAAAGGAAATCAGTCCTAAATATTCATTGAAAGAACTGATGCCGAAGGTGAAACTTCAATATTTTGGCCACCTGATGTGAAGAACCGACTCACTGGAAAAGACCCTGATGCTGGGAAAGATTGAAGGCGCGAAGACAGAGGATGAGATGGTTGGATGGCATCACCGACTCAATGGATATGAGTTTGAGTAAGCTCCAGTAGCTGTTGATGAACAGGGGAGCCTGGCACGCTGCAGTCCATGTAGTTGCAGAGTCGGACATGACTGAGTAAACTGAACTGAAATATTTTTGGCCTTGTATGCCATAAGATATTAACTTAATGGTATACTGTGAAAGTTGCCATAGTCAATACAGAAACAAAAAGGTCTGGCTGTGTTCTAATAATGTTTATTTAAAAAAATTATGGGGTTGGACTTGGCCCACAGACCAAAGTTTGCCACCTTCATGCTTTAAAGCATCAGGGGCACAGTTGATTTTAAACTTTTAAATTTACTTTCAGGCTTTTAAGTGAAAGTCTTTTTCTTCCCTAATTTTACATGGAGCAAAACTAAGAACCCTTCTAATAACATGATGGGAGGGTTATAATGATTGAATGCTAAAGCAAAGAAATGGCCCATATTTATGGCACTATGAAGCATCACATTTCCAAAATATCTTTATATGTACCCTTTCTGTTTCTTGACTGAATTACACATTAAGTCAACAGGACATGTGAATGAAGTATATTCAGTTATAAATTACGCACTGTAAAGCTCTTCTGAATGTAACTGTCCTTAAATTTCTATCTAGACCACAATGGTTTCCCAGGAGAAAACTCTTAAGCCAAACTGAAGAACTAGATTGGTCCTCGTCAGCTTCAGTGCACAAAGAGGTCAATGGGATGATTCTTCAGCAATGACAGTTATAGATATTGTTATTATGGAAGTGACATTAGTTGCTTTACTGCCAATGTGTATTTAAATATGAGTTGGAGAATATTTAAAATGCTGTATTCAACTTCCATTGTACATAATCATTTCATTCCTAACTCATAAGTCTTAAAAATCTTTACAATATTTTTGTGTGATAAACCAGGAAAACATATTAGGCAATAAAATAAGCTCTATTGGCCAGAGAAGACCAGACATATAAACAGTTACTTAAAGGGTCAAAGGGGGTTAAAAAGCATAGGGACTTGAAACCCGGAAATTAGCATTGATTCCTCTCAGCTCTGGAGGGCTTTTACAAATCTAGTCTGAATCCAGTAGACCTCTTAAGGAATCAGGCTGGAAAACTCTTACTGATATTTATGGAATGTTTATTGTCATATATTTTTTGAGATAAAGCATTCAAAATAATTTTTAAAGGGCAATAAAATGACAAAGAAATCATGACTCAGACAGAAGACCACATTATATTAACTAAAAATTGTATCTTATCATTTCCTGTCTAGTAGTTTTGAGGAATGCAGTTCTACTTTATTTCACCAAGAATGATCCACTATATTCTAGCTAATTTTTTTTGGTAGCTAATATTTTTGGGAGGCTATTTTACTTAGCCTTAGGCTCAATATTAAGCATTTATGGAAACATTAGCATTATCAGACTATTATGTGTGGTCTGAAACTGTGAAAGTTTTATGGATCCACCTTTAATTGTTTTGAGCACTGTCAAGAGGACATTCATTTGTTCAGTCACTTATTCAATATTTTTTGAGGACCTACACAATCATGCACTGAACTATGAAAAGGGGATACTGTGATGAGTAAAACAGACATGACTTTAAAGCATTTATGCCCCTAAATGAATTAATTTGCCCAAAGCTTCCATTCTTTACAAACAATGGTTAAGCAGGTGTTGCCACTGTGCTGAAGAAGTATGACAACAAAAACAACCCAAAGAATGCGGAGTAGATACTCAACAGCCAAATAAGAAGCAGAGAAGGCTTACCTGGGTCAAAGCTATTCCTGGCTACTCACTTCATGACTGGCCTCATTGAAAGCCTTAGTATTTTTATAGACCAATCAGTCTTATAGGTTATTAAAGGTTATTGTTATCATTTGGTTATTTAAAAAATATTTATTTATTTACTTATTTGGCTGCATCAGGTCTTAGTTGTGGCACACGGGCTCTCTAGTTGTAGGCTTAGTTGCCCTGTGGTATATGTGGGATCTTTGTTCCCCAACCAGGCATCAAACCCACGACCCCTGTTTTGGAAGGCGAATTCTTAACCCCTGGACACCAGGGAAGTCCCTACCACTGGATTCTTGATTCAAACACATTGTTAAATTATTTCTGTTTGACACATAAAATTTATTTTGGCACTGACTATAAATTTAAATATTTTTCATTTTTGATAGTACATAGCAACTAGAAAGAAAATTAGGAGTGGGTAGTTGTGTGTCTGAATGATTGGGGAAGCCCCAAGTTGCTGTGTGTCTGAGTGGCCAAATTCAGAGGGAAGAACCCAGAAAGCACTGGTTAAATTTATTTCATTAGTGTCTGTGTATGTATATATATACATTTATATATACAAATATTTAATAGATATGAATATATATATTTACTAATTTGACATTATTTTGAAGATAAAAAACTACATAGAGCTCATAACTATACATATAAGACATGCAAAATACAAGTATATTAAAATATTGTAAAATAATTTTACAACTTTTTTTACAATAAAAATTGTAAAATAATTTTTTACATGATGTATCTTCATCATTACTTTTATTTTTATTCTAAAGTCTTAATTTACTGAAAGATCAGGTGACTAAATTCAATTAGCACAGATCATTATGAATATGTTTTCTGCCCAACTGTTTTTTTTCCCTAAGAGAAAGGCTATGAAAGATAACTAAAATAAATCACTATCCAGTTTGATTCCTTTTTCATACCTATCCATGACAAGTTTTGAACTTAAATTTAGAAAAAAGGGATTAAGTACAACTTATCCATTTTGAGACATGTTAGATTTATGGTAAAGGCCATTTGAACACAACTACTGTGCTGTTTTTCTATACCTCAATAAAATCCATATATTTAATTAAAAAGTGTGTGTGTGTGTTTGAAGATGTGTGTGTTTGTGTGTATTGTGTATGTGTGCAATTTCCCTTAAAAACTAAAGTTATATACTCTAACAATTTTCTATGATTATTTATGTCAAGAATATAGCACTAGTGCATTTGGTTTTGTTCAACATTTTAGCAGCCGTTTATAAAAACATTAATAAATTAGAATTGTGTTAGTTTTCTTCCCTGCCCACTGAATACAAGATAAGTTGACACATTTATTTACAGGCTCACCAAGGGCAATCCATTTCATGCTATAGCGTTGACCCTTCACAAAGATCTTGTAAATGAGTAGCCTATTATAATACGTACAAGTGACCTTTAATTGCACCAAGAGGCTTTGTGTTAAAAGCTTTTTCAGTGCTAAACCATAGCTACAGTATATGTTAGTGAAATATTTCTTAGGTTATCGAGCAGGAATACCAACAAAAAATCTCTCTCAAAATGCATAAATAAAAATTTTGAGGCATTTAACTAAGTCCACGCTATAAGGGTACATTTTCAATAATTTGATCATAAAGATAAGCTATTTTTCTAATTATATAAGAATTAAACATTTAGAACATTCATAAATAATTCTTATAAATTCTTAAAATCTAATCAAATACAACTGTTTTTGATAATAGCTTCTGGAGACAAAAATAGTTAAACTTGATAACAGCTTTATTTTTCATATGAGAAAATTTTAATTGTAGTTAAAAATACCCCCTCTCTTTTTATCAAATACAATTGGAACTTTTACTGCATTGAAATGTGTAGTGAGAAATTATATACCTAACAAAACACATCCAAATACATTCCAACCGTTATTCATATTAAGTAGTGGTATTTAAAATAAATTTTCAATAAAGTATAGGGTCAGATATTTTGATTGATTTACTCTAGAAATTTTTGAATGACTGCTATATATTTTTGACATTCTTATAAAAAGTTGAAACTAAATACTCAATTTCATTAAACCATTCATATTGGGCATCTTATTTCTGGAAGGCTCATGCCAAAATGATTTAGTCTGATTCTCTCCAACAATGGTGGGTTGGCTTGGCAGCACCTGACAAACCAGCTCAGTGAACTTCACTGTAAGAACCCGAACCGGCTACTCTATGAAGTGTCCACAGCAGTAGAGAGTTATGACAGTAATAACTTTGACAAAACCTTAATTTCTGCTTAAATAAGAGAACTGCGTTACTAGCTGTGTGGCCAAAGGCATTTCCAATACACCTCACTTTCTCTTAATTATTTACTATTGTCCCCCAAATCTTACCTTTTAAAAATTAATAATTTATATTTAATCTCATATTTCCTTAATGAGCAACACAATTTCTTATTACACTGTAGAAAACTTTTTTTTAGTAATATTAATTTATAAAAGAGGAAAATATTTTGTAACCATAAGATTTTCTGTTCAGTTTTGCCTAAAGGTGGTATTCAAAGAATTTCCAATAAGTGAAACATTTGCAACAGAAAAGAAAGGTTTTAGTATGACTGCATCAACACTTTATTAGAACCAGTTATAGGGGAGGCAAAATTAGAATTTTTTTTAAATTTTTGAAAAATTGAATTTGATTCAGAATTGACTCTTACTATAAAAGTTCTATGTACCTTAATTATCACAAGATAATTTTTGATGCTCCAAAGATAATATATTAAAATAATTTAGAAAAATATAAAATATAAAAACATAGTAACTGAGCAAATTAATATTTGTTAAAGTACCTGAATGATGTCAATTATACTTTAATTACAAAAAGCTACCTTAATGTAGAACATAAGTGGATACAATAATAATATATTGTAATAAAATTTGGGATACTTTTTGGATCATATCAATATAGTTGACTAGAATATGGGAACCATATTTCCTTTACAGAATGCTTTCCCCACCTCATTTCACTAAGATATAGAAATCCTACAGATGTGGATGGTTTTTTAGTGAATGGTTTTATATTGTTTGCAAATTAATTTTTCTATTAAAAACTCCTACCATACAGAAGAAATAAGCAAAATATGAGGAAAGAACAATCTTGCTAACCTAATATATAAACACACATACACATAACACAGAAAAATATTATGTAAGAGAAATGCTAAGATAAACCAGTTTGATTTTCATAATGTATTTTATAAAAATAGAGTGGAAACACTTGCTAGGAACAAAAGAATTTTTAATTTGAATGTTAAAAGATTATATATAAATATGCATGTATATATACATACATATGTACACTTGTGTTTATCCGTACATATACATCAGTTCAGTAGCTCAGTTGTGTCCAACTCTTTGCGACCCAATGGACTGCAGCACACCAGGCTTCCCTGTCCATCAACAACTTCCAGAGCTTGCTCAAACTCATGTCTATGAGGTGGTGATGCCATCCAATCATCTCATCCTCTGTCGCCCTCTTCTCCTCCTGCCTTCAATCTTTCCTAGCATCAGGGTCTTTTCCAATGAGTCAGTTCTTCACATCAGGTGGCCAAAGGATTGAAATTTCAGCCTCAGCGTCAGTTCTTCCAATGAATTTTCAGGACTGATTTCCTTAAGGCTTGATTGGCTGGATCTCCTTGCAGTTCAAGAGACTCTCAAGAATCTTTTCCAACACCACAGTTCAAAAGCATCAATTCTTCGGTGCTCAGCTTTCTTTATAGTCCAACTCTCACATCCATACATGACTACTGGAAAAACCATAGCTTTGACTAGACGGACCTTTGTCAGCAAAGTAATGTCTCTGTTTTTTGAATATACTGTCTAGGTTGGTCATAGCTTTTCTTCCAAGGAGCTTGTCTTTTAATTTCACGGCTGCAATTACTATCTGCAGTGATTCTGGAGCCCAAGAAAATAAAGTCTCTCCAGTGAGATAAACAGTGGAAACTTTGTTTCCATTGTTTCCCCATCTATTTGCCATGAAGTGATAGAACCGGATGCCATGATTCTAGTTTTTCAATGTTGAGTTTTAAGCCAGCTGTTTCACTCTCCTCTCTCACTTTCATCAAGAGTCTCTTCACTTTCATCAAGAGGCTCATATATACATATGGCTTCCCAGGTGGCACTAGAGGTATAGAACCCGCCTGCCAATGCGAGAGACATGGGTTGATTCCTGGGTTAGGAAGACCTCCTGGAGGAGTACATGGCAACCCACTCCATTATTATTGCCTGAAGAATCCCATGAATAAGTGTTTACACTGTGAATAAAAACAGGGCAATATAGAGTATAATTGAGCAAATATTTCAGAAGGTCCAGTCAGGGAAGACCTAAGAGGATGATTGGAATATCTAATCTATAATCCAGTGATGAGAGAAAGCCATAAGAGGAAAGGAGGAATGGATATTCTGGACGTTCGCTGTACAAAGACACCGAACAGGACTAATGATGTTTTTGGTATAACAGTATCCTCAAAGCTACCTTAATTTAATCTATCACGAAGTTCATGGATATCATATTTATTAAACTCTATTATATATATCTTAACATATACAACAAATAGATGGGGAAATAGATGGCAAATAGATGGGGAAACAATGGAAACAGTGAGAGACTTTATTTTGGGGGGCTCCAAAAAAATACATATGGTGACTGCAGCCATGAAATTAAAAGACGCTTACTCCTTAGAAGAAAAGCTATGACCAACTAGACAGCATATTAAAAAGTAGAGACATTGCTTTGCCAACAAAGGTCTGTCTAGTCAAAGCTATGGTTTTTCCAGTAGTCATGTATAGATATGAGAGTTGGACTATAAAGAAAGCTGAGAACCAAAGGACTGACGCTTTTGAACTGGTGTTGGAGAAGACTCTTGAGAGTCCCTTGGACTGCAAGGAGATCAAACCAGTCAATCCTAAAGGAAATCAGTCCTGAATATTCATGGGAAGGACTGATGCTGAAGCTAAAGCTCCCAAACTTAGGCCACCTGATGTGAAGAACTGACTTATTTGAAAAGACCCTGATGTTGGGAAAGACTGAAGGTGGGAGGAGGAGGGGATGAGGTTGAGAGGATGAGATGGTTGGATGGCATCACCGACTCGATGGACATGAGTTTGAGCAAGCTCTGGGAGTTGTTGATGGACGGGGAAGCCTGGTGTGTTTCAGTCCATGGGGTTGTAAAGAGTCAGGCATGACTCAGCGACTGAACTGAACTGATATATATCTTAACCTTCCAGGTATCTTGGAGGATGTGTTAAAAAAGTATATGATCTTATGTTCTAGGAACATAAATATGCATTTAGCTGATGAAATGGCACAGTCATGCTTTGTCACCATTTTGTCTTCCTTAGACACTATAAATAACAATTGTGGGAGGAAGGGTTTTAGGGAGTAACATGGAAACTGGATGAATTCTGCTATAGCAATTCTACAAAGGCTTTAACAAAATTCTTGAAGTATTGCAACATAATTTTCCTGGAGCCATATCATAAAACACACACTGAAATGTTTGTATCTGCAAAAGTTAGGAAGGAGGAGATCTTTTTCTCTTTTCACTTTGAGGGGATGCTGAATCTATATCATCCTGATCTCAAAGTGGGGATTACCGCAGTGCGAGTCCCACAAAATCCTTAGGAGAGACACAGAGACTGAAGACTACTGTGCAAGATTTGAAGTATTTGACTTTTGCTTTATGCAACTATCTCACTATTCAAATATATGCTTTCCTTAAATTTCTGAAGTAAAATACCATATGAATTAATATAAAAATAGTACAATACGAAATAGCAGACCTTAAGTTCAATTTGTCAAAGGACCATTTTTATATAAAAATGTTTCACAGTCAAGGTGTCATACAATATTTAAAAGTATCTCTCAAAGAAACAGGACTCATTTGAGGTAATTAATCATATATTTAATATCTTAGGTGTTGCTGACCATAAAGAAACTTTAAGATATGGAATAGCCAAACATAAGTTTAATCTTCCTTGCCAAATGAAGCGCTGATGTTCTGCCAGCCCAGCTCACAGGAAGTATGTGAAATGAACACAAAAGCAAACAGGCCTTATGCTGCCTAAGGGAAAGTCAGCAAGATGGCAGCTTCAATCATTTGGAATAATACTAAAGCCGCCTTAGGCTTTTCTCAGAATGGAAACATGTCACTATTGCTGCAATATTCCAACAAATCAGAATGCAGAGAAAAGAACACTTATGCAATCACGTCCTGGAAGGGCACTTTACTCAACATATAAGTGGAAAATAATTATAAAGAAATTTCAGAAAAATTGTCAGTGAACTTAAATGACTCAGGGAAAAATGTTCTTTCTTTCAAAGCACGTAATAGATTTTTAAAAAGCTTACCACTTAGAAACAATTTCCTTTTACATTCTCCTGAAAGAATTATTAATGTAAAGACAAATTTTTATGAGGCAGTAAGTGAAAAATTTGGGATTCAAGCTGCCAGTAAGAAACACTCATTCCCACCCCGCCCCCCCAATACAGTACTATTACTTTGGAAGTTTGATCAAAGGGAATAAGCTTTCACAACATTTATATAGGAAGTTAAAAAATACTTCAAATATTTTGGGAACTTACCTAATCAGTATACTTTTAGCATGTGTCTAGTCATGTAGCCATCTTTGGTCAATCATCAAAAAATCAAAGGCAAATTGACATGACTCAAGCCTAACTTTAATACCGCATGATTGTGTCGTGTAAGCTTGTTTTGTGTGAGAGCTGCTGTGGTTTTAGCAGAGAGATTAACAACCGGACCTAAGCTGGCCTCCAAACCTTGCCCTGCTGATGCCTCAAGCTCTTTGAAGTCTGACCATCATACCTGGCAAAACAACAGTGGGAACTAGGATGGTGTCAGATCTAATCAAATTGTTCGCTGCAGCATAGCTAACTGTGGGCTTCACTAATTGGCCCAATTGCGGATTATACCTTTTGCTACAGATTCAGGACAATAATTTAGTTAAATGATGTTTTTTTTTTTCCCCTTATCTCTTCTAATTAAGATTCCAAAGTGGGAAGAAATAGGATTAGACAGAGTCTCAAAACTGTGTTCCTCTTAAGGTGGTATGCACTTCTGATAGGCTCACTGTGATGTGTGAAATATATACAGCAGAATAGTAACCCAGCTTCTGGAGATGCTGTGAAACCTAAATGATATTACTGTATGTCTACATCACTTGAGCATGAAAGTGCAAATATGGAGATGGTAATAAAATGAACATTAAAATGTGAACAGTATAAAATATTTCTACGGTTACACAATGTTTATTTGGGTTAACTTTTGACAAATGATTTTATCTATATGAATAGATGTCTATGTTCCACTTTGGTTTTCTTTTGCTGACTGCAGTATATTGGGGATTTGAAATACCAGTTAATACTTGTGCAGGGCATCATTATCAGAAAGGTTTACCTGGACTACATGGTTCACAGTACTACAACTTAACAATGCTCCCGAGCCACGCATATATGTTTGGCTATTTATTTATTTTTAAAGTTTTTTATTTTTTTTGATGTGGACTATCTTTGAAGACTTTATTGAATTTGTTACAGAACTGCTTCGGTTTTATGCTTTGGTTTTCTGTCCATGAGGCATGTGGTATCTTAGCTCCCCAACTGGTGACTGAACCTACAGCCCCTGCATTGGAAAGTGAAGTCTTAACCACTAGACCACCAGGGAAGTCCTGTTTCTACTTTTTAAATTTTAGTGACATAACTGTGAATTGACACATAACTATCCCTTCTCCCTATCTCTAGATATGGTAAGCATGCACTCATCTTTCTACTTCTCATTTAAAAATGAGAAAAGCTGTTAAAAAAATGTAGGGGAGTAAGGAAACCTAGGATCAAAGATAGCATGCAACACTCTAAATTTTCCAAGGTTGTCATAGTGACTGACACTCTTGTAGTTTGCAAAAGCCTATGCTTTTCTAATATGCAAAAAATCTCAAAAAAATTCTACTGAATCCTATCAGGTATACTATACTATTAATATAAAGCAAATTTATATGGATGACAAATACTACTCTGGTCTTAATATTTAAGAATAAATCTACTAAGTATGTAAAAATAACAGTTAATAAATGCCAGTTAATCAATTATTCTGTGAGAAAAAGTTCTTGGTGATTGGAAAAGTACTGAGGTTCTGTATTCTGAATTAGGGGCAAAGTATAAGAGACAACTTTGAGTTAAACTGATGTACTTTGATTTTCTGAACTTTTAGTATTCATTTAGCATACAAAATACAATATTTATGATACTATTTTTGAACCAATTAAAAGGCTATGTAAGTATTGTTTATCCTTATATTGAAAATTTGCAGTGAACAGTAGAAGTCTTTTGCTTATTTCAGCATACCCCTGTAACCGCACTTCCTGATATGAACTTCAAAACACTGAATCTTAGAGCTGGAAAACAACCCCATCTCCAATACAGAAAACATGTTTGTAATAACTTTGATAGAGTCTGGATCCAATGTAACAACACATTATTATCATTTATATTAGAAAACTTGATTACTAAAGTGTGTCAAGATATGACAAGCTGAACCATACAAAATTAAAACAGTAAAATAATATTAAACTTGGGTAAAAATGCTAATCTTACGATGTCATCAAATTAAATGCAGTCACATTTCAAATCCCACCAAATCTCTTAGGTACTATAGTTACACCATAATTACTACTACAGACAGAAAACTGGTTAATGAGGATCCCAATGTTAGAAAAGCCTTAGAGAAAATTAGAGAAACTGAAAAACTACAAATCTAAGTAGTTATTTCAGCTTGGAAGTGAAGTTATATAACCAGCTTATACATTTTATAGAACTTAACTGAAAAGGTAGTGTTTATAGGTCACCTGACTAGTGGAACTTACATAATATTTATAGTTCCATTATTTGGGCTATTCTTTAAACTGTATAATTTATCTGCATTACATATATTTCAGCAAAGATTTTATACCTACTAAGTCTATGACTATTCTTAGTTTTGGGATAGATAAATACAAAGATGAAAAGGACATAGTTTCTATATATTTAGTCTATTGTTATACCTTTTAAAGCCTTTTCATATAAAATATTTAATCACAATATAGAAAATATAATAAGCCAGAATAGTGCTGGGTATGCAATAAAGGCTTAACAAATGCTAACTACGAGTGAATGGAGCTATGGTAAGGTCAAGAAATAAATAGTATATTATGGTTAATCAAATATGCTAATCATATTTGGTAGAGAATTACTATGTATGATTTACAAAGATTATCAACATTCAGAGAACTGGAAAGCTTTTTCTTTTAACCTGAAGCCATGTTGAATCAACTTTAAACTTTCTCTTTTACTTATTCAGAATGCATCCCAGGATTTTAGAGTCGTTACTATAGATATGATTCTGCTGTTGTTTTGGTAGGGGGGCTAATTTATACAACTTTATAACTGACAAATACTAAGTATCAGTAAAAATTTACTGTGATTAGACAAATGCTCCCACCTGAATCTGGACAAATACCAATACATGCTCCGAAAAGGAAGAAATATTCTTTCGCCTTCTCCAAATCACTCAAAGAAATTAGAGATTACTGATTAAAGTTGTTCTACCTATTAGAGGCCCTGGGTAGCTGTTATAAAAACATATTCAGTTTTCATATGTAAAAAAGGCAATGATTTAATAAATCAAAGAAAAGGGATGATAAAAATAGGCATGAGGGTTTTTACTTGTTTCTTCTGTCCCTAATTTCCACTTGTGCCACCTTTTGAGACCATGTTACTCACAGTAAATTCCAACATGTAACAAATCTACCTGCCTGGAATCAGAACTAAGTTATTTTTGCTTTACCCGCTAAAACCACCTTTCCTTCTGAAAGTAAGACATGGATTCAATGTCTGGCACATTAGAGCCTCAAACTACATACTAATGTAGTGCACATCTCCTCATTTTTTAAATATTGAGGCAGATTTAAAAGATATTAATTTGTTGAGCATATTAAAACACTGTCACTTGATAAAGGAATCTTTCCAGCACCTGGAAGATTTCCTACCTGTTTCCAAATGTATTTTATAACATATAATTTAGTGCTATATTTAAAGCACCAAATCTTTTTGTGAAGTATATGATTTTATCCAGTATGTATGTACTTCTGTTAGCTTTGATTCTTTAATTGTATTTTTCTACTTACTAAATTGAATGTTATGGCATAAACAAATAAGTTATTTAGAATATGTTTCACTTTTATTTTTATACTTAAGAAAAAACCATATTCATTAGGTTATAAGCCCAAAAGGTAAAGGATTTGATCAACTGTACTGAGTATTAACTTTAAAAAGAACCACCACCTACTTGTGTTTTGTTTTCAAATACTGGTTCCAAATTATAGGGTGACCAATTATATTGGTTCTCTTAGTTTAGAACAGTGGGAAGAGAGAGTAATGGAAGAGAAACCTAGACCTTTTATCAGCTCCAGTGGCAACATATAGTCACTATGAGAACTTAAAGTTATTCAAAGGAGAGGTCCCACTTGACATTATATAAGTCCTTTATCACCAATGAAAAAAGACTCAGTTGTGTGTGTGTGTGTGTGTGAGAGAGAGAGAGAGAGAGGGAGGGAATAAGCATTCATATTTTGATGAATTCATATTACTGTGCTAACCATCTTCTCAGGTGCAATATTTTTTTCCCTAGGGATTCTTGTTGCTTAGTTTGTATGGTGACAGACATGATACCTTAGTCCTGCTTATCAGAATACTCATCTTGGGAGAAAGGTGCCACATGGAGAAAAAAAATCTTACATCTTTCATTAAATATATAAATTTGACCTAAAAGAAAATGAGGAGGCATGCTTTCCTTGTGATGTTAACAACTGTTAACTTTATCCCTCTAAAAGTGTTAGCAGTATTATGGTAAATTACTCAACATTCTGTCAGAAAAACTGAAGCAGTATTGAACAATTACAGTGTTGGGTTTCATTTCAATGGTTCCTTTCGAGAACTAAGGCAAATTAGCTCAAGAATCACTATTTCTACACTCTCCTTTTTTTTGGCTTTAAGTGGCTTTTGAAGGGAGTATCCCCAGATGAGAAACTTCCAACACTCCTGCAGAGATGACCTGCTTGAAGAACTGGCTGCCTGATTAACTATTAACTGCTCTCAATAGGATTAGATAATTAAGGACATTGATGACCATTAATTAGGAGGAGGGCACATTAATTTGTCACTGGATAGGGCCCTTACAATGATTTATAGGTTAGTGCTACTTGCAAATGTGAAGGGAAAGAGAAAAAGAGAGAGAACCATTAAGTTACCTTATCAAGTGGCCAGCTAAAGAGGGCAGAGGGTCAAAAAAGGGCCAGAATGGTCACTTAAGGGTGAAGTCCCAAACACCAAAGCAGTGCCAAGCCACATTGACCATCATTTGGTGATGAAGTTAAAAATATGCTAATTTATTGGTGGCAATTCTCTCTTTTTATGGTTTCAAGCAGTTAAGACAAGTGGCCTGCTTAAGAGCTTTTCATTTGAAAAGAGATTAAACAAAATGGTTTGTCAAGGCTGCTTGGCTGTTTTATGTCTTTGTTAAAAAAAAAAAAATTGCACCGACTATACTGATAACTATCACATCACCCAAAAGCCATCTCTCTCTCTCTCCTGAGCATTTATTTCATTAATAAATACATCAACTTTAATTGCTTAATAGTGCTATGTTCATTTGCTCTTTAACAAGATTAAGTTGAAATAAATCTTTTGTACTACTACTTTCTGTCACTATTGCTGGCATAAAAGTCACAAAAAATGTTTAAGTTTCTGTAGAAATTTACTTAAAGACACTAGTGTAAATTATACTTTGTTTTATTCAGCACAGAAAGCAGAATGGTGATTTCACGAATAGTAAAGAAACCTGCTTTTAGAATGTAGATAAGAATCCTCTATTCTTCGGCATACACAATTGTGGGTATCATTCACATTCCACACATAAATAAGCACAGCTCATTAACATTTAATTAAAAATGCTTTTGAATGCCTTGGAAATATGCATATCATACTTACCATGTAAGTTTGGAGCTTTCTTTTTAACAGACATTTAAAAGAAAATCATTTTTGCTGTACCCTTCTGATATACCATTAGAATAAAAGATAAAAAAGAATGTCTAAAATAAATTATTCTGTTACAGCCAAAGAACAGCCAAAGCATGAAATATCTCCTATGAACTGCATTAAAGTAAAAAAAAAAAAAAAAAGAGAGAGAGAGAGAGACTTTTACCTCAAGACTATGAACTCAAACATAAAAATTCTCTCTTACCTCAATGGTGAATAGCTTCTTTTTTAATTTAAAAGCTAAGTCTTTGACATCTGATATATCATAAATCAAGTTATTAAGCCGAGGAATCTGCCGTATATGAATAAGACCTTGTGGAAAGGAAATGAAAAGAAAAAAAATTCAAACACGCTGTCATTGGATGCATAAATTAAAGAGTCTTACAGCAGAATTCTGTAAATTTACACACAAGCATCCTCCCCCTTTTAAAACTGGAGCTTACTACCAGGAGCAATGAAGCAAATGGTGTGATTATACTCAAGTAATCAGGCAGAATAAGATAAACAGAAATCCTTGTGCGAGGAAAACTAATTGCACTTTGGTACAGAAGTACAGATGTAAAGAGGGATCTTAATACTTGTCAAAACTACAGCTGGCTTGTGTGTGATTTTCTCTTGTATTTACAGTAAGCAAATATGGCTATCACCTTGCGTGCTGCCCACGGCACCACTGAGTGATCTTTATTTTATTAAATGCACCAGTAAGCAGCCAGCAAAACAAGGCTTATGGGTTACTGATAATCAGTGAAGCACTAATGAAAAGTATTTCATTTTATTCACTTTATTAATGACTTGAACAAACCACTGAAGAAACTACATTTCAGAGCACACTCTAGGATCAAACATTAACCCTCACGCCATCCCAAGACACTCATTTCTGTGGCATGTCAGACCTTTATGGAGCTGTTATAAGCTTTGTAACAGTGCTAGGTAAACCGTGAGCTTTGGCCTCTTGTCAGCAAAAACACTTGCTAATTTTTTCTGACAAGGGCACTGGATGGTTTTTGTGCAGCTTAATGCAGTTTCTGACTAAACTCAGGGTCATTTACCACAGATGAAGACATGGAAGACTCCAGTGCATCTCTCTGCTTGACTCAGCCCATATTTAAAAATCACCATTCCAAAGACATTGATCCCTCAACACTGGGAAGAAGGCAAAGCCACATTTGAACAAATTAGATAAATCTTATTTATGTAACTGCTTCACTAGTACAATATATAGGTTTTTTTTTGTGTGTGTGTGTATTTGGATGCTTAATAATGTATTATTGTTAGTTTAAAAAGGTCAATCTCCATTATAAATGGCCTCTTCAAAAATGTCACTAAAAATCTGACAATTTTTTAAACTTAAGAAAATGTAAAAAGTGTTATTAAGGAGATAGCTTTTACATACAAATTAAAAATATCCCACATGGAGCTTTTTAGTAAAATATATTAGAAATAATCACACCATACATTTGCACATTTCTCATTTTAACCTTGCAAGTGTTTGTTAAGCTAACTATTAAATCAGGAGGCTTTACAGAGTGTATCAGTGATTCTCAGGTCCTTCTTATTAACAGAAACTTTACTCATCATCAGAACCACCCACTAATCTGTGGGAGAAAAAATAATCAGTCCAGAGAGTACAGTACAAAAAAATGAAAGCTTTTCACTCCTTGAAATGTTTCAATCAAAATAATGTTTTTTGAATATAAAATATCATTTATATTATACTAAACTTATAAACTCCTAGTACTTATAAATGATATTCAGACATAACTTATAAAGGTAATGTTTAACTTGAGTTGTTTTAAAAGAAAATGTAAATAATAAAGTATTTTATCCAGTTATAAGATACTTAAGTCCTGGAGCAATAAACAATACCATATCATAAATTTAAAAGCTGCCAAAAGAGTAAACCTTAAAATTCTCATTAATAGAGAAAAAAAGGTGTAACTATGTGTGGTAATGGATGCTAACTAAGATTACTGTGGTAATTTCTCAGTATATATATAACATTATGCTCTATACTTAGAACTAATATAATATTATACATTAATTACAGCTTAATATAAATTTTAGAAAAAGAAAGGGAAATAGTTTAATCTGAATAGTTCTCTTTCTATCAAAGCAAACAGTAACATAGTAAATGAATAATACAGAGGGTTAATCTGGGCTGATACCAAACGCACTCTTATGCAATGATCATGAGGTAAATTATTTTACATACTTTGTGTTCATAGTTTAGATTTTCTAGCCTTTTAAAAAATATTTGACTATTAGATTGTGCTATTTCATTATTTTTTAAAAAGTTTTACGTCGATTCTTCAAAGCACTGGTGGTTATAAGTATCTTATAATTTTTTATTTGATAGACTCTAGAAATTGCCACAGTCCTATGATCACAATCTTACACGATCTTGTAGCAGGCTTCAAATAAGGTATTCAGTCTTTAAACTAAGGTTTCCATGGAAGTTAGCAGTTCCACAATAATAATAGAAATAATTAGTATTTACTCAGAAAAAGAAAACAGGTAAAAATCGATTATTTACCACACTCTATTCTTGCCTGGAAAATTCCATGGATGGAGGAACCTGGTTGGCTATTGTCCATGGGGTTGCAAAGAGTTGGACACGACTGAGCGACTTCATTTCACTTAATATTCAGTTTAGAGCTAAGATAAGAATAACTACTAAACTTATCCTATTTCAACAGTTCTATATAGAAACTTTTATTTAAAAAAAAAAATCCCCAAACTAACCAAATGACTAAAACATTATTAATAGCTTCAAAAAATAAAAGTAAAAAGCCTGGTTAATTGACCAGCGATTATACTAGGGTAGTAATACTTTAAACTTGCTTATAACTCCAGCAACAAAATGAACAAAGTCCAAATATAATAAAAGATGTTCACTTTCTGAAAATGTGATTGACTGGGACTTCTTAACTATAATACTGTATGAATTTTATTTATCATACAGTTAAGCTTTGTAAAGTATAAACCACTATATATAGCTGTTATAATTAATATAATATTTATTTCTAATATGGTTAATAAGTATGACTGATTTCACAGCAACTTTAGGTACAAAATGTACCTCTGACTGATCCATGCCTTAGTATCTGGGTTTGAAACTTTTTAGAGAGTTACCATGGTTCATAGAGTTAATGTAGCTTGGTGATAAACTGCCATAAGAAACTGGCCAGGAAGGAAAAACATTTAACAACAGATTTATTATAAAATAAAATTCATGTTACACGACGGTAGATATTTGTCAAGATTCTTCCAGGCAACAAGAACAGGCCCCTTTCACTCTTAAAGGTATTGCTTACCATGATAATCCTTATATAATGGGTTGGTTTCTTTCTCAGAACCAATAAATGATTCCAGACCAACTACTGCATCTGACAAGTTTGTAACACGAGCAATAACTGCTTTATTCTGTAAAACAAGGAAACAAAACACTCACGTTATACTTAAAATTAGCATCTAGGCAGTGTCATGTCATCTCAATGACAAATTGTACAGAACACATACTATCAACATAGAGAAATAACTTCAAAGTTAAAGCTACCATGGGCAGGAAAATGGATGAAAAATAAGCCCTTAATTGAAAATTCCAGCCCATGAAGGTATGCTATTCTAATTTGAAAAGCTGAGGGGGTGTACCTTAGTTTTTGTAGAAAACGTTAAGTACTTTTTCTCTTAAGAGGCGAAGCTACCTTTATTTTCATATACTATTAGTTTTCAAATTACCCACTGTCCATTGAAAAATCTGATAAACACTAGGATTCAGAAGCAGTATACAGTAAGTAGAATATGGAAGACAAGGTTCCACTATCATCTGTCAGCTGGGACCAGGTCCCAGCCCTGTAACAGCTGAGGTCCTCTGTTATCATATTAGAAACATGGAAGGGTCTGCAGCTAAGAGTCTGCAGCATGACTAGCTCTGGAGTCTTCCATTCTTTCTTTCCAGATGCTGCTATTTGGCTCTGGGTTAACAATAAAGGCAAAGAAAAGGTGCTAGACGACCAGCACTAGACTAGTAGTCCCCCATTTCTTCCCAACACTATCAGACCTGAACCAAAAGTACTGCTGAACAATACATTATAAAATATAGTGTACATGTACACAATGTATATAATGTAATATAAAAATACATCACATTTTAAATATCGATAGTTCTAAAATACCCAGAATTTCAAGGCTATAATACATATAACAATTAAAAATATAACCATTTAATACTCTTCAGGTTTTCTTGAATTATTTTATTTAATAACATTCAATCTGCCTTATAACCCTTGATAGGGTGATAGGTTAGTAAATTATTTTAAAGGTTATAACATTTTAGAAAAATGTTTGATCTGGATATCTAGATAAGTGAAAAAAATTGTTGCTTTTAAAATTTTGATAACTTTGAAACTCCTATTTTACACACTGGTAATGTCTACATTTTAAAACTAATCTTTTGAAGAAGGATGGGAAACGTAAAACAGCTGAGACAACTTAGAGTCTGATACTATATCCCTATAGAAGAAAAGTCCAAATACAATCATACGTTCACTTTCTGAAAATGTGATTGACAATTGAACTTATGGGTATTCCCCTGTTTCTTAAGTCCTCTTAATAAAGACTGCATAAGAATAAAAAATAAAAGAGGGCTGGTCAATACTACCTGGTTTGAAATATACAGTAATTTGTCACTAAATATTATGTTAAAGTGACTAGTTAACTCACATCTAGGACAGTACTTTGAAACTCCTCTGTAGGTAGAAATGTATATTATAAAAAGAATATTATAGCCTTTGAATTAGAACTCTTAAAAGGAAGCAGCAAAAATAATTATCCTTAATTGTCTTTAATACTTTCAATCACAGGGGCACCACGTATAGAAAAACAAACATCATTTGGAAATGCCTATTTTTTTCCAAGGCAATTTTTCATTCAATGGTGAGAAAATAATCCAGATTGATCCCTTACTTTCAGTTCTATGCCACAGGGGATGGTCCTACTCCAGGAATAACAGGGGTTTCAGAGGCCATAAACACACTCCTCTCAATATTTCTTTAGCCAAAGACCATTATATCAAACTCATCCAGGTTGGGTTTCAGCCAGTTATTCTTCACCCAAACAAAAATGTCTGCCAGACATTCCAACAGCTGGGAGACAGTTCACAATGAGTCAACTTGAAAATGATTCATTGTGCTGAGTACTGAACAATGTTGGGGTGGGGGTGGGGTAAGGCTGAGTTGGTTGTAGAGGGTGAGAACAAGTGGGAGAAGAATAACCATGTGGTTCTCCCATTAAGAAGGATCTTAGATAACAACCAGCAGACTCTTATCATTTCATTTTAGGATAAACTCAACTGGGAAGAGTACTCCTGTCATGGACCCTCAGATGAACAAGCACTTATAAAGGCTACTGACAATATTTCTTAATCAAAAAGGTCAGATTTCCTTTTATCTATACTAGAAGACTAAGCCTTTGTATCTAAATAGCTGAAGCTAAAATTCAATTTCTGTTGGAATTCAACTATTAGGATTTCAGTGATATAAACTAGGGTTTTCTTAATGATATGAATAATAGAAATTTTAAGGTATAAGGATGGATTTAGTCTTCCATTCTAGTAGGATATAAGCAAGGTCCTGCATATTTAAGTGGTCAACTTGACATTTGTTTATTTCAAAGAGGATTTCTTTCCTTACTTTAACCTTAAAATTTACTAAATAAACTACTTCTCCTGTAATATCTGTCTACATTGTAAGTTTTTTTAAGAAAACTTGTGGGGTATTGAAACAACTGTCTACTTTGCAGAGGAAAACTAATGAATTAATATAAAATATATAGATAGCCTAGATTTTAAAATCTCAGAAACTCATTAATATATTTATTATGCTCCTAAGTTCCATAGATCTACATCAGTTATAAACTACAAATTAAATTCTATCTTAAAAGCTTCTATGAAGTATCAGAATAAGAATAAACTTTATAATATTTCTATAAAATAAGTCACATTTAACAGCGACTTTACTGCTTTCTGCACAGCAATTTTGGAAAACAGTTTATGTAATGTGGCAAACAAAATTGTGGAAGTTCTATAGAATTTGAAAAATGTCTATAAAATAAAAAGTACAAGAAAATAACATCTAAGTTTCTGAATGAGATAAAACTTTATCTTAATTATAAACTCATTTCAGTCTTCCAGTTATTTGGAAGAGCATAAAAGATATTTGAGCACGTAAATGTACTTACTTTTCAAAAGTTCAAATAGTGTTGATGTTACTTCTTTATCTCCAAGGTTCATAGGGAGTGTGGTATAGTGATGTAATCATATCTTAAAACTACTCTCGTCAAAAGGTCTTTCAAATCATAGCATGAATACTAAATGGTCTTTTAAATAAAGGTAGGTAAATTTATTTAAAAGAATCTAAAATCAACTGCTTTTAAAAACCCTTAAAAGCATAATAATCACAATTCCCTTTAGGAAGAACACATTATGGATAATAAATTGCCTTATTATAACCTGAAACATTCAGACAACTTTAGCATAATGATTTTAGCAGAGATCTTGAAACTGGAACTTCTATATTTTCATCTTAAAAGATTTTAATAACATAAAAGTGTTTTTATGTTATTAGCTAAGATGTGAAACCTTTTTGGTCTACAGTATATGTATATCTAGAAATGGAGAAGTAAAGGTATTTATGCATCTATTACTCAGACATAAATTTTGAATAACTTTTGTATTAATTTTGAAGTTAATACAATACAGTTTCCAGTAAGGAACATCTGAAGAAGGATATTTGGAACTCAGAAGTATGAGTAAATTAATTGCTACACTGCATGCATGGCATAATGATATCACCCACATATACACAATGATACTGCCACCCCTCCTACTTGCCCATCTGGATGAGAAAATCTAGGATGACTCAAAAATCTTTCTTACACTAGACAAATCTCCCCTTCAGTCCTGGGTGAAAGTTGTCAGCTCTGGACAGTAGCCAAGACATGACTAGGAGGGAAGCCAGAAGAGAAGAGAGCCAGGGTCCAGGAGTTTTAAGAGTTTGCTGGCAACCTCAAATAGCATTGTGTTAAGTTACAAAAAGGTTCTTAAAACTTTCTGTTGCAATGCAATTTCTTAATTACTGAAATCTAAATTATGTCAAATGATGTTGCAGATAAAAAAGGCACATCAGAATGCCCAGTTGACTACCTTCTTATTCCAATTTTAACTTCACAGAAAAACTTTACAGAGTTTTTGTTTTGATTGTTTCTTGTTTGGTTTTATAGAATGTTTCCTATTTGTTTGTACAGAATGGGAACCTCTTTTTATTAGGAATCGCCAAATCCATTAAATGGATTTTAAATAAAGGAAGGTTAGTTTAATGCTCTTTTCCAATTCAAAGCTCATAAAGTCAAAATCATGAACTTTGTTTTGTTAAGAAATAAAAATTCAACTACTGCCATCAAAAGCTCCCTTCATTTTCTAATAAAAATAGTTGAGATACTTATTCAGAGTAACCAAGTAACAGTCAGACTATATCAAACCCTAAGTGTTTCCCTCCTTATTGGGACCTAATTACCTCAGCAACATAAAAGAGATAGTTTGCACCAATACAAAATATACTTCCAGGAAAGATTTTAACAAGAAAGTTAAAAAGTAATTAACCAATCACTTAATTATCAAGAAGCCTGAAAGGAATAAATCAACTGACATAAAGCATTTATGCAATGCCTCAAATTAGAATAAGTTCTTGGGTTACTCAAATGAGAAAGAGAGAAAACATACTATATGAAGGACAGAGCTCCATTCAAGTATGGCAAGCATCAGATTTGGGACTACAACAGCAGAAAAACACTATTAAGTTAATATTGAAGTTAAAATAGAAATATTTATGCTACTTTATGGTTGACCCTACCATGTGACATGATGTGTGTGTCTATTGCGGGGAGGGAGTCACCACAAGAAAAGCAAGTATTTTACTTAACAGCTCAAGTTATAATAACATATCCTGAAAAAAGATATTAGAAACACAAACATACTACAACTCATAACATTTTCTAGGTCATGTAATTAAAAAAAAGCTTGAATGAAAGGATAAACCTAGGGATATTTAATGAGGTATTTGTTTTCCCATGCTTATTAAGTTCTCCATTCAACTGAAATCAAACTTATGAAATAATAAAATCAAAACAGTTATACAGTTTGTAGCTTTTTACATGCCTTCCCTCACCTTCCCCAGACTTGCCACTTACTTCTATAGATTAGATTATTATTTGATTAAAAAAAATTGACAGTGGGGAAACAGTGATATTCATAATTATTTTGAGTTTAAGAAAAAATATAATTTTAATAAAAAGTATGCTAATATATAATATTAATATCTTAGTAAGGGTATTAAATTAAGCTTTTACAGATTTAATACTGAACTTTACTCAAAGTCACAGTTAATTTTAAAATATGGAGAGGCTTTTGTAAGTTAAAACATTCTAAATGCAACATTGTTTTGGTAGTACTGTATACCAATATTCATGTAGGGAAATCATAAAAGAAACATATTTTGGCTCCTTTTTCTAATGCTTAAAACACATCCACAAAGTAGCTTACCTCAAGGGCAAAAGAAACTGCTGAGAATGATGCCAAATTTTACTAAGATTAAGCAATGGAGCTGTATTTTGTATATTTTCTATGTGATCAAATACTAATATTCTAAATTTTGGTGTGAAATTGTTGGCTTAAAACTGAAGCATTTTTTAAATAACACATGATGTTATTTTCAGAAATATTATTTACATGTACACTGGTCTCAAATACTACATGCTTTTGCAGAACTTTTTTTTACATCAGTTTTATGTTTTTGGTATGCTATTATTAAACATTAAAAAACTGATCATTCTGAAAACCCTTATAAATGGACTGAACAAAATACTGTAATGAATAGGATGAACAGTTAATGGCACAATATTCAAAATTAATTTTAGTTTTAATAAACTATACATCATCTAGTTTCATATTATAGAAATTATTCACATGGAAATTTACTTGTATTGTTAAATCTTTTATGAGTAGCGTCCTAAATCAGAAGTTTTTTGCTCACTGCTTTACACATGAAACCCTTAAAATGCAATTCGCGGATGTCCAAAAGCTCACACCCTGCCTGGAGAAACAATTGCTGATATCCAAATATCAAACAGAGCCTCCAGCTGATGTGTGGGATGCAGTGGTAGGTTAAAGATACTAAAGTTTAAAATCAGCTTAGAATAATCCCATATTGAGTATAAAATTATAGCCTGTCATCAGGAACAGACTGACAGAGCCAGGTCCAGATGGGAGACTGGCTGGGAAAAAAGCTGAGGCAGGTGGGAAAGTGATGGGAGCCTGACGGAAGACAGGACTACTCCCTCTGCTGGCAAGGTTCTCACCTGCTTGAATTTGTAACTAATGACTAGCTTTCCTTTAATTATTTAAGATAAAACCAATAAATTATGTAAGGTGTGTCTTTTTTTTAGTTGGCGGTTTTGTATTTGCACATTTTCAAACTCATGGTATCCTATGTTTTCCACCAGATTAATTTCTCAGAGATGTAAAGATCCAATGTTTCACCAGGAGGTCCAATTATTTACCTTATAATTTAATTGCAATATCAGCATAAACAAATACAGCACTGCTTTTATAGTCCATCTTTAAAAATTAAAAATGTACTTGATTTATGTTTATTGACATATAAACCTTCTGGAAGGAAAAAAAATTCTTGGGCTACAGACTTCACAATCTCTTTCTCAGGCACTGCATAATGCCCTGTAATGAAATAATATAGAAATGAACCATATAAATCAACTATACAGGGAACAAGGAAACAGCATGTCACAGCAAAACAGCATAGATGTACAGCGCCAAACCTATCTGATAATCTAATGATCTGAGTTTATAGATATTATGTACTAATATGTTAAGAAATTAAGAACTAATGTTTACACAAAAATTTTGTTAAATTTTACAGAAAAATTATTCAATGTTTGATTTTCAATGTAAGTTAATAGCTGCAGCAGAAACATTTAGTAAAAATCTGTTCTAAGATTTTGGCCTATAACCAGAATCTCCCAGAACAGGAGGGATCAGCTTTTTCACCCACTGTTCTCATCTGAATCCTGGCTTAAAAGCTATTCCAGCTCCCAGCTTTCCAGAAGGCTCCATCCCAGGAATCCCTGCCTGCCATTTGGTTTGCTGATTTTAATCTCTCAGGACTTTCTTACGGTGGCTCTACTATGCTGAACTGGCACTTGCTTCTAGAAGTGAGTTATTATTAAACCTGTAGGTCAATTGTGGCACTAACAACTCTTTGGAAGCTTTCAGCCACAGTGTACAATTTGCTAGTCTAATTAAATATTAATTCTAAGTGTTACATTTTGTGGCTAAGAGCTTTTATTTTCCATCATCAACCTGGAAGAGAGAGAGGTTACAAGGCTAATTTAATCTCTCCCCCTATCTTCCCCAACATTAAAGATTAACTACATAGGGTGCGAAAACATTATTAAAGAAGCAGAAACTCTTTAAATAGCAATAATAATGCAATTAATAGCAAAGGGCTAAAATAAAATGTTTAGGATATAATATATGACCTGGTACTTAAACAGCTTTAAATTATAATTCGTTACAAGCATTTTTTGTCTCAATATTAAGAAATAAGTATCACCCTTCTTTTGAAGACAGTAATCTTTCTTTAAGGGAAGGTATGCATGCAAGTATATAAGTAGGAATAATTCAAGACTTGCAGTTTCTCACAGGTATTTTTCAGAAAGCTTGTAACACTAAAGATAAAAAGCTTAGTAATTCTATTTGTGAAATAAATACAAAATTAAATAAAGTTGTACTTCTTTTCTGTATACAAAAAAAAGTGACGTAGTAGACTAGACTCTATAATAAAAATAATGTTAAGGCCTCTTCCCTTTTCTCCCTTCTACCATGTTCAAGGAGACAAAATGCACAGTCCCCTTCTGATTCTGCTCCCAGAACAGTTGTGTCCACGCCTGGACACTGGGCATTATAAAGACTATGCAGTCCAGCAGCCAAAGATTCCATATGCCTGAACAGATGACTCAATCTCCATACTGTGATGAGATATTTCACTATTTCTATCATTGATATATTTGAAAATTTTGACTCTGAATAGTACGTTAATGACCATCACCACTATAAGGTACTGTGGTGTGAATTGTTATATGAACCAAAACTTCATAAAGTAATTTTAGGCAAAGCAAATAAGTCATTAAAACCAAAATTATTTTTAATTATATGCTTTATTGAATATGCTTTGGTTAATTATAATAAGAGGTTTCTAAAAGACTATTTTTTTCTTTTGAAGATACGTATGAATCTTACTGAGAATTTTAAGTATGCTAACCTTATTTAATATGCATATTGATATTAAGATCAAATGGCAGATATACTGCTTCTAATTCTCTACATAGACAGAAACTTATAAGCAATTTGGAATTTACCTGTGTAAAAAATTTCAAATATCCTTGACCAAGAAAGTAAATCAGATATATATGTATAATGTATACAAGCTAAGATTTGATTTAAAAATTAATCAGATACTACACTGTACAATATAAAATATGAGCCATAAAAATCTGTAAATCCAAGTGTATAGGAGTACAGTTGAAACACAGTTCTGTTATTTGTTATTGTAAAAAAAATAACAGATTCTGCTTACAATCCAACCAAACTTGTATGAAGCTACTAAATTTTCAAAGACTGAAATTTGACACATATGATGTAAAATTTAAATGATTTTAACATGATTTATTTCATTTTTAAAAATTATTTCTATTTAAACTTTAAAAATATTAATTTCTTACAAACTATATCAGACCAGTTGACAAGGTCTAGAAAAATAAAGGCAGATTCTTAGTTGAGAGTATGAAAATTTGTTACCCAGAAAATCTGACTTTGTCCATTAGTAATTGATAGTCATGATCAAGAGATTAAATTTGTAATTTTCATCCTTAAATATTCTTAACAAATTGCATCTAAAGACCATTTCAAATAATAATTCTCCTTAATAAAGTACATTTTAAAAGACTATTAAAGATAGATTAAATTATATGGCAGAAGGTGTTGTTACGCCTTTCTATAATGATGCTCATAGCAACAATTACATAAAAATATTTTCCAATATTTTATACTTTTAAACTCACAAGAGCCTGTTATTCCTTTACCATACAATTATTCTTAGTTTGTTTTAAGAATAACAGATTTCACACTGAGAGAAATTCACAAGGTCACTGGAGTCCACATTTCATAATCCCATATTAGTAGTTAGTTCAAAAGTTGTCCATTGCTTGACTTAGAGTTTAGTTGCTAAAATACTCAGCGTGAACACAAAAGTTTATGGATGTGAAAATGTCTGTTCTGAATTTCTCTGCACTGCAACATACTGCATGATTCACTTCAGTCAGTTCAAAGTTTTAATATATTAATATTAAAGAAGATAGATTTGAAAATATATCAATTAAGATAACATACTAAATAAAACTCCACTCAGTTTTCAAGAGATATATAACAAGGGCCTTTATTCTTGTTTTTCTTCAGAAAATGAATTTTCCTTGGTTTAAGCAAACTAATGTCAGTGATAGGTTTCTGAAGTGACATAGCTAGAGGTGGGGTAGGGGGAGGGAAATTCCACAGATCAAATTGTTGGAAAATAGTGGCTATATGATAGAAACTGAATAGTCTATTACTGACCAAGTGCCAATGATGACCAATAAAAATATATTACAGGCCAGTTTCAAACCTGAAATCTGCTCTGAATAAATGAAAGTTTAAGTAGTTTACCAACTAATGTTCAATAGCAAATACATTAAATACTTGTAATACTAAGAATTATGGTAGAATGAGAAAATCTTATTTCATATTTTATCATCAGTAATGTCAAGGAAGTTTTCATTCCTGCATTATTATAGTTAAGGAGAAATTTATTGGGTTGTTTATATTTAAAAATTCCTTGGAAGTGTAGACTGTGACAGCTTGAACAGATTAGCAGCGATGAAAAGTAAATTTTCTTTTTGAAAGGAAAGCTGTGAGAAAGGTATAGAAAAATAACCTTTCCTATTTTAATTACAACTGTAAGTGCTTTGATATTTATTTCCTGACAGTTTCAGGTAAAAGTAATTTCAATCAATAAAAAATACAACTCAAGAACAACCTGTCACAGATTGTGAAAATAAAATGCATAAGCTAGGGGAAATTTATTTTCTTTTCACATCATCAGTACAGTCATAATAAAGCATGAACCTAAGTTTCTATCTCCAAAAAGAATAAATGTTATTGGTCACCATTTTTCTTAAGCAGAACTGTCACTGGGAAATAAAGATAATATTAATTTAAAAGGTAAAAAATATTTGTATAATTTGGAAATGGATAAAAACTTTTGCTACTAATAAGCCAGTTCTCATTTATAATAAGACCAGAAAACATTACAGTTTCATATCTTGCCAGATATGGAAATCAAACAGTATCCCTACTGTAACAGCTTCAAAGTTATCACTGTGTTAAAAAAAACAACTCATTAAAAAATTTCAAAAGGTGTACAAACATATTTGTGTTTCTAACAGTAAACGGGAAAAAAAAACAGCAGAATGTTCAATGTAGCTGAAATATCACAACCTATAATATGGAAATTTATACTTAAGTTTTTCAAAGATGAAATAATATTCTCTTACTTAAGATAACAGGAAGGAAGAGTTTCAAGGTAGGGTTTTAATTACTTCTCTTAGATGTAACCTTTCCTCTTTCTTTTTCAATCCATGACAACCTTCACTCGACAACAGAGTTTTGAACAGTTGAGTTGTGAGAATGTGAGCAGCTGCTGTTATTATAACTAAAGGTCTGTCTAAGGCTTGAGTCTGAGAGACCACATGTTCGGCTGTCCTCTCATCTTGCCATCCTCACCAATTAACTATTAACATGGAGGGCTGTACACATGCTCTTGGGGGCTCTTTAACAGGCTTCTTGGCGAGTGGAACAACTACACAGCAGGGATCTGGGAACTGGGTAATGCTGGAATATAGGGGAGCCGTCCGTAGTTTCACTCCTTCTAATGACACTTTACTCCACAGTTCAGCATATCACAAAGTCTGTATTTAACTTGGCCACTTTCACATACATTTTTAATAAAGTATCTTTGGGTAGATAATAAAACTGCATTCTAGCAAGACACAATACGAGTAATAACACTACTTCACAGGGAAAACTGTTTAGGACTATACATGTATATATATTTTAAGTCAATCATACTATATTTGATGAATAATTTTAGTGTTTTCACCTAAAAGATATTTAGAATTTATTTTTATGCATTGATTTCAATGTATGCTTGTTATTTCCTGTGCTGTGATGAAAACAATCTTTAACCCAAAGGAAACAGACTATATCAAGGTCAAAGTTGTGAGGCTGAACACAAAATAGTTCAAATACAATTCTTTTTCACTCTACTTGCAAAAGTCTTATTATAACAATAAGTTAAAATCAGTTTTGAATCTATGTCATTATTTTCCCTATTTTAACTTTTCCCCCTCTTTGTAATTTCCTTAACTATGTGTTCCTTCTTTACAATGAAATTAAACATGGGAAGCATGCCAAAAGTACAATAAAGGGTAACTAATCATTACTGTACAAGTCTGACAGAATGCTAATAACTAAAGTAAGAACACTGATTGGCTGTTTTTCCAGTCTAAAAGGAATAGATATTTTATGTATTTTTAATCTAGTGTTACTTAATATAACATATTCAAATAAAGGTGTCACAATTCTATTACCTATAGGTGTTTAACTATATTGACAGTATTTACAAGGATATCAAACTACATTTCTATCTCTTGCAAAAATCCACTTTACTATCAAATATCCAGCTCAAGCATCCAAAATACATACATATACGAATCGTCTGCTCCATTCATCCTATCTTTCACATTGAAAAAAATTCCAGGAGGATGGGACCTTGCTTGTTTTATTCACTACTATAGCCCCATGGATGCCTAGAATAGTATCTGCAATAAGTATTTGTTGATTGAATAAGCTAAATTATTCAATCACCATTTAAAGTTTGATTTATTAGAGTCTTCAGGGGTGGCACTGGTCATAATTGAGAGGAAGCTACCGTATGATGCTAAACAGAGTCATGTTACAAGGGGATGTTACTAAGACTTCAGTGGCCGTTTGACTTCAGCCATGCTTTCTAACCGGTCTCGCCTGTGAGAAGATCTTGTCTGTGTCATTCATGAAAAGAGGCGGAAAGCTGAAGATGTCTGTTGCTTTGATGCACTTACATACCTTAGTTTTCCTACCCCTGCTGTTGCTGCTGCTGCTGCTAAGTTGCCTCAGTCCTGTCTGACTCTGTGCGATCTCATAGACGGCAGCCCACCAGGCTCCCCTGTCCCTGGGATTCTCCAGGCAAGAACACTGGAGTGGGTTGCCATTTCCTACCCCTGATCTCTGTTCAAATTCTCAGTTTTGGAGGTCTGTTTAAGTAATAATCGTGAAGGTGACAATTGTTAACATATAATGAGTGCCTTCCATGTGCCAGCACTGGGTCAGCCCATGTTATTGCTGATCTTCTGAATTTTTAAAAAGCAGTAGCTGAGGCTGAGAAAGTTAGACTTGAGTAAACCATGTAACTAACTGGGTCTATCCCCCTCCAAGGCCAAGGTTCTTTCTATCACTGAATGCTACTTTGTGCACAGTTTGCTTCTTAATTTTGGCCCTATTTAGTACTTCATTAGTACCAAGCAGAATAGCATGGGAGTTGACTACGGTAATTGAAGGGGGAACTGCTTAGATCTAAACCTTACCATGCCACTAGTTGTATGATCTTGGGAAAGTCACTGAAATTTTCAGTCCCTTGTTTCTTATCTATAAAATGGAAATAATGACAGTACCAACAACATAGGACTAAATGATAATGATATATAAGGATTAAATGAGTTAATATTTGAAAAGATCTCAGGACTGCAACTGGCCTATAGAAATCACTATGTAAGTTCTTATTAAACAAACTCACAGTTTCCTGATTCTGTATATGCATGTCTTTGATTAGCTTTGTAAGTACTTTTTATTCTCTTGGCCTAAACATTGTGATTTTGCTTGCCAGTCTTTAAGAGTTCAGAGTCTTATCTGCTATTTATTACATATCATGACTGGTTTTAGCAAACTGTTAAGTTTTACATTTTCTCCTATGTATTTGGATTAAAAAAAAAGGTCAGGTATCATGCTCAAGGAAAATTTTTTTTAAAACTCCAGTGATATTAGGACTACAAGACTACTATATGATAGCTAGGCAAAACTGTTCAGGGAAGAGACTGGTGTATTTATCACCAAAGTCTAACCATATGTTTTCCTATTTCTACTTCAAAATAGTCTCTTAATTGGTATTTTAAAATGTATAATTTAAATTATATCTTTTTCAGTAATATAAGAAGTTAAACACATCTATAAAATACCAAAATTCAAACACTGGTTAATGTTCAGACATCCAGTTTACCTTATCATCTCAACCATTGTTTAATCAGTGGTGAATACTGGATGATCTAAGGTCTTCTTATAATATTACTCCTCTTCCCTTAGACAGAGGCTTAGAGGAATCACTGTCACAAACATTCACAACAGGTTTGGAATCTCTTCTCAAAATAACAAGAATGATCACTACCAAATATGGCTTAAAATTTTTTTTTCTTTTTCTTCTTTATTGCATAGGCACCCTTGGAATAAATTTTAAAATCACATATATACATATATTTGTTTCATACTTGTTTTGGTTCTTAAATTTAAGTCTTTGATTCATTCTGAATTAGTTTGTGTGTATGACATGAGGTAAGGGTCCAAAGTTCATTCTTTTGTCTGTAGCTATCAAGTGGTCTTGCCATTTGTTCAAAGGCTGTTCTCTTCCTATTGAACGGTCTTGGCGCCCTTGTTGAAAACTGGTTGAGCATAGATGCCTGGGTCTATTTCTTAACTCTCAATTCTATTCTGTTGATTTATATGTCTATTCTTATTCAAGCACTAGACTCCTTATAGATGTCCAAATTTCATTTATATCTGTTGTATTTCTGTTAATTTAACTAAATGTAAAGTTCTCATGGACCTCTGGGTGTCACCAAGTATACAGTCCTTGTTTCCTTGACTTGCTTGAATATGTCATTTAAGTTCAGATCTCAGTTGTAAAACAGGGATAATGCTTAACATATCCAAGAACAGGAGCCTAGCTTAGGTGAACCCTTATTTTCCTATGATTCTAGAATCTGATTTTCTGGGTTCAAATTATAGTTTTTCAAGTATTTAACTTTGATCTAATTTCTTAATTTCTCTTTACTTCAGTTTCCTTATAAGTAAAATGGAGACAATAATAGCATTCACTTAAAAATTCCATAAGAACTGTTAGGTACTGACCTAAAGTGCTTGCTGGTTACTCTCATTGTTGTAATTGCTATGTTTTAGAGAAGTAAAACAAACCTCAAAACTTCTCTGCTATAATTTACTCCAAATCAAAATGTTTTAGTATGTTCATCAGAAAAGATTTAGTGATTTCAGTGATTTAGTTATTTTGACTTTCACATCCCCTTCATTGCAGCAGATATTTCAGTTATGTCTAGTATCATGTTGCAGTTTATATGTACATACACACACACATTATAGTGTATATGTGTATACTGTTCACACACACACACACACACACACACACACACATTCACTGTGGAAATACTTCCAAACTTGCCATTTGAACACTTTTAGGAAAAGAACTTTTTTGAACCGATGAAGAAATCTTACAAAGACCCTTCTTTCCCTGGGGAGACTGGTTTCTTTTTCTGAGAGCATGGCTTCAGAATAATTTACACACACACACACACACACAAGAGGCAAGAAAGGGACCAGTCTTATGCAGATCAGCTTTTTTCTTCCCCATTTTTTTTTTTACTATGGTAAAACATATACAATGTAAAATTTACCTTTTTAACCATCTTAAATTGTACAGTTAAATGGTATTAAATACATTCATAATGTGTTACCATCACCACCAGCTATCTCCAGAACTCTTTCCATCTTCTAAAGCTGAAACTCCATACCCATTAAACAATAAGTCCTCATTCTCTCCTACTGTCAGCTCCTGGCAATCACCATTCTACTTTCTGTCTCCAGAATTTTGACTATTCTAAGTATGTCATATAAGTGGATTCACAGTATTTATCTTTCAGTGACTGACTTATTTCACTTAACAAAATGTTCTCAAGATTTACTCCTGTTGTAACACACTTCAGAATCTCCTTCCTTTTTAGGGTTGAATAATATCCTGTTGTATGGATACGCCACATTTTGCTTATCTATTCAGCTGTCAGTGAATAGTCAGGCTGCTTCTACATTTTAGGTCTTGCAAATAATGCTGTTGTACATAGGTGTAAAAATATCTCTTCAAGATCTATATTCAGATTGGTTTTATGATCAATGAAAAGATACTGCAGCAAAATCAACCTTATGTCACAATGATATTAGCAAGTTTACAATAAATTCAAGAAAAATTATAATAAAATTAGTAAAGATGAAATTACCATATATTCACTGTATACTAAAACCATAGATACTAAAGAATTGAATAATCTTCAAAGATACCTTGCTGCTTTGGCATTTTTAGCATCTAAAATCTCTTTTACACAAACGACACGTGAAAATAATTTATAAAGCATTTATATACTGTTCTTTAACAATGAACCATGAGTTAGGACAAAGTAGTTTAGGGAAATTCTTACCTGGATAAGGTGTGTTGGCACTGTAATGATACAGGCTGAAAGAGAGGTTCGCAGAAGCGCACGGAGTATATAGAGGAACTTCGTGAGGCTGTGACTCGCGTCACAATTTTCTGCACAGCAAATATCATCTCCCCACAAAGGTGAACCAAGATTCTGGATTCCTATTCTTAAAATGTTTTTCTGTTTTTTTCTAAGCAAAAGTGAGAGGGAAGTAAACACAGTAAGCTTTAGTAAATGACAGGATACCTCATTTACTTTTATCTGCCAGTTCTTATTTTCATTCAAAACATATCCGAGAGACAATGTCAACAGATGTGGGAAAAAAACTTTATGTAGTATCAATAATAAGGCAATATAAAGGAGATCTTTCAGATTATGATACTATAAAAAATAGCAGAACTATTTTTTTCTTGTGCTTTTTCCTTTTGGAAAAATTGAGTATCACAGGCCTTAAACTTTTAATTGTTTCTAAATTTTAACAGTGACTACTCTAAGAATCATGTTTGAGGCAATTAAAGTAATACATAACAAATCACAGATAATAATAAAGAGAATCTAAACTAGAATGTGCACAAGCCATTCTTAGTATTACAAAATTCTGTTTTACAATAAACTACAGAGTGCTCACTATTTCTCAGATAAATTCTATCATGTTAATTGCCTACTATTCTGTTTGGAAAAAGTTTAAAAATGTATTTTTTGGTGTTTAACATTTTGCACTTGCCTCTATTTTTTCTCCTTGAAGCTACTTTTATGATCATTTGACACTTTTCACAAAACAGGTGAACATTTAGAACTTGAGCCCATTGACATTAAGGTCAGAATAACAGTTAATGATATTTCTTGGGAAAAGAGCATTGAAAAACCATTAAGTAAAACCTAATTTGAATGTCAATAAACGTCTGCCAGCAGATATGTTTATAATAAATCTTACTGTTTGGGTTATTCTAACCAGACAAATGTTTTGCAAATGCTTTCCTTAGCAATTCAGCAAAATTTCCAGGCAAAGGAAGGAGCTATTAGCAAAACCTGGCACATTGAAATAATTGGAAAATCATTACCATTCTAACAGGAAAAATAAGATTTATTCTCCTAAAGCAAAGATTTGGAACATGCCTCTTTAGAACAGATTTCTGATAAAACAAGATCCTAAACGTGCTATTGCTATAAAATGCCATTAATAAAATTTATGAAGGTGATTTTGTGTATTCCTTTTCAAGGAGGATTTACTGATAAAAGGAAGTAGGGAAAATGAATAAAACATTGAAATGTTATAAGAGGAAAACCTAAGAAGACAGTAGTTAGTAAGATAGGTAAAACAGAGGCTTTTAAATCTGCACTGTATAGCTAAGTAGATGTATGATTTTGGACAAAACACTTACATTACTTAGGTCCTAGTTTTCTCATTTCTTAAAAAAAAGGACAGAACAGAATATTGCTCTATGAGCCTATGCATGCCCGCGTGTGTGCTTAGCTGAGTCTGACTCTTTGCGACCCCATGGACTGTAGCCTACCAGCCTCCTCTATCCTGGGATTCTCCAGGCAAAAATACAGGAGTGGGTGGCCATTTCCTCCTCCAGGGGATTGTCCCAACCCAGGGTTCGAATCCAAGTCTCTTGTGTCTCCTACAATGGCAGGCAGATTCTTTACCACTGAGCAACCTGGGAAGCCCCTATGAGACTATATAATTCCTCAAATATATAAAGTGATACAACAGCCTGTATAAAACTATGAGAATGAAATTTAAAATGGAAGAATTTAGTCTAAGCACATTTGAGAAAAACTTTTTGACTTCAAGGACCTACAGCACAATGACAATATCAAGGCTGTTGGGTCAGTTTCCTTTTCTGCTTGTCTTGAGGGTATGATGACAATATACCATAGGTTGTGATCCTCAACAGTCCATAAAAAATGCTTTCTTAGTATTTCTGTATTGAATAAAATAATGTAGTATATGTTAGAAGTATAAATAAATATCTGATGAGTTCCTGTGAAGTATCTGTGAAATATAGCAGGTTATTCATTTTTCTGTATTACTTAGAAACTCAGAATTTAAACAAAATGGCAAGAGTAAGGTTCATATTCTCATCCCCAAACTTGCTATCTCATGATATATAGCGTAAGTTAGATTCCTAAAAGAATGAGCAACCTGGAAAAAAAAATTCCCAAACAAAATCTAGATATTAGAATGAAATCTGATGGTAAAAGGAGAGCAGCATCATATTGTATACCCTGTCAACATTTCAGAAAGGTCAGCTGTATTTTAACTCACAGTCATCATTACCTACTACTGTTGTATCAAAAAAGTTTATACAAGTTTATAACAAAATTGCTGTCAGTGCAGAATCAGGACAACCACAGTTTAATGACTTTGACGGTTACACTGATATTCACGTATAGGAAGAATGAAAAGATTAAGCCAGAGAATGAATGAGTGATAGATATTTAAGTGAAGTGGGTACACAGCACATTAGAACATAATTGAGCATAATACTTAGCAGAGATAATACATTTATATTTTTAAAAATATGACAGTATTGTAAAAACAAAGGTTGAGTTACAAACTTCCTGTGTTGTTTGGAACATATAATTCCTTGCTATACCATATAATAATGGGGCATACTGCGAGGCATAATAAAATTAAAAAAATAAACTTTTGCTGATAGCTGAACAATAAATAAATTTATTCCTTTGAGGAGATCTAAAATAGGTAATATGGTACTCTAAGTAAAAATCAATGTTCAAATTTCACTTACTGAATTATTTCTTAGATATCTGAAAATGAAAAATAAAATTATGACAGCAATTTGTAAATTTTCCCACTCCAAATATCTTTACAGATAAGCTACAATACTTTACTTACTACCAGTATTAATTATACAGTAGTATATAATATTCTGCTCCTTAGAGTCCATTTGTTGACTCCAACTAGTTTATTTGAAAATGTTGTGACAGAGAAAGTAAGATGAAAATATCCTTTTAAAAAGTAGGATTTACTTCAGTGTCAGGATATTCTCTTGACTCAGGAATAATATTTTTTGAAGTGGTGCCTGATAGATGTATTTTTGTGGCTTCTGGAAGTCATCTAAAGTTTCTGAGACAGATAACAGACTAGGTAATTTAGCAAATGATGTAATCCATAATTCAAAAATATACAAATTCATTAACTATATTTTAGTTCCAATAAAATAGGAAATATATTTATAATAACTTATTGCCATATTTAATTAAAATTAATTTTTAGCATTCCTGGTACTCACCATAAAAATGTATTTCTCAACCTTGTTTAATCTTTATGAAAGTTATAGACCCAAACCAGTCTGTTGTCTATTAATGTTCATAAAATAAAATATCATTTATTTAAAATGGTGTTAATTCATATTCAAAGAAACAAGTAAGAAAAGCTTTTCATTCCATCCTAATAATAATAGCTTACTTTTTAAGGGCTTTTTGGATGTGTGTGTGTGTGTGTGTGTGTGTGTACATACTTCTATATCTAAGTATGAGGGTATTTATTGCCTTCGCTTTTCTTGCATTCTATAAAATTTCTTGCTCTTAGAAGATGTGTCATCCTACAAGAGCAGCAGCTCTGCACAATGTACCACAGGAACTGTTATGACATGCCTGTTTCCATAGTTACCGGAGCGCGTGGGGAGAAGTGTCTGTCAGGGACCAATTTACCTCTCCAGACGGGCACTGCCACCAAAGAGAAGATATGGAGCCCATAAATCTTAGCGAGACCAAAAATGGAGCAACAGTGACCAAAATAAAACTGTACTAAATACCAAGGGCTGTCACAAAAACTGTAACATGCATAAAAGACCATCTATAAATGAATGTGCGCCTCACCATACACACATAAATGTTTTTAACCTGCTATTAAACTGATGATCAAAACAGATTCTAAAAGTATTTCTTTTGCCACGGACAGTGTTAAATATAGCAATAAAGCTAAAGAATATTTAAAGATCTATGATACGAATTAAGAGCAAGTGTGGTTAATAATGCCAAAAATAAGACTTTTGGCTTTTTTGTCTTCTTCAACAAAAATAATGGTGCTCTGGAAATAATTCTGCTAAAATAATATAAATGAAATGCAAATCTTTTAGCAGCAATAGCAATTAAAATTACTGAGGAAGAATTGTGAAAGGCATGATATCTAGAAATAAAATTTCCCCCATTTTGTTCAAGTTAAACTAACCGGAACATTTTTAATGGTAGGAATCCAGAGGAAATTTTTAAAAATAGAGCTACAGAGAAATAGTTAAGATATAAAATATTTTAATGTAGCAAATAAAAAATGCATATTTTATTCAATGAGACAACTCAAAGCATAATATAATAAATAAAATCGTGAAACTCGTAATTCAAAATTAAGGCCTGAGTGACATAACTGTAAAAAATTGAGATAGAAAAATACAAGTCATGCAAATTTAACAGTAATTTTCAAGCTATGTTATTTATTAATTTCAGGCACTACAAATACATATTTAAAAGTAATTCGTGTTGACAATGCATATGAACATTTTCTGTGTATCCACTGAGAACTGAGCAAAAATTCAAAGCACACATTTATAGTCAAACTAAGGCTGCATGTGTTCTGCTTATTTACATCCTCTGTGTTTAGAAACAGCTTGCTCACTGTTGATTACTCTAAGCCCTTCTGGTTCTAGCCCTAGAGAGTTTAAAAACAACATTACATACATGATTATAAAAAGGTTTTGAAGTTTTTCAATACCTGGGGATTGGATCCATCAAATCCTTCCTCATAAATAATGTTCTGGATAAACTGTAGCAGCTTCATGTAGCCAGAGGTCAAAGAACTGTTGATAAGAAGTGGTTCAAATACATAAATGGGCTTATTACACAGCAAATACAAACTGTAAGCTACAACATTAAACAATTAATTAAAAGTACACATTTATGAGATTATACTTAAATATCAGATAAGCCAAAATAATATAAATAATTCTAAAATAAAAAGTCAATACATGCATGGAATAAGTTGCATTGCCCTATATTAACTAACTCAATGCTCTTGACATCATGGGAAGATAAAAATCTGTGGAGACTGAGATGACTTAATTTTATGTCAGGCTTAGTTACCACCAAGAAAATTAATGATTTAATGAAGAAACCTAAAAGATGAAGCCACTATAGCTTTTCAGGAGTAATCATGGATAATTAACACATAGTTAATGAACTGCTATGCCAAGTCAACACCTGAATCAACATTCTGATCACCTGAGTTTATCTTTCATCAAAGTTTTAATATTCTTAAAACAAAATTGCAAAAATAATACTAATTCAAAAGCAATTTTTTAAGACAAAGAAGACAAGTGGATATAAACTCCACTTTTGTTTGTAAAAAGATGACAAAAATATAAAAATTTAAGAGGATAAACTATTTCCTATATGAATATTAGCATTAATGTTACTATTTAAAAATATTTTAAAAGTGCTATTAAACATAACAAAAATTTAATAAGAGTTAAGATAATCTTCTTAAATATTAACTGAATTTAAGATTCTTCATGATGGATAACTTGTGTGCTATGTCTGAACATAAAATGAGATGATGATCAAATTCTGGAGCATTGCAATTTCATAGAAACTGAAGTACCTAATACTGTAGAAGCTGTGGGTGATCTTAAAAATACAAAAGCATTTGCTTTACTGTGATCTTAGGTAAAGCGATCATATAGGTAGAAGTGCCTGCCATAGGAAAGAAGAAAATATAATTTGAAGCATTCAGGTAACATTAAAGAATATTCTTTTTTTTTTTTAAAGAATATTGTTAAGAAGCTAGGAAATGCAGCAAACCATTTAAATAAATGTGCACAAAATTAATAATAAGTGTGCACAAAATTACTTTAATGATAATTAAATTAATTAATGATTTTGCATATATATTTAGCAAAAATATATGCACATCTTTGTAAACATTTTATTGAACAGTCACACCCAGTCTAAAAGTACATCTCTAATAACAACAACAAAAGAAAACCAAGAAAAGAGAATGGTGTTCTGTGCAAAACAAGTATTACTCCAATTGAAGGATTTGGCAATACGATTATTTCTCATATACTTATTTCTCCATTTTCAATGAAAATACAATGGATTACATGAAGGAGATATTTTTCTACTTTCATGAGTGAGGAAATGTGTCTATAAATAATCATATTCCACAAGGACAACGATGTGACTATTTCACATCTTAACACATATTTATCCTAGCGAGTCCAACGTTTAGAACAGTGTTTTTGTTTGAACACAACAGATTCAATTTCTATCTGGGTCAATTAGCTTCAGTAGCTACAATCTGCTCCAAGATTTTATTATGAAATGAATTCCAGCCAACCATTTGACGAAAGTCACTATGGGTTAAAGGAGGGTGGATCAGAAACATATCCAGTATATCCTAATCCACCAGTAATGAATCTACCTAAGACCATTACTATTTCATATATTCAAAAAGTTTCTCAAGTATTTTTCCCTCTGCCCTAAGTTGTTCGATAATAAAATCTGCTTCAAGTATTTGGTAGTAAATTTGGTGTCTAAAGGCCCATTACTAAATACTACATACATAAATTACTTTTTTAGTTTTAGTTGCTACCATTTATCCACTTCATCTTTTCACAGCTTGATAAGATAACTATAGTACATCTTCAATGGTTTGGAGACAGTGGTTCTTCTGGTAGGAGAACAAAAACAAGACATAAAGCCAAATATGCCTTAGTCTTTTTTCTTATTTCATATTGACATACATAATCCAATCACTAACAGTGATTAGAAAATTATAATAAAATAAATTTCTCCAAACTAGTAAGATTTCTAGGAAAATAAACACTTTGATCAATGGGAAAAAAATCATACATTTAGGTATATTAAGGATATTCATTTTTAGATACATGGGATTAGAACTTTTAAAACTGGACTAGTTTATATAATATTAACATTAAAATACTAACTATTGTTAATCTTCATGAGATTTAAGTTCTTGTCAACAATATTTTATCATAATATATTTTTTACTGAAAATAAATATCTTGTGTCATCTAAATTTTTTATTAAACCTCTTTAATTTTGAGGATGTTGCCTTTATATTTGTTCAGCAGTCTAGTAACTCATAAAACAGGAGTTGTCAAGAAGTAAATCCAGTTACAAATATGACCCTGGCTTCCTTATTAATGTTTCCAAACATTTAACAAAGGTAGGTTATCGTGGTGTGTACAACATATTCCACAGGCAGCCCATTTCAAATCACATATATTATTTTGCCTGATTTTCATAATTTTTGATAACTTTCATAGTAAAATTACCTATCATGAAATTCTACAATGTCTTTAAAACTATGCTGCTGCTGCTGCTGCTAACTCGCTTCAGTCGTGTCAGACTCTGTGCGACCCCACAGACGGCAGCCCATCAGGCTCCCCCGTCCTATAACAGTACGAAAATATTAAAAATTAGAATTTTAACTTTACCTTTAAAATATTGGGCATTTAAAATTTTCTTTAGTTAAAAAATTGTCCAGGTGCATTATTTATGTATCTGCTATTACCACACTGTCTGATAGGAATTTCTTTATATTAATATACAAATATGGACAAAAGGGGTCCAATTACCCAATGTAAACCTATATGCTGATGCTCAAGTTAACACCTTTAAAAAGTTGATAAAAAACATGACATTTTCATTCCTTATCAATGTCCCTTCTCCCCCAATTTTCAGCAATAGGTCCAAAGGATATTTGCATCAGAGAACTGTAATGTATATCAAGAAATGGCATTCGTTTTCCTGTGAAAGGTAATTTTGTCATTTAATCTCATTGAGAAAGATAAAGAACACTACTGTAAAAAAAAATCAGATGTATATCTAGAAAATAAATCTGGTAATCAGATAATAAATAATACATAATTACCTTGCACCTTCTCAAACAATGAGAGAAGGTCTTAATGTGATGAAAGAATAAATGTATCAACAACAGAAAAGCTTAGGTAACAGGAGATAAGATTTTATCTTTGAAAAAACATTATAAAAATAAAATCAGTATATGTGAAATTAGTTGATAAGTGAAAAGTTAACTCTTAGATAATAAATATGATATATTAACTGGCAAAGTATCTGGCACATTAAATACTCAAAAATCTTTTGCATCACTGTCACAACATTTGATCATTATGGCAACTTTGTGAGGTAAATACAGCCATTAACTCCATTTTATGGTTGAGAAAATTAAGACCCATTAGAGACTAAGTAATCTGACCATGGCTGTACAATTAAGTAACAGAAGTGGCGCCTAAAATTCAAGTTTTCTAAAACTTCAAGTCTTTTGGTTAAACTAGAGTGAGGTCCAGATTCAATGAAAAGTCTCTGGATCCAAATACAGATGAGGTTTGAATATGGCTCAATTCAACACAGTCAAAGTATTCAGGCATATAGTCATATATATAGGTGTGCCTACTCAATCTGTCTGACTTCTTGTGACCCCATGGACTATGGCATGCCAGGCTCCATGGGATTCTCCAGGCAAGAGTACTGGAGTGGGTTGCCATTCCCTTCTCCAGGGGATCTTCCGACCCAGGGATCGAGTCCAGGTCTCCTGCGCTCCTGTGATGACAGGCAGATTCTCTACCACTGAGCCACCTGTCACAGGAAGGTATTCTTTTAGTTGCATGCGTTGGTGAGAACTTCACCAATAGGTAGGCCTTGTATTAACTTGGTGTATGGTTTATAAAGAAAATTCAATATTGAAAAGCACAGATTTACAAATACAGAAAGTAGGTGCTAGTACAGCACAGTGGAAAGTGTGCTCAAGATCCGGGTTCTAGTTTTATCTGTACCAGCAACTGGAGCAGAATATGTGATTTGAGGCAAATTCTTTAAATTTTCTGTTCTGAACTTTGAAATTTTCTCATCTGTAAACCAAAGGAGCATACTAGATAATCTCTGTTGTCCATTCTGACTTAAAATTATATGATTCAAGGATTAATTTTCTTTTCTATTTTAAGATGACTTTTCTCATTAAAATGATTCAGTTAGTTTTTTAAAAGTAAGAACTTCTGTTGCATTTAAATATTGATGTTAACTACTTCTTAAGAAGAGAAACTATTATAACTACCAACTATGATTGACTTAAAGATGAAGCATTTTTGATATTATGCAAATCACTGAGAAAATATAATTTGTATTACCAAAAATCTATTTACACATATATTTCAGGTATTCCTCTATGACAAAGGGTGAGACATACTTGTAAGGCTGTATGCACAATATCAAATGTTTCAACTAACTGTGTAAAATAGTTTGCTGAGCTAAAGTTATATTAGCATACAATTTGCATGTAGCTATAAAGACTGTGAAGTCTACTCACAAGTAATTTTCAAGTTAAAAATTCCATTATTATTACACTAAAGGATGTCATTTATTGGTTTTTCTTTTCTGATGCTTTTCGCCTAAGGACATTGAGTTTGGTTCTCTTCACCATGGATACTCAATTAAGAGAACATAAAGGGACCAGGAATGTGTTAAGGGAACAAAGGTGGGCTGTGGCCAGCACAGACCTCTGGGCCACAGCTGGGCAAGTACTAAGATCATGAAGACAGAAGAACTGTATGCATCTTGAAACAACCCACTGACTGACAGGGACACTGCTGAGAATGGTTATGATCTTTCATGAAAAATAATTCAGTTCAATTAGTCTGATTTGCATTAATTATTGATATAAAAAAAGTCACTAGATTATGTCTCGTACTACCCATCTTTACTGCTGTCATCTCTCCAACTTTGTGTCATTACTCATCTTTCAAACACCCCGGCCTCTCAGTTTCTTGACCACCTCTCTTCCAACAATCTTGTCTCCATTCAACCTCTAATACCCATTTCCATGGTCATATCTTAGATCTTGTCATCATCAATAACTGCTATCCTTATATAATCTCAGTTCATACACTCTCCTCCCTACAACCACCACTTTCTGTCTTTTCACTCAGAGTACCATTTAACTAGAATAGTAGTTTTGCTGAGAAAGTGAGACAAAGCAAGAGAAGGGCAAGGAAGTGAAGATTAAAGCTGACCATGGATCAAGATGGTTAATCAGCTGAAAGAGTGTATCAAGGCAGGTGAGAGGTGGTAGCCAACTGTACAGTGGTCTCAGTAAAGTCAAATGCTCGCATGGGGCTTCTGCATAGTTTACTTATTTTATACATCGTAGTTTGTACTTTTTGCAATGGCACCCCACTCCAGTACTCTTGCCTAGAAAATCCCATGGACAGCGGAGCCTGGAAGGCTGCAGTCCATGGAGTCACTGAGGGTCGGACATGACCGAGCGACTTCACTTTCATTTTCATGCATTTTAGAAGGAAATGGCAACCCACTCCAGTGTTCTTGCCTGGAGAATCCCAGGGATGGAGGGGCCTGGTGGGCTGCCGTCTATGGGGTCGCACAGAGTCGGATACAACTGAAGCGACTTAGCAGCAGCAACAGCATCCTTATCCTGCCCCTCCTCCTTTCCCTCTCCCAGCCTGTAACCATTAGTTTGCTCTCTATATCTGTGAGTCTGTTGCTGCTTTGCTTTATTCATTAGATTCCATGCATAAGTGATAATACAGTATTTGTCTTTCTCTGACTTATTTCACTAAGCATAATACTCTCCAGGTCCATCCATGATGTTGCAAATGGCAAAATTCCGTTTTTCAATGACTAAGTAATATTTCATTGTATATGTATATCATATCTTCTTTATCCACTCATCTATTAATGGACACTTAGCTTGCTTTTATATCTTGGTTATTGGAAATAATTCCACTATGTAGATTGAGATGCATGTATCTTTTTGTATACATGTATCTTAATAAGTGTTTTCACTTGTTAAGTCTTTTAATAGTACATCTTTTAATAAGTTACTTTCAGGAGTGAGCTAAATAATGTGGAAGGCACAATGAACATGACCACTGTTCATTTGTGGGCCTATATATAAGGAGAAATTGAACTCCAAATGTATTTTTCTCAAAGGAAAGAATGGGATAGGGAAAAGAGAGCTGATTGTCCAGATTGAAAAACTGGCTGAAGTAGTTTTATTTTTTTCCCAAAGAAGAAATAATTTTACTGATTCTTATAAATGGTATGATGGCAACAATGATAACGTACACTCTCACTTTTGACATACTTTCCTAGAATTGTTTTAACAATGCACACTTGTACAATTAACATGAGTGACATTTGTTTCTCCACACTATCTTTAACACAACACATTATCATTTTAAATATTTAGTAGCTGAAAAAATGGTACATAGTATTTGTCTTTGTTGTATATATCTCTAGTATCATAGTATATATCTCTTTGGTTTTTGCTTATATTTCTTTGATTACTAGTTAGCCTTATTATCTATTTCTGTATCTTTTTTGAGAACAGCTTCTTGATTTCTTCTGCCCATTTTGTATTAGGGCACTCAACTTTTTCTTACTAATTTAAAAATGGCTTTAATTTACTAAATATGTATAAGTATATATGTATCTATATATACATATATTTGTACTTTTAAAAATTCTGAAACAATCTCAAATTTATAGAAAAGTTGTATACATAAAACAAAAATCTTTATTCTGTATTTCACTAGAGAATAAGTTGCTGACATGATGACCCATCACTTCTTAATAATTTGGGGTATGATTCCTACAAACAAAAACATTCCCCTATATAACAATAATATAGCCATCTGACTTAGGATATTGATATAATTAGGAAATGGATACTACCATCAAAATCTTCAGATCCCACTCAAGTTTTGCCACCTGTGCCAGTATCATCCTTCATCGCAAAAAGACTGAATTCAGAATCACGTGTTACATTCAAATTGTCTCTTCAGCCTCCTTCAACCAGGAAATTCCTCACATTTTTCTTGACTTTTATAATCTTGACACTTGAGGATTCCAGGCCAGCTATTTGGTAGCATGTTCCCAATTTGGGTTTGTCTGATGTTTCCTCATGGGTATATTTACATTATGAATACCTGGTAGGCATATCACAGAAGTGCTGCTGAGTTTTTTTTACTTCATGCTATCAGGGGATACATAACTTCAATTTGCCCCATTACTGGTGACCTTAACTCGATTAAGGTGATGTCTACCAGGCTTCTCTACCATAAAATTATACTGTCTCCTTTTTAGTCATCAGTATTTTGTGGGAAGGTACTTTGAGGGTATGTAAATATCTTGTTTGTTAATAATGTATTTATTTGTTCATTTTTGTCTATAAATATTCATGACTTCCTGTTTTATTAAATGGGTTACAATCCATTACTATATTTATTTATTTAATGCTCAAATTGTCTTTTCTTTGGCCAGTGGGAGTTCTTTTGAGCTGGCTTCTTATCTTTTTGACATGCCCCCATCATTCTTCAAGGACATCTAAGAATAAAAAAATGTTACAGATTTATTTTTTTCTTTCCTTTGAATCAAAGATTTCTCCAAAGAGTTCTGATTCCTCCAAAGAGAATCACTAGATATACTGTTTGCTATTTCCCCACTCCAAGATTTTAAACACTCTCTTTAATTTTCTTCTATTACTTTTATAATTTATTTTATTTAAATCTTTAACTCTTTGGAAATATAGTTTGATATGAGATATAAAGATTTGATTATATTATCCCCCAAGGGTTAGACTTTACACATTTATTTGAAATCCATTTCCTTTATGAAAAAATGTTTTCATCATAAAAATTCAGACATAAAAAACATAGAAGGGATAGAAAAAAAAAAAACCCAAAATCCACCACTCAAAGGCAAACATTGTTAACAATTTGAACATTCTTTCAGATACTGCTCTATAGCAATCCCTCTTTCTTTACTGAGAAAAATTACTGTGGGATGTTAGGAAGCATGATGATAAAAATGTTTGATTCTGAAGAGTATTTTACCAATAAACAAACATAAACAGAGTTATTATAACTATTTATTTAATTCTGGCATTTCACTCATAGCCTTTCCAATACTGATGTATATATATACTGAATCTCATAGTGTAAGACGAGCATTTAGCTTCCAGTTTTTCATGAGTTTTTCGACCAAATATCACTAAGTATATTTAAGAACCTAAACTAATGTGTACTGAATTTTTGTTAGAAAAGAATTTTGGAAAAGCTATATAAAATTTTATGTAAACAGGATTGCTGTTGCTGTTTAGTCACTAAGTCGTGTCTGACTCTTTGCAACCATATGGACTATAGCCCTTCAGGCTCCTCTGGCTGTGGGATTTTCCAGGCAAGAATACTGGAGTGGGCTCAGTCCTCCTTCAGGGGATCTTCCTGACCCAGGGATCGAACCCATGTCTCTTTCATTGGCAGGCAGAGTCTTTACTGTCAAGTGACCTGGGAAACCCTATATATGCCCTATGGGAAGCCCAGGGAATATAGGTAGAAACTGCTCTACCTATATCCCCTCATGAATAAATTTTTAAAGCATGGTATGACACCTGCCTATTTCTCTGACCTCATCAACCCTATTTCTCTGAACTCATCTTAGTAACACTTGTTATCACTCATGCTATTTCAACAACTAGGCCTTTCAGATACTTGAAAACACCAATTACTTTCCTTTCCTAGTACACCTGCTGTTCCCTAAGCCAAGAACATTTCTTGGCTTAGTGCTCTCTGTAAGACCACTTTTTTCTTCTTATGATTTTTTTCAAGTCTCAGGCTCAGGTCTTCAGAAAGGCCTCATCCTAAAACAATACAAAGTTTATTCCCTCCTCCCCTCAATGTATGGAGAGTGTTTTTTGTCTTTATACTACTTATCACAATTCATAATGAGATCTTTATCTGTTTATTTGTTTCTTTTTGGCTGTGCCCCACGGCATGTGTGAACTTAGTTCCCCGACCAGTGATTGAACCTGTGCCCCCCTGTACTGGAAGTGTGGTCTTAATCACTGGACCACCAGTGAAGTCCCTTCTTGTTTTATTAATTTTTTAAAATTGTACTTTCTTATTCTAAAAAAATTTTTTTAAATTATGCTTTCTTAAGCTATAAATGGTAAAGGATAACAGTTTACTGCAATAAACCTAGACCTTAACATGATTCTAGGCTCATAAAAGGTACTCAGGAGCATACAAGTTATTCACGCCAGAGAAGGTGTTCAATAAATATTGTTAGATATATGGTTATGCTTACTTACACCTGTAAATGGCACTATCCTAGTTCTCATGTCTAAAAGCATTCTTGATATTCTCTTTACTCTTTCCACAACCACAATGATATCAAAGAGATCAGAGAGGCAGCAAGGAACCAAATTAGGTAAGGACATGTAGACCTTATGGATCTCTGTTTGCATATAGGTTTTTTATTCTGAGTGAGATGGGATGTCATTAAAGGTTTGAGCCAGAGGAGTGATAAGAGCTGACTAATGCTATAAAACTGTACTGTCTAATAACACAGTATTTGTCACACATGGAACATGAAGTCAAGTTGGCCTTAGGAAGCATCATTATGAACAAACCTAGTGGAGGTGATGGAATTCCAGTTGAGCTATTTCAAATCCTAAAAGATGATGCTGGGAAAGTGCTGCACTCAATATGCCAGCAAATTTGGAAAACTCAGCAGTTGCCACAGGACTGGAAAAGGTCAGTTTTCATTCCAATCCCAAAGAAAGGCAAAGCCAAAGAATGTTCAGACTATAGCACAATTGCACTCATCTCACACGCTAGCAAAGTAATGCTCAAAATTCTTTAAGTCAGGCTTCAACAGTACATGAACCGTGAACTTCCAGACGTTCAAGGTGGATTTAGAAAAGGCATAGGAACCAGAAAACAAATTGCCAACATCTGTTGGATCATCAAAAAAGCAAGAGTTCCAGAAAAACATCTACTTCTGCTTTATTGACTACGCCAAAGCCTTTGACTGTGTGGATCACAACAAACTGGAAAACTCTTCAAGAGATGGGGATACCAGACCACCTGACCTGCCTCCTGAGAAATCTGTATGCAGGTCAAGAAGCAACAGTTAGAACTGGACATGGAACAACAAACGGGTTCCAAATCAGGAAAGGAGTACATGAAGGCTGTATATTGTCACCCTGCTTATTTAACTTATATGCAGAGTACATCATGAGAAATGCTGGACTGGATGAAGCACAAGCTGGAATCAAGATTGCCAGGAGAAGTATCAATAACCTCAGATATGCAGATGACACCATCCTTATGACAGAAAGTGAAGAACTAAAGAGCCTCTTGGTGAAAGTGAAAGGGGAGAGTGAAAAAGTTGGCTTAAAACTCATCATTCAGAAAACTAAGATCATGACATCTGGTCCTACCACTTCATGGCAAATAGATGGGGAAACAGTGGAAATAGTGGTTGACCGTATTTTTCTGGGCTCCAAAATCACTGCAGATGGTGATTGCAGCCATGAAATTAAAAGGCACTTGCTCCTTGGAAGAAAAGTTATAACCAACCTAGACAGCATATTAGAAAGCAGAGACATTACTTTGCCAACAAAGGTCCATCTAGTCAAAGCTGTGTTTTTTCCAGTAGTCATGTATGGATATGAGAGTTGGACTATAAAGAAAATGGAGTGCCTCAGAATTGATGCTTTTGAACTGTGTGGTGTTGAAGAAGACTCTTGAGAGTCCCTTGGACAGCAAGGAGATCCAGCCAGTCCATCCTAAAGGAAATCAGTCCTGAATATTCATCAGAAGGACTGATGCTGAAGCTGAAACTCCAATACTTTGGCCACCTGATGGGGCAAACTGACTCAATAGAAAAGACCCTGATGCTGGGAAAGATTGAAGGTGGGAGGAGAAAGGGATGACAGAGGATGAGATGGTTGGATGGCATCACCGACTCAGTGGACATGAGTTTGAGTAAACTCTAGGAGTTGGTGATGGACAGGGAAGTGTTGCGTGCTGCAGTCCATGAGGTTGCAAAAAGTTGGACATAACTGAGCGACTGAACTGAAGTCACACCTAGCTACTTACACTTAAATTAATAAAATAAAACAAAAATTTCAGTGTCACATTGAAAATACTCATTATTAGTTGCATGTGGCTTGTGGCTGCTATTTTGGGCAGTACAAGCATAGAAAACTTCCATCCTTGAAGAAAGTGCTATTGGACAGTACTATGTAAAAAAGTTCGTGAGAGCTGCTTTGGACACAAAAATAAGAGCTACCAAAAAGCAGAGAGCAAGATTAATTAGGAGGCTATGCCAAGAGTCCTGGCAAGAAATATGGGTGACTTAGGTTTAGCATGGTGGAGGTAAGGGATTTGATAAGTGATCAGGATCTGGATATATTGAAGATACAGTTGACAGGATTTACTGATAGACTGAATATAGAGAGTGAGACAGAGAAAGGGTCAACAATTGGAGAGAGACAATTGTTGGAGAGAGACAACGGAGACAAGGGTCAACAACTGCTTTATTGAAGAAAGGCTAGAAATATGAAAGAATATACATAAAATACATAAATAAGAGAGAGTACATCTATGGGCAAGATGACTAGGATTAGGAAGGTGGAAGATAACAAAACAACCAATGAAAATGGCATGCTAGAATGATGCAATTAAATTCCATGTATCCAAAGGCCCCCTTGAAGAACAGAAAGAAGAAAGAAAGGTAAACATATAAGCAAGTCATTTCTCTTCATTGGTCAGAATGAGGTTCAGGATAATAGTTCTCTTTCTACAGTTTCAGAGAGCATCTTTTTACTTTAATTATATCACAAGCAGATAAACAGGTAGATAAAATTCCTCCTCACACTTATATTTGCTTTTCTTTAGCTCTGAGATTTGTATATTATATCATTTATTATATATCCTTTGAATAGAGTAGTTTATAGTCTACTTCTATAACTATATGACTCTGTTATGAACCTTTAATCTCACCTAGAAGCTCTCTTCCAAAATTCCTTTTTCCTGAGTAAATTTTCAACTTATAACTTCTAAATATACTGTGGAGCTCTGTTGCTCAATCTAAGAAAAAAATCTGCATTTTTGAAGTAAAATATACTCTTACATGGCTATGTTTCAGTTATTGGTTTCATCCCACTAAATCTCTGTGCTAAGAACAAGACTATAGTTAATTTGAGTTATAACTACATTTTATTCTTTGATTCACTAATTCATTAATTATCAACTTAATACTTGCATCCTAGATTCAGACAATAAATAGATGAAAAAAATTATAACTTTTCCTCAAGGATTTCCTAAGCTTGTTGGGAACATAAGAATATAGACAAAACAAATAGTTAAGTGTAATGAAATTAGTGTTTTGACAAAAGTATGAACAAAGGAATATTAGTAGGAACATATGGGGAACACAGCTACGATTTGTCTAGGAAAATACTACAGAGGTTTATACAGAAGTTTCATTTACTATGGTAAAGAGACTTTGCAGGATAAGAAAAATGAAGTCTAAAATTGTAAATAATATTCCTATCCACTTTATACTGTTTTTCTCCTAGAAATTCTCCCGGAAAGGTAACTACTTCTCTTAGAATTCAGTTCATTCTAGTTAATACAAAACTTTTAGCTACTACTAGCTACTGTTCGGAGAAGGCGATGGCACCCCACTCCAGTACTCTTGCCTGGAAAATCCCATGGATGAGGAGCCTGGTAGGCTACAGTCCATGGGGTTGCTAAGAGTCGGATACGACTGAGCGACTTCGCTTTCACTTTTCCCTTTCATGCATTGGAGAAGGAAATGGCAACCTACTCCAGTGTTCTTGCCTGGAGAATCCCAGGGACGGGGGAGCCTGGTGGGCTGCCGTCTGTGGGGTCGCACAGAGTCAGACACGACTGAAGTGACTTAGCAGTAGCAGCTATTGTTAGCATAGATATGTAAAAGTAAAATCTTGAATTAAAAAAAAAAAACACATCAAAACAAAATCAATTATTTACTACCAACTGTATGCAAACTCAGTATTAAAGACCCAACATATTTATAATTTTAAAAGTACCATTTTACAATATAGTGGGTGAATTAGTTGGCTTGGGATACTAGAACAAAATATTGGTGGCTTAAACAACAGGAGTTAATTTTATTGCTGTTCTGGAGACCAGAAGTCCAAGATCATGGTGCCAGCAGGGCTGGTGTCTGGTGAGAGCCAGGGTTAGTGTTGGGTTGCAGATGGTCACCTTCTCGCTGTGAGCTCACATGGCTTTTCCTGGGTGTTTACTCAAGGAGAGAGTAGAGAACTCAGTGTCTCTCCTTCTTTTTCAACATCACCATCCTATCACGCCAGGGCCCCACCCTCAAGACCTCATCTAAGTGAGTGAAAGTGAAAGTCACTCAGTTGTTTTTGTCTGTCTTTTTGTGACCTCATGGACTATATAGTCCATGGAACTCTCCAGGCCAGAATACTGGAATGAGTAGCCTTTTCCTTCTCCAGGGGATCTTGCCAACCCAGGGATCAAACCTAGGTCTCATCTAACTAACTCCCAAATGCCCTATCTCCAAATTTTGGGGATTAGGGTTTCAACATATGAATTTGGGGAGGGGGGTGGATGGCATGAATACTAACATTCAGTCTGTAACAGTAGGTTAAGCAGTATGTTAGTAGATTCATGAATAAATAAAAAAGGATGACAATATCTTTCTAATAGGGAAAAAGAACTGTGCTTGGACATACCTATTAGCAAAGCTTAACTCAAAACAACATAAAATTAAAAAAAAAACAAATTGTAAACTATTTTAGAATTATTCTCAAAATCAGTTTTTCTATTGTTTTATGTTTGAGGTGATCAGATTTATAACAGTAAAATACCAAAACAAAATTATCTAGGCAATATTATTGTGACACATTTCAAGATTCTACAACCAGGCTTTAATTTGAAAGTTTAAACTGTAGGTATGAACATTTTCCATTGGCAAATATACCAGTAATTTTAGTTATTACAGATTTCAAATGACCTTCAGTTCTTCTTACTGTAAAAAAAAAAAAAACAACTTTATAGGTTTCAACAGTGCCTTTAGAAATTATAAAATTATATATTATATCCTCATACATGATAGACACAGCCATATTCTCTCGTCTTAATTATAGGAAAAATATGGACAAGTGTAAGGCTTAGCTTTATTGTTTTATAAATGAACCAGTAAGGTTCATTTTAGTGAAATGAGCACACGCTTTTCATAAAATAAATCTCACATGGTAAAGTACCCATTTTCAAAATTAATTTAATTACATGTTTAAAGTTTAATTACATTTAATTAAGCATTTAAGTTTAATATGAAATAAATGAATTATCAGTTAACTACTATGAAATGAAATACTGCCTTGATAATTAAAATCTATAAATTTTCCTGTTCCATGTAAAACTGTTAGTTCTCAAAAATATTTTTAAAATATATTTTAAAAACTACATCCCCATATCTAATCAAGGTATAATTTTTCTGGTGCCCAGGTTCTTGTTGGGTTATACATTTACTACAGCAGTAGATGGAGACAGCCTGGTAAAGAAAAGAGAGCAGAGGGTTTCGGACACTTGGGTTTGGTGTCAGCTTTCCTCACTCACAGACTAAAATAGTGGTAAAGCTGCTCAGTGTCTTTGTCCTCAAGTTTCCTACAAAGTGGGGATAATACTGCTTCTCTTATAGGGTTGTTTGGAGGATAAATGAGATAGTCCATGGTCTAATGCCTGGAACATTACCTGATATTGATCAGGTTAATTGACAAATGTTGATTTTCCATCACTTTAGTTGCTAAGTGAATGAAAACCACTTTGTATTTTCTGGCTTAAAAGGTTTTATCTTTAATTTTTTAAATTACAAAAGTAACACTATATCTCTTTTTATGTATTTACATTATAATTAATACACATTTTTCATTTCCCTAAGCACTCCATGAACGGAGACAGTATAGCACTACTGCTAACAGAAAGAACCAACTTTGAATCTGGGTTTTATGATTTACTTTTTGAGAAATCATGGAGACACTATTTTAATCTATTTCCGAAGTATGTGTATATATATGTCTGGTTCAGTGAATGACAAAAATTAGAAACTAGTATAATCAATAAAATCAAATAAATGGAATAGTCTTCACTAAACTCTCAGGCAATATTTCTGGGAAAGAGACTCTAGATTTTTAAATCATAAATCAACATTTATTAACTCATTTCATTTTGAAAATAATGGTTTTACAGTGTAAAAGAAAACAACCTATTCTGTGAAGCAACAACCTATTCTGTGAGGCAACAACCTATTCTGTGAAAACCTTCCCTTGATTCAACTGCAATATGAATTAAAATTAAGTATTTCTTTATTGTTGTTCTGTCGCTCAGTCATGTCTGACTCTGCAACCCCATGGACTGCAGCACGCAGGCTTCCCTGTCCTTCACCATCTCCTGGAGCTTGCTCAAACTCATGTCGATTGAATTGGTAATGCCATGCAACCATGTCATCCTCTCGTTCCCTTCTCCTCTTGCCTTTAGTCTTTCCCAGCATCAGGGTCTTTTCTAATGAGTCAACTCTTCACATTAGGTGGCCAAAGTACTGGAGCATCAGCTTCAGCATCAGTCCCTCCAATAAATATTCAGGATTGATTTCCTTTAGGACTGACTGGTTTGATCTCCTTACAGTCCTAACACTTTAGAAATTATTCAATGTCAAGTCTTTAATTTTCAGAGTTTTGCCTTAATAAAGTTAGTAGCAGTATGAATATGTTGTGTTGGTTTATTATGTATCAACAACATGGAGCAACAGCACGATTTTATACCATTTTCACTGCTATTATTATCAATAAGCACTATTTATGTGTCTTGTGTGTTTAGGGCTGAAAGATCCTATAACTGAATTATTTCACATTTTATTGAAAATAAACAGTAGTTATTACAAATTTGGTATCCAGATTTGTCAAGGTTCAAGTTAAAGAGTAATGACAGGTCCAACAGTTATAGGATTAGAAAAATCACATATAATGAAATAACATAAAATATTAAGGTTACATATTACCTAGAAACTAACATTTATTAGGATTTGTTCCTTTAAATAGGCATTCTTTCAAAGACTGTGGTAAACACATATTTTACTAACCTTTGAAATCAGAATTGAAATCATTAACTTACCAGGATTCTACATTAAAAGTTGATGATATTTTTTCTGGGAGAAAAAATCCATGCCACTTTGAGGTCTCAATGAGTTCTTGTGGTATCCTTTTTGATATATCATAATAGTGACCAAATCTTGAAGATGATACTGGCCCAGCCTGATAAGAAAACCCACACTGGTTGTTAAAAATTTCTTTTCTTTAAACTGTAATTTATTTATCCTACATTCAGCAAAATACTGATATATTTATGCATTTTAATGAAAATATGGAAGAACTGATATATGTAGACATTAAATTTCAAAGAAGCATGCAACAATCTTTGTTATTGTAAGCTATTTATAGTTAGAAATCAACCTTTACATGTCTCATGTATCTTCACTCCTGGTGGTTCCCTAAGTTTTATATGAAATTAACCATCTCTTTGCTTTTTTGCAGAGGGGAACTTCCCTGATAGCTCAGTTGGTAAAGAATCTGCCCACTCCAGTGTTCTTGGGCTTCCCTGGTGGCTCAGCTGGTAAAGAATCTGCCTGCAATGCGGGAAACCTGGGTTCAATCCCTGGGTTGGGAAGATCCCCTGGAGAAGGGAAAGACTACCCACTCCAGTATTCTGGCCTGGAGAACTCCATGGACTCTATACGCCATGGAGTCACAAACAGTCAGCAACGACTGAGCGACTTTCACTTTGCTTTTTTTTTATGATCTCTTCAAATCTCTCTCTCAGTTTAAAAATTTTATATAGATAACTCAATTCATGTTTAAGACTTCAAGTTTTAGCAATAAAATAAACTTACAGTTTAGAAAACTTAAGCCAAGTTAATTCGTTGAAGAGGGGTCCAAAAGAAACTCGCTATTTATATACATTAAACTGAGCATCATATTAAAACTAAATTCTCGTAATACCATGTGTATACACAGTATTCAAAACTTCTTACAAACAAAGTTAAGCTTACTGTATAAAATATACTGAGGTATTCCAGACAGGAAGAAGGCACATGATAAAGTGGGAAAATGTATACAAGTTCTCTTAGTTAAATCAGAAATCTGGCATATTCATTGTTAGTTCATTGATAATTCCTCTTTTGTGCCCTCCACTAATGATTTCTCCAAACAATTCTCTTTCTTAGAGGAAACTTTAGTAACTACTGATGCTGAATTTAATTACACAGGACAGCTGAACCTAGTAATATAACATTAATATTATACTGATTTGAATGGACTCTGGGCTGATTTCTTTCAGTCAGCACATTCAAAATATATCTCTATCCAAATATACCTTTATCCAGAGTTGAACTACTAACAGACTCTGCATGGCAATAGTTTCTAATAAAATCTCTGATCTTTATTTACTTAATTTTCACTGTCTTGAATGCTACAAAACACAAAAATTTCAGAACACTCAACAAAACTAGGTAATATTTATGGAAACTGAGAAACTGTACAGAGTAGGTTCTTAACTTGTTTTACTAAGTAAGTGACAATTTTGTAATTCAGAGAAGAAACAGACATTCGCTTGCCACTAGGTGTTTGCATTTTAAGACTTCAGAAATTAAATTAAATCCCTACAAACCTCAAATTATACAGGAATACAGAATTAAAAAAAATTAAAGTCTAGTAGAAACACTATTCTCAGATTCAGAGTCTGGGAGTTTGTCATTCATTTGGTATATAGAATAGCTCTTCATTCCTCCATAAGGTACTATTTGTTTTCATTAATAAAAGAGACCTATCAATTGGCTTAATCTAATCTTTTCAATACAATATATACAGATGTATGGTTTCAAAAACATGATTTATCCATTTGCCACGAAATTGCTAACAAGTACATTATGTCACATTAAAATTTGTTTCTTAAAAAGAGGGTGTAAGGTTTTTAAATGTAAAGTTATTAGTCTAAAGCAATTTAAACAAGGTCTGTTCTTTGGCCTATAATCTATTCTTTATCCGGATTATGGTTCAAAATGTTTTTACTGCAATCTCTGCTAGAGCTCATCTTTTTATTGTGTAAGTCCAAGCCCCCTTAATGTTTTAGAAAGGCCTTGACTAACTGAACTTTGATCTGATGTCTTCATTGAGAAAAACACCAGGTTGCCCATTTCAGATGCAAATCCCTCTAAGGCCCAATAGAATTTAGTAAAGACAGAAAAAAAGAAGAAACAAGAAGTTTCCAGGATCCTCTTTGAGAATCCTGGGGCACACTGGTGTCCTTAATCCACACTGCTGCATGGATTAAGGTAGGTGATAACCTTTCCTGATTCAAAAGAATAAGCGGAGTGCCTACAAACTGGGTGGAGACTAGGATTTGGTAATAATAAAACACCATGCAATAAAAGCCTGGTCTCTGTCAGAAGCCTCTGAAAAGGCCTCAGTGTACCACATTCCCAGGCCTAGTGGGGAAGCTTGCAAAAGCCTACCTGAATCAAATAAGCATGAATAATCTATTTTAGCAGACTGGCCATGGGGAGCGAGAAAGAAAGAGAGACTTTCGCTTCTTTTAAGTTAATAAATTTATTAGTGGACTGAAGGTTCTTGAAGTCCTATGCACTCTGAGAAATATGCTAAATTGCCAAGAAGCAAAGTATGCTTTTTAAGTTGCCGTCTCTACCAATGTTTCTAATTATAATATTAATGTCATCGAAATCTGAGATTTGGGATGAATCAATGCAGAAAATTGATTTCATGCTGTGACAGTCTACACACAGAACACAAATAATTCATCAAAATGTAAAAATTTATTTGGAAAAATTTAAAATTACAATTAAATTATTACTTTTTTTTAGAAATTAAGATTAGATAATGGCAACTAAAATATTTATAGGGTAGACATTAAACATTTTGCAATGATAAAAAACTTTAATGCTGCAATAAAAATGAAAAATAAATACACTCTTACAGGAAAAACAATTTTGTAAGTTTTTTTTCTACCCAAGACACAGAGCGTTAACATATCATCAGATGATTGAAATGTTGTGAAATCTTCCGAGGTCTAGAATTGTAAAATGAAGACTTAAAATATTTCCTTTTAAAAAGGTCACTGAATGCTTTAAATATAATAATAATAATGGTAATCCATGAAAAACTGTCAACTTTCTGAACCAATAAAGGCACTAAAAAAACTATCATCAATAACTATTCCAATCAATAACTATTTACTCAGTTTGGTATAGTTTTACATAATGAACACTTAATTCACATTCATAAACTACCCTTTAACTTTGTCAGCTGTGGAAGAGAGTAAAACAGAAAGGTTCAATAAAAAAATTTACTATGCTAAAGGTTTCCAAGAGGAGCGGCAAAACAATACCCTCCCTCACCATGAATATGTCAGAAAGAAAGCAAAAATTCAGACAACAGCTGCACCAGAAAAAAAACAGTCCAAACAAGACATTTTCTTAGTGTTATCATTTTTTGTTTCTCAGTACGGCATAACACAAAGCAAGGATCCAAAAGGTTATAAACCATTTTGAGCATCAGTTCAATCATTAGAAACCAGAGCGAATAGTAACAATTTTACCAGACTATTGTAAGAATCTAATGAAATACTGGAAATGAATATCTTGTAAATTATCAAGCACTACATAAATATTATTAATTATTATTATTGTGTTATGATTCACTAGAGAATCATAAGATCCATCACTATCCTTTGCCATTACACTGCTCTCCTGGAAAAATGGTATTTGTTGTCATCTAAAACATGGGTATATCTATCACTGGTCTGTTGTAGCTAAACTACTAAGATGAAAAGCCGAAGTGTAATGAGGATTTAATATAATAGAGATCTAATATGCTGTTACAAATTGCCGTTCTAAGCCTTGGTAGTAGAGCTCTACAGTATTAAAAAAAATTAAGTCTCAGAATAGGCTGCAGGCCATCATCCTTGGAAGGGCATGGGCCTCCTAGGTGGCTCAGGCAGTACAGAATCTGCCTATAATGCAGGAGACCTGGGTTTGATCCCTGGGTCAGGAAGATTCCCTGGAGAAGGGAATGACAACCCACTCCAGTATTTATTCTTGCCTAAAGAACTCCAGGGAAAGAGGAGCGTGGCAGGCCAGTCTATGGATTTGCAAAGGTGGACACAACTGAGCAACTAACACTTTTTCACTTTTATCAATCCTTGCGGTGAACAGGGAACAAGGTTTGGTTTAATGATTTGATAGGAAAGAAGGACACGTGCCCACCCAGGAGAGAAAATCAAAATTACAGGATGAAGGAAAGTGGGCATCTACAAACTATATACCCCTCCAATGGGAAGAAGCACTACTTTATGCTTTACTGAGCTAGTGTTATTTATTTAAGTGTACTTATTCTTATCCTTTTTTGCATTCCCTAAATGGGAATAGGACTATATTCTTAGGACTGAGAGATAATTTATATTAAAAGGCATCTCTGAAAATCAACAGAATGTCTTTCTGTTACATTATGCTTTGGACTACTTGATTAAACTTTACTCATAATAGTATTAACTATATTTTATCTCAAGTAAAATACAGAAAATCAGGGTTTTACTGTTGTTTTTAAACTGATAATGGCAAGATAAGGTCTGGATTTATAAAGTAGATAATGACAGGTGATCATCAAAGTTTATCAGTCTCAGCAAATCATCATGTACAAAATTTCTGTGACAGGCAAATAAATATACAGGCTAGTGACATTTAAAAGAAAAGCAAAGAAGTCAGAAGATGACTCTATTTTCTAAACTTGATAGAACTTACTTATAAATACTAGTAAATGAAGGCTTGTCCACTGAGTGTAAACTCAAAATTAGCTGCAACTTGGTGTGTATTCATTAATGCAACTTAACTCACTTTAACATTTAATTCACACACCAAATAATTCATTCACTCCTGTATTCAACAAACAACTGCTGAGCACCTACTGTAGACCAGGAAAACAAAATAGTCAAAGTCTTTTTCTCCCACTGACTCACACTCTAGTCAGAGGAGATGGATGATACGTTATATCCTAAGTGATGATAAGTTCTTGGAAGAAAAATATGGTGGTGAAAGGGTATGAAAGAGTAGTTTTATTTTATATAGAGTGACAAAGGAAGACATTCCCCATAAAGTGATATTTTAGTGGAGTCTTGAAGAAAATGGGAAAGTAAATCATCTGGAGAAAACCACTGTAAAATCATAACTTCTAAAACACTCAAGCTCTAAGCCTTGAAAACTGAGGTTTACGTGTAAATGTGTAACATCGCAGAAGTTTACTCCCATAGTAACAACTGCAAGCACACCATACTCTAAAAGGAAAAAGCAGAATAAGCAGTACTACTCATACATAAAAGGGGGTAGGAAGAGTGTCTGCAATTACGATACAGAGAGAAACAACCAAAATTATAAAGAAATAAAGAATTTTCTTCCCAATTGAAACAGATTTCATAACAAGCAGTAAGAAAAATCTTAGTTTCAATTACTCATATCTTCACTGACAACTTCACTTCAAGAATGTCAGTGACCATGAAAAGACCAAAACCAAGATCAGATAAGAGTTTAAAAAAAAAGGAAATGGAAGATACAAGTATTTTATATAAAGTAAAACTGAATTGGTATACTATCTTTACACAAAAACTAAATTCAATTAGAGTTTATATTCTTAATGTCTTTCAGAACACACCAGCAGAAAAATTAGAAATACGGTTACTTTTTACAAAAGTTATCCTTAAGCCCAGTTACTTGAAAGAATCTGCCAGATTACAGGCATGAAGTTTTTGCCATTAGGGTTCTCAAGTTTAAGTCCTACATTGCTTGTTTTAATCCTTATAAATTAATTCACATTTTCCAAGCAGAACAACTACGTTTATTCTGGCCTCTTATACCCAGTTCTCATTCACATTCTAAGCTATCTCTGCAACAATTTCTGACTGCTGAGCTTCCTTTTACTTTTTAATACAAATGTATGGTTTTCTACTGTACACATTTACCACAGTTTATTTAACTAGTTGCTTGTTGCTGCTAAGTCACCTCTGTTGTGTTCAACTCTGTGCGACCCCATAGACGGCAGCCCACCAGGCTCTGCTGCCCCTGGGATTCTCCAGGCAAGAACACTGGAGTGGGTTGCCATTTCCTTCTCCAATGCATGAAAGTGAAAAGTGAAAGGGAAGTCGCTCAGTCGTGCCTGACTCTGTGCGACCCCATGGACTGCAGCCTACCAGGCTCCTCCATCCATGGGATTTTCCAGGCAAGAGTACTGGAGTGGGGTGCCATTGCCTTCTCCTACTAGTTGCTTACTGATGGACATTTAGACTATTTCTAATTTTTTGCTATAAAAAAACATGCCTCATATACAGGTCATACATATTGAATTTTATATCTGAGTAAATATATTAATGATGTAAATTTCCAATAAAAAATCAAAGGGTACAAGTTTTTGTAATTTTGAAGGATTCTGACAAATTACCCTCCACGGAAGCTATTTACATTTCCACCAGCAAAGTATGAGAGCACTAGTTTCTGCCTGTCTTTGCTAATTTAATGTCTTACCAAACATTTTAGATTATTGACAGTCTAGTAAGAGAAAAATGGCAGGTTTTAATTTGCATTAAATTAATTTTAATTTAGCAATTTGCATTTCTTTCATTATAACTGAAATTTGGCATTTGTTCTTATGTTTAAGAGCCACCTAAATTTCTTTTTTTACAATTTTTTCTATTCTTAAAAGTCGAGATGGTAGACTATTTCTTATTCTATTTTATAAGCTGCAAGTATTCCCTCTCCAATTTGTAGTTTGTTCACAGTCACTTAAATCACACTTAAAAATGATACTATTCAAACACCAGTCCCATCTGAATTAGAACAATTAACCACTGCTTAATATATGCCCATTACAACACATTTTACACTTGGTATACAGTTGATGCTTAATCAGTATTTTCTGACTGAATGAATAAATGGCATTAATACAGGTGCTGGAAAATCCCATGGACAGAGGAGTCTGGTAGGCTGCAGTCATGGGGTTGCGAAGAGTCAGACATGACTGAGCGACTTCCCTTTCACTTTTCACTTTCATGCATTGGAGAAGGAAATGGCAACCCACTCCAGTGTTCTTGCCTGGAGAATCCCAGGGACAGGGGAGCCTGGTGGGCTGCTGTCTATGGGGTCACACAGAGTCAGACACGACTGAAGTGACTTAGCAGCAGTAGCAGCAGAGATACAAGAGAAAATAAAACAAGCTCCCTACCCTATACAGAATTCTTTCTGGTGGAAAAAAGAATTATACTACCAACTAATTAAAAACAATGTATAAAAGTACTTTAAAATACATGTGGTACTATGGAAACAAATCTAAGAAACTAGATAATTACATATTATTTACACTTGGAGAAGGATGAGTTGGTGAGAAAGTGAAAATCATTGCCAGCAGAAACAAGCAATTTCCATAGAGCAGTTCTCATAGCATGGTTCACCCATGTTATACAGTGTTTTATGCACACACAGGACACAGACCAAAAAGGTAGGCTTGGTATAAATCTTGAATACAATCTTGAGAAGTTTATATTTTCATATGTGGGCTTATAATGGATTTCACCTCATAATTCAAATTCTCATTAACTGGTAGGAACCACCCGGACACTCCACAGAGAACTCTAAACCTGTGTCTGAGGTTGGCAGGAAGGTAATGGGATTGACAGTGTGCCATGCATTTATTTAGCTTTGTTTTCTAAATGTGTGACCCCATTTCTTTCTATATTATTTGTTTATTTGGTTGTGCTGGGTCTTTGCTCGGTGTGAGGGCTTTCTCTAGTTACAGTGCAATGGCTTCTCGAGGCTGTAGCTTCTCTTGTTGTAGAGCATGGGCTTCAGTAGCTGTGGCTTGCATGGGCTCAGTAATTTTTAGGAAATATCATCCCATTTACAATAACATCAAAAACAATAAAATACTTAGAAGTAAATTTAACCAAAGAGGTGAAAAATCTCTATTATGAAAACTGTAAGACATTGATAAAAGAAACTGAAGAAGATACAAATAAATGGAAAGGTATTCCATGTTCATGGATTGTGGAATTAATATTGTTAAAATGTTAATACTGCTGCTAAGTTGCTTCAGTCGTGTCCAACTCTGTGCGACCCCATAGACGGCATCCCACCAGGCTCCTCCATCCCTGGGATTCTCCAGGCAAGAACACTGGAGTGGGGTGCCATTTCCAAAAGTCATTTATAGCAGTGGTCTCCAATATTTTTGGCACCAATGACCAGTTTTGTGGAAGACAATTTTTCCATGGACTGGGGCAGGTCAGGGAGGGATAATTTTGGATTATTCAAGCGTATTACATTTATTATGCATTTTATTTTTAATCTAATGTCACCCCTGATCTGACAGGCAGTACCAGCAGGCTGTGGCCTGGAGGTTGAGGACCCTTGATTCATAGATTCAGTACAATGCTTATCAAGATTCTAATGGCAATTTTTATAGAAGTAGAAAAAACACTACTAAAATTTATATGAAACCACAAAAGACCATCAAAAGCCTAAGAAATTTTGAGAAAGAAGAACAAAGCAGGATGCAACACACTTCTTGATTTTAAGCTATATGATAAAGCTATATTAATCAAAACAGTATGATATTGACATAAAAACAAACAGAACACTGGAACACACTTGAAAGCCCAGAAATAAACCCAAGCATACATGGTCAACTAATGTTCGACAAGGTAGCCAAGAAGACTCAAAAAAAGAAAAGACCTTCTCTTCAATAAATGGTTGGGATAACTGGAAATTGAAATGTAAAAGAATGAAAATGAACCCCTATATTACTCCACTCACAAAAATTAACTTGAAACACATTGAAGACTTAAATGTAAGACCCACAATCATGAAACTCCTAAAAGAAAACATAAGAATAAAACTCCTTGACATGGACCTTGGTAATGTATATGGATGGATTTGATACCATATGCAACAAAATAAAAAAACAAGTTGACTACATCAAACTAAAAAGTTTCTTTACAGCCAAAGAAACAATCAACAAAGTGAAAAAATAACCTGTGGACTGGGAAAAAGTTTTTGTAAGCCATCTATCTGATAAGGGGTTAATATCCAAAATGTATTTAAAAACTCGTATAACTCAATAGTAAAGGAAAAAAAAAAACCAATTAAAAAAAATGGAGAAAGGATCTGAATAGACATTTTTCCAAAGAAGATATTAAAAAGGCCAACAGGTACATGAGAATATGCTCAACACCACTAGTCATTACAGAAATGCAAGCTAAAACCACAATGCTAAGTTGTTAAGATAATTACTTCATGCCTGTTAGAATAGCCATCATGGGAAAGGTAAAGAGATAACAAATGCTGGCATGGATGTCCTATGTTGGTGGGATTGTAAATTGGTGCAGTGGAACTATCATAGGATCCAGTAATTATACTTCTGGGCATATACTTAAAGGAAATGAAAACACTAACTCAAGAAGGTATCTGCAACCCCAAGTTCATAGCAGCTGTATTTACAATAGTTAAGAAATGGAAACAACCTGAGTGTCAATTGATGGATAAATGAATAAAGAAGTTGTGATACATATACTGGAATGTTGTTTAATCTTTAAAAAATGAGAAAATCCTGTCATTTGCAACAACTAGGATAGAACTTAGTGGCATTATGCTAAGTGAAATAGGTCAGACAGAAAAAGGCAAATGGTGTAAAATCTCACTTACATGTGGAATCTAAAAGCAAATAAAACAGAAACTAACTTACAGAAAAAAGATTAGATGTTGGGTACCAAAGGTAGAGGGTAGTGGGAGGGGGAATTGAGGGCAGGTGGTTGAAAAGTAAATAAAAGAAGTAAGTACTATGGATATTTGTAAAGCCTCCTCAGATAACCATTTTGCCTTCAGTTCAGTTCAGTTCAGTCGCTCAGTCCTGTCTGACAATTTGCAATCCCATGGACTGCAGCACGCCAGGTTTCCCTGTCCATCACCAACTCCCGGAGCTTACTCAAACTCATGTCCATCGAGTCGGTGATGCCATCCAACCATCTCATCCTCTTTCGTCCCCTTCTCCTCCCACCTTCAATCTTTCCCAGAATCAGGGTCTTTCAATTTAGTCAGTTCTACTCATCTGGTGGCCAAATTATTGGAGCTTCAGCTTCAGCATCAGTCTTTCCAATGAATATTCAGGACTGATTTCCTTTAGGATGGACTGGTTGGATATCCTTGCAGTCCAAGGGACTCTCAAGAGTCTTCTCCAACAACACAGTTCAAAAGCATCAATTTTTCAGCACTCAGTTTTATATATAGTCCAACTCTCACATCCATACATGACTACTGGAAAAAACACAGCTTTGACTAGATGGACCTTTGTCGGCAAAGTAATGTCTCTGCTTTTGAATATGCTGTCAAAGTTGGTTATAACTTTTCTTCCAAGGAGCAAGTGCCTTTTAATTTCATGGCTGCAGTCACCATCTGCAGTGATTTTGGAGCCCAGGAAAATAAACTCTGTCACTGTTTCCATTGTTTCCCCATCTAGTTGCCATGAAGTGATGGGACCAGATGCCATGATCTTAGTTTTCTGAATGACGAGTTTTAAGCCAACTTTTTCACTCTCCTCTTTCACTTTCATCAAGAGGCTCTTTAGTTCTTCTTCGCTTTCTGCCGTTAAGTGTGGTATCATCTGCATATCTGAGGTTATTGATATTTCTCCCGGCAATCTTGATTCCAGCTTGTGTTTCTTCCAGTCCAGCGTTTCTCATGATGTACTCTGAATATAAGTTAAATAAGCAGGGTGACAATATATAGCCTTGACGTACACCTTTCCCAATTTGGAATCAGTCTGTTGTTTCATGACCAGTTCTAACTGTTGCTTCTTGACCTGCATACAGATTTCTCAGGAGGCAGGTCAGGTGATCTGGTATTCCCATCTCTTTCAGAATTTTCCAGTTTATTGTGATCCACATAGTCAAAAAAGCAGAAGTAGATGTTTTTCTGGAATTCTCCTGATTTTTCAATGATCCAATAGATGTTGGCAATTTTATCTCTGGTTTCTTTGCCTTTTCTAAAACTAGCTTGAACATCTGGAAGTTCATGGCTCATGTACTATTGAAGCCTGGCTTGGAGAATTTTGAGCCTAACTTGGCTAGAGTGTGAGATGAGTGCAATTGCGTGGTAGTCTGAACATTTTTTGGCATTGCCCTTCTTTGGGATTGGAAAGAAAACTGTCCTTTGGCGACTGCTGAGGTTTCCAAATTTGCTGGCATGTTGAGTGTAGCACTTTCACAACATCATCTTTTAGGATTTGAAATAGCTCAACTGGAATTCCATCACTTCCACTAGCTTTGTTCATAGAGATGCTTCCTAAGGCCCACTTGACTTCGCATTCCAGGATGTTTGGTTCTAGGTGAGTGATCACAGCATCGTGGTTATATTGGTCATGAAGATCTTTTTTTGTATAGTTCTTCTGTGTATTCTTGCCACCCTTTCTTAATATCTTCTGCTTCTCTTAGGTCCATACCATTTCGGTCCTCTTTTCTTTGGGATGGTTTTGATCATCTCCTCCTGTATAGTGTTACGGACCTCTGTTAATAGTTCTTCAGGCACACTGTTAACTAGATCTAGTCCCTTGAATCTATATTTTACCTCTACTGTGAATTCATATGGGATTTGATTTAAGTCATACTGGCTGGCCTAGTCTTTTTTCCCGGTTTTCTTTAGTTAAGCTGAATTTTGCTGATGATCTGAGCCACAGTCAGTTCCAGGTCTTGTTTTTGCTGACTGTATACAGCTTCTCCATCTTTGGCTACAAAAAATGTAATCAATTTGATTTCAGTATTGATCATTTGGTGATGTCCATGTGTAAAGTTGTCTCTTGTCTTGTTGAAAAGGGTATTTGCTATGACTAGTGCATTCTCTTGGCAGAATTCAGTTAGCCTTTGCCCTGCTTCATTTTGTTCTCCAAGGCTGAACTTGCCTGTTATTCCAGGACTCCAGGAATATCTTGACTTCCTACTTTTGCATTCCTGTCCCCAAAGATGAATAGAACACTTTTTTTAGGTGTTAGTTCTAGGAGGTCCTCTAGGTCTTCATAGAACTGGTCAACCTCAGCTTCTTCAGCACTGGTGGTAGGGGCATAGACTTGGATTACTGTGATGTTGAATGGCTTGCCTTGGAAATGAAGTAAGATCATTCTGTCATTTTTGAGGTTGCACCCAAGTACTGTACTTCAGACTCTTGTTGATTATGAGGGCTACTCTGTCTTCCATGGGATTCTTGCCCACAGTAGTATATATAACGGTCATCTGAATTAAATTAGCCAATTCCTGTCCATTTTATTTCACTGATTCCTAGGATGTCGATGTTTATTCTTAACATCTCCTGCTTGACCACATCCAATTTTCCTTGATTCATGGACCTAACATTCCAGGTTCCCATACAATACTGTTCCTTGCAGCATCAGATTTTACTTTTGTCTCCAGACATATCCACAACTGAGCATCGTATCTGCTTTGGCTCAGCCACTTCATTCATTCTGGGGCTATTGGTAATTCTCCTCTGTTCTTCCCCAGTAGCATATTGGACACCTTAAGACCTAGGGGACTCATCTTTTGGTGTTATATATTTTTGCCCTTTTATACAGTTCATGAGGTTCTCATGACAAGTATACTAGGGTAGTTTACGATTCCCTCCTCTAGTAGGTCACGTTTTGTCAGAACTCTCTGCTATAACCTGTCCATCTGGGGTGGCCCTGCACTGCATGGCTCTTAGCTTTATTGAGTTATACAAGGCTTTACAAACAGCAGAAGAACAAAAAGACATAAAAAGCAAGGGAGAGAGGGAAAGGTACATCCAATTAAACACAAGAGTTTCAAAGAAGAAATTGGAGAGAAAAGAATGCCTTCTTCAATGAACAGTGGTTAATAACATAAGAAAACAACGAAAGGGGAAAGACTAGAGATCTCTTCAGGAAAACTGGAAACATCAATGAAACATTCTGCCCAAAGATGGGCACAATAAAGGATAAAAATTGCAAAGACCTAGTAGATGCTGAAGATATCAAGAAGAGATGGGAAGAATACACAGAAGAACTGTATAAAAAAGATCTTAGTCACCCAGAGCCAGACATTTTGGAGCTCAAAGTCAAGTGGGCCTCAAGAAGCACTGTTGCTGATAAATCTAGTGGAGGCAATGAAATTCCAGCAGAACTATTCAAATCCCTAGAGGAGGATGCCGTCAAAGTTTTGCATTCATTATGTCAGCAAATCTGGAAGACCCAGAAGTGGCCACAGGACTGAAAAGGTCAATCCTCATCCCAACTCCCAAGAATGGTAGTATCAAAGAATGCGATACACATCGGACAACTGCACTCATCTCCCATTCTAGTAAGGTCATGCTTAAAATCTTGATGCCAGCATTATGTGAACCAAAAACTTCCAGATGACCAAGTTGGTTACAGAAAAGAAAAAGGAACTAGAGATCAAATTGCCAACATTCTCTGGATTATACAGAAAGCAAGGGAATTTCAGAAAAACATCTATCTCTGTTTTTCATCCACTGTGCTAAAGCCTTTGACTGTGTGGATCATGATAAACTGTGGAAAGTTCTTAGAGAGATGGGAATACCAGACCATCTTACCTGTCTCCTGAGAAACACGTATGCAGGTCAAGAAGTAACAGTTAGAAACATTTATGGAAAAACTGATTGGTTCAAGACTGAGAAACGAGTACGACAGGGCTGTCTGTTGTCACCCCGTTTGTTTAACCTATACGCTGAGCATATCATGAGAAATGCCAGGATTGAGGAGTTAAAAGTCAAAATCAAGAGAGGTGGGAGAAACATCAACAATCTCAGATATGCAGATGACACCACTCTAATGGCAGAAAGCGAAAAGAAACTAAAGAGCCTCTTTCGAGGGTGAAGGAGGAGAGTGAAAGAGCTGGCTTAAGAGTAAATATTAAAAAAAAACTAAGAACTCAGATCGTGGCATCCAGCTCCACTACTGCATGACAAACAGAAGGGGAAAATGTGTAAATAGTGACAGATATCCTCTTCTCAGTCTCCAAAATCACTGCAGATGGTGACTGCAGCCATGAAATCAGAAGATGATTACTTTCTTGGCATGAAAGCAATGACAAACCTAGATAATGTATGGAAAAGCAGAGACATTTCTCTGCTGACAAAGGTCCGTATAGTTAAGGCTGAGGTCTTCCCAGTGGTCACATGGGGTTGTGAGAGCTGGACTATAAAGAAGGCAGAACACCAAAGAGTTGATGCCTTCAAACTGTGGTGCTGATCAAACCAGTCAATTTTAAGGGAGATCAACTCTGAACATTCACTGGAAGGACTGATGCTGGAGCTGAAGCTCCAGTATTTTGATAATCTGATGCAAACAGACGACTCTTCCCTGAGGCTGGGAAAGATTGAGGGCAGAAGGAGAAGATATCGTCAGAGGATGAAATGGCTGGATAGCATCACTGATACAATGAACATGAACTTGGGCAAACTCCAGGAGATGGTGAGGGACAGGGAGGCCTGGTGTGCTGCAGTCCATGTGGTCACAAGGACTCAGACATGACTGGGAAACTGAACAATAACTACTATGGATATAATGTACATAATGATGACTGCAGCTAAAACTGTTGAATAATATATAGGAAAGCTAAGAGACTAGCATTCTCATTACAAGGAGAAATATTTTTTCCTTTTTCTTTTCTTTTCATTTTATCCATATGGGATGATGGATGTTAACTGAACCTATTGTAGCAATCATTTCACAACTTATGTAAGTCAAACCATGATGCTGTACACATTAATGTTATAAAGTGACATATGTCAATTATTTCACAATAAAATTTGGGAAAAAAAAGTCATCTAGAAAAGATACCCTACAAATAAGTAATTATTTAAATAAACAATTGTATTGCATTTAAAGAGTAACAAGTATATCACAAGACATTCTATAAAATGAAAACAAATATATTTGCCAATTTTGGAAAGAGTTTATTGACTTGCCTCCATCTTGGGTAATAACTGGTAACGCCAAGCTATTTTCATCTTAATGTCAGATTCCATTTTATGACTGCATACATCTTCATCGCATTCTTTTTTATAGGTATCATCAATTAATGGTGCAGGAAGTTTCTAAGAAAACAGAATGACACGTTATTAAGCATCTGTGGTTAAAAAAATGACAATTTTCTTAAATCATAATATTAGAACTTTGCAATGTATTAAAAATTGACACTTTAAAATTGACTCAAGCATATCATGACAATATCAATATTTCTACAGTAGAGAAGGAATTACACAGTATTAAATGTGAAATTTAACTTTTTACTAATGAGCTAGAATTTGAAAAAAAATTCTAATTTTTATACTAGCAAAAATCAAATGCTGTTGCTAGACACTATGATCATCAAAAAAAATTTATACTCTTAAAGTCTAGAATTGGCACTTTTGTGTTATATGTAATTATCGTTATGTTTGCCACAAGGTAAAAATAAAGCATGTGCGTAATCTGTTTACTGGTTTGTAATTCTAGAATTTAAAAAACTCATTCACCCAAAATAATGGGTGAAGTAACAACAAAGAATAAAGACATTTATTTTGCCCATATCAAACATTAGTTTTGCACCTGCAAGCCTATGACTCTAACTTTAACAATGAAAACAGAATTTAAAATCTCTGATTAAATGAAGAGACAAAGAATTCCAGTTTTCCTTACTTAGAAGCTGACCTACAAAATGACCTACAGAGCAGCTACAAGAAAACATTGTTTTGTGAAGAGTACACACACTTTTTGGAGAAGGAAAGCACAAGCAGTAATTTTGTTTTTTATCAGCTATAATCATAAAGTGGAGTATTTGTATTAGTAAACATAATCTTGTATGTCTTCATAAATTAGTGTAAGCTGCAATTTATACTTTTCAGGATTAAATTTACTTATACTCAAAACTGTGTCAACTAAAAATTATAGTAACCATCATATATTTTATTAACCTCCTAAAAGATCTCACAGTGGATTCCCTTTATAACATATGCTAGTATTAGACACTAGTTTTATCATTAAAACTCTGAATACATCATACCTAGCAAAGCATTCATTTCTTATAAAACACAAAGTAACATTTTCTCCAATGGAAACAAATATATGTGTATAGTTCAACATAGCATAGAGGTTATAAGTTTGAATTCAGCAACCAGATTGTTCAGATTCAAACCCTGACTTTGCAGTAGAGCTGTATCTGTGGTTACCCTGACCACCTGTAGCACCTCTACACGTCTCCATTCAATACTGGAAAAATGCAGATAGTAGTATTTACTTCATTGGTTTGTTGTAAGTAATAAATGAGCTAAAAATGTAAATGCAAAGAATGGTACCTGCCATGTGTCAAGCATTCAATAAACATTTGATTATGAGAATTCAGTCAAATCACTGTCCTAACCAGTGCTCTTGCCTGGAGAATCCCAGGGACAGCGGAGCCTGGTGGGCTGCCGTCTACAGGGTCGCACAGAGTTGGACACGACTGAAGCAACTTAGCAGCAGCAGTAGCAGCAGCAGCAACTTTTACTCAGAGCCACATATTTTGTGTTGTCAGTATTAGGCAACATTTAGTATAAATATTTGTATTTTTCAATCTAAGGAACACTTTAATAACAGTTATGACAAAGGTCATAACTCAACAACAAAAACATTAAAAATTTTTTTTCAGTAGAGACAGTGTATATTTTTTAAATGTATACCACACTGTCTCTCATTAGTTAAAATATATCAATCTGGAATAGAAATGTTCTAATATTAAGGTGTATAGTATTAAAGAACTAGACCTAAAATATTAAGAGACCTCTTATTAATACAGCTAAGACAGGTAAACAAGATAAGAGTATAAAAATAGGTGAGCATTTCCTTATATATCTTATTAAATAGGCTTCTACTCCTACGGTGGACATTTCACCATTTCAAAAACTTTTATAAGATGAAAATTACAATGATTCTAATTTCAGTATTGATAAAATAGATACTCATTTTCTAAAGAGGAAAATGTTCAAAATAGGTATAGAAAATACACTCTAACTAGTAACATTCATCTAAAGGTTATGTTTTCATATATACAAATAATAAATATACATATATTAATATGTGCATATATTAAGTACTTTCAATTAAAATAAAATTCACATAAAACAAAATTTATTATTTTAATTATTTAAAATACAGTTGAGTGAATTTTAGTATATTAAGAGTTGTGCAACCATTACCACTATTTACTTTCAGAATATTTTCAATACTCCCAAAAGAAACAGTGCACTCATTCAGCAGTCACTACCCATTCCCCCTTCTCCTAGCCCTAGTAGTCGTTAATCTACTTTCTGTCTTACGGATTAGTCTAGTCTAGACAGTTAATTTAAATAGAATTATATAACACACGACCTTTCGGATCAGGTTTATTTCACTTAGCATGGTGTTTTCAAGGTTCATCCATGTTGCTGTATGTATTTCATTTTATGACTGAATAATATTCCACTGATTGGATATACATCACATTTGTTTATCTATTCATCAGTTGGTATAGACATCTGGATTGTTTCTACTTTTTGGCTGTTATGACAAAGCAGCTATGAATATTCATGCATGAGTTTTAATGTGAACATATATACCCAATTCTCTAGGATATATACCTAGGAGAGGGTCATAGAGTAAATCTGTTCAACTTTTTCAGGAACTACAAAAATGTTTTCCATAGTGGCTGCACCATTTTATATTCTTACCAACAATGTTTGAGGGTTCCAATTTTTCCACATCCTAACATTTTTTCTTTCTTTATTGAAAAAATAGCTATCTTAGTAGGTGTGACGTAGTATCTCATTGTAGTGTTGATTTGCATCTGATGACTAATGATGTTGAGTTTCTTTGGACACTTGTATATCTTCTTTGGAAATATGTCTATATATACTTTGCCCACTTTTTACCTGGGTTCTTACGTTGCTGAGTTATGACAATTCTTTATTTATTCTGGGTATTAGACCCTTATCATATATACGGTATGTTCTCACATTCTGTGGTTTTGTCTTTTCACTTCTCACCAGTGTGTTTTGATGCAAAAATACTTTTTAATTTTGATGAAGTCCAGTTTATTGTTTTTTTCTTTTGTTGCTTGTACTTTTGGTGTGGTATTTAAGAAACTATTGCCTAACCCAAAGTCATAAAGATTTATTCCTTTTGTTTTTTCTGAAGTTTTAGATTCAGGATCAGTGGACAAGATGGAGGAATAGAAGGACGTTCACTCATCTTCTCCTGCAAGAACACCAAGATCGCAACTAGAGGCTGAACAAGCATCAACAGGAGAACGTTGAATCACACCAAAAAAAAAAAAAAAAGATACCCTGCATCTAAGAGCAAAGGAGAAGCCCTATAAGATGGTAGGAGGGGCGAAAATCGCTTTTAGACTCAAACCCCAGAACTGCCAGAGATGCTTGGAGCACACAAACAAAACCTTGTGCACACCAGGACTGAAGGAAAGCAGCAGGGTCCCCACAAGGGACTGAGTCAGACCTGCCTTTGAGTGTCTGAGTGTCTCCTGCAGAGGCATGGGTCAGCAGTGACCTGACTCAGGGGCAGGAGCTCTGGCTGCAGCAGACCTGGGAGGCGCAGCATGCGGCCTAAGTCCTCTTGGAGGAGGTCACCATTAGCGCCACTATAGAACCGCCAATACACCACCCACAAACTGGAGAACAATTATACCAAAGAAGTTCTCGCAATGCTGCCAAAGTTCTAGGGCCCACAACAGATTTTCCGACTTGGGGATTCAGCAAAAGGGCTGAGAACCCCAGGAAAACAGACTCTGGGAGAGTACAACAAAACCTTGTGTGTACCAGGACCCAGGAAAAAGGAGCTGCTGCTGCTGCTAAGTCGCTTCAGTCGTGTCCAACTCTGCGACCCCATAGACAGCAGCCCACCAGGCTCCCCCGTCCCTGGGATTCTCCAGGCAAGAACACTGGAGTGGGTTGCCATCTCCTTCTCCAATGCATTAAAGTGAAAAGTGAAAGTGAAGTTGCTCAGTCGTGTCCAACTCTTAGCGACCCCATGGACTGCAGCCCACCAGGCTCCTCTGTCCATGGGATTTTCCAGGCGAGAGTACTGGAGTGGGGTGCCATTGCCTTCTCCGGGAGAAAGGAGCAGTGACCCCATAAGAGACTGAGCCAGACTTGCCTCTGACTGTTTGGGAGTCTCCAGTGGAGGTGTGTGTCAACAGTGGCCTGCTGCGGGGTCAGAGGCACTGATTACAAAGGTCCTGGGAGCCCACTGTGTTGGCATAAGTTCTTTTGAAAGAGGACCCATTACCACTATTACCCCTACCATAGTTTGGCCTGAGGGAACACAGTCCCACCCATCAGCAGAAAATTGGATTAAAGATTTACTGAACATAGCCCCACCCACCAGAGCAAGACCCAGTTTTACCCACAGCCTGTCCTTCCCAAGGCAGGACACAAGCTTCCTATCCTCATCCATCAGTGGGCAGACAGAATGAAAACCACAACTAGAGAAAACTAACCAGACTGATTACACAGATCACAGCCTTGTCTAACTCAATGAAACTATGAGCTATGCCATGTAGGGACACCCAAGATGGACGAGTCATGGTGGAGAGTTCTGACAAAATGTGGTCCCCTGGAGAAGGGAATGGCAAACCACTTCATTATTCTTGCCTTGAGAACCCCATGAACAGTATGAAAAGGCAAAAAGATATGACACTGAAAGATGAACTCCCCAGGTTGGTAGGTGCTTAATATGCTACTGGAGAAGAGTGGAGAAATAACTCCAGAAAGAATGAAGAGATGGAACCAAAGCGAAAAAAACGCACAGTTGTGGACGCGACTGGTGATGCAAGTGAAGTCCGATGCTGTAAAGAACAATACTGCCGAGGAACCTAGGTTGCTAGGTCCATGATTCAAGGCAAGTTGGAAATGGTCAAACAGGAGATGGCAAGAGTGAACATCGACATTTTAGGAATCAGTGAACTAAAATGGACCGGAATGGGTGAATTTAATTCAGATGAGCATTACATCTACTACTGTGGGCAAGAAACCCTTAGAAGAAATGGAGTAGCCCTAACAGTCAACAAAAGGGTCTAAAATGCAGTACTTGGGTGCAATCTCAAAAATGACAAAATGATCTCTGTTCGTTTCCAAGGCAAATTATTCAATATCACAGTAATCCAAGTCTAGGCCCCAACCATTAATGCTGAAGAAGCTGCAGTTGAATGGTTCCATGAGGACCTATAAGATCTTCTAGAACTAACACCAAAAATAGAGATCTTTTTCATCACAGAGGACTGGAATCCAAATGTAGGAAGTCAAGAGATAACTGGAGTAACAGGCAAGTTTGGCCTTGGAGTATAAAATGAAGTAGGTCAAAGGCTAATAGAGTTTTGCCAAGAAACGCACTGGTCATAGTAAACACCCTCTTCCAAAGATACAACAGACAACTCTACACATGGACATCATCAGATGGTCAATACTAAAGTCAGATTGATTATATTATTTGCAGCTGAAGAAGTTCTATATAGTTAGCAAAACCAAGACCGGGAGCTGACTGTGGCTCAGATCATGAAGCCAATTTGGCTCTTTATTGCCAAATTCAGACTTAAATTGAAGAAAGTGGGGAAAACCACTAGACCATTCAGGTATGACCTAAATCAAATCCCTTACAATTATACGGCGGAAGTGATATATAGATTCAAGGGATTAGATCTGATAGAGTGCCTGAAGAACTATGGATAGAGGTTTATAACATTGTATAGGAGGCGGTGATCAAAACCATCCCCAAGAAAAGTAAAAGCAAAAAGGTAAAATGGTTGTCTGAGGAGGCCTTACAAATAGCTGAGAAAAGGAGAGAAGCGAAAGGCAAAGAAAAAAAGGAAAGATGTATCCATCTGAATGCACAGTTCCAAAGAATAACAAGGAGAGATATGAAAGCCTTCCTCAGTGATGAATGCAAAGAAATAGAGGAAAACAATAGGAAAGGAAAGACTGGAGATCTCTTCAAGAAAATCAGAAATTCCAAGGGATTGTTTCATAGGGCACAATAAAGGACAGAAACTGTATGGACCTAAAGAAGAAGATACTAAGGTGGGAAGAATATACAGAAGAACTATACAAAAAAGATCTTCATAATCCAAATAACCACGATGGTGTGATCACTCACCTAGAGCCAGACATCCTGGAGTTCAAAGTCAGGTGGGCCTTAGGAAGCATCAGTATGAACAAAGCTCAGTTCAGTTCACTTAAGTCGCTCAGTTGTGTCCGACTCTTTGCAACCCCATGGACTGCAGCACGCCAGGCTTCCCTGTCCATCACCAACTCCTGGAGCTTACTCAAACTCATGTCCATCGAGTCAGTGATGTCATATAATTCCAGCTGAGCTATTTCAAATCCTAAAAGATGATGCTGGGAAAGTGCTGCACTGTATATGCCAGCAAATTTGGAAAACACAGCAGTGGCCACAGGACTGGAAAAGGTCAGTTTTCATTCCAATCCCAAAGAAAGGCAAACCATCATGCCAAAGAATGTTCAAACTACCACACAAGTGCACTCATCTCACACGCTAGCAAAGTAATGCTCAGAGAAAGCAAAGCTAGAGAATTCCAGAAAAAACATCTACTTCTGCTTCATTGACTATGCCAAAGCCTTTTCTTTTCTTTTTGTGTATGGATCACAACAAACTGGAAAATTCTTCAAGAGATGGGAATACCAGACCACCTTACCTGCCTCCTATGAAACCTGTATGCAGGTCAAGAAGCAACAGTTAGAACCAGACATGAAACAATAGACTGGTTCGAAATTGGGAAAGGAGTACATCAAGCTTGTATATTGTTACCCTGCTAATTTAACTTATTTAACTTATATGCAGAGTACATCATGTGAAATGCCAGGCTGGATGAAGCACAAGCTGGAATCAATATTGCTGGGAAAAATATCAATAATCTCAGATATGCAGATGACACCACCCTTATGGCAGAAAGTGAAAAGGAACTGAAGAGCCTCTTGATGAAACTGAAAGAGGAGAATGAAAAAACCTTGCTTTAAACTCAACATTCAATAAATGAAGATCATGGCAACCGGTCCCATCACTTCATAGCAAATAGGGAAACAATGGAAACAGTGAGAGGCTTTACTTTCTAGGGCTCCAAAATCACTGCAGATGGTCACTGCAACCATGAAATTAAAAGTTGCTTGCTCCTTGGAAGAAAAGACATGACCAACCTAGACAGCATATTAAAAACAGAGACATTATTTTGCCAACAAAGGTCCATCTACCAAAGCTATGGTTTTTCCAGTGGTCATGTATGGGATGTGAGAGTTGGACTATAAAGAAAGCTGAGTGCCAAAGAAGTGATGCTTTTGAACTGTGGTATTGGAGAAGACTCTTGAAAGTCCCTTGGACTGCAAGGAGATCAAACCAGTAAATCCTTAAGTAAATCAGTCCTGAATATTCACTGGAAGGAGTGATGCTGAAGCTGAAGCTCCAATACTTGAAGAACAGACTTGCTGGAAAAGACCCTGATGCTGGGAAAAATTGAAGGCAGGAGAAGGGGACGACAGAGGATGATGGTTGGATGGCATCACCAACTCGATGGATATGAGTTTGAGCAAGCTCCGGGAGTTGCTAATGGACACGGAAGCCTGGTGAGCTGCAATCCATGCAGTCACAAAGAGTCAGACATGACGTAGCGACTGAACTGACTGACTGACCAGGTGAAAGGGTGTGAAATTACCACCCCAGTGCATCTAGGAGCCAGAGGATTGAACCTAAGAGGCGTATTCTTGGGCCTGAAAATCTTTTGACATTGCTTTGTTAAATTTAAGACCTGCTTGGGATACATCATCCATTCCTTCTTTCTGTTTTCTCCCCTGGATTTGAAATGTCTTTCCTATGCCTGTCCCACCACTGTACTATGGAACCATCTAACTTGCCTGGTTTCACATGTTTAGTCAGCACTGGTTATGGGGTTGGACTAAATGTTTTTTGCATGAGAGAAGGACATGTATTCCTGTGGGGGTGGAGGGGAGGGTTGGGGAACACAAACATTCAGTCTATAACATAGTGTCTGGCACACAGTAAGCATTCAGTAAATGTTTGAGGGTGTAATAAATGATGGCTAACAAATATGTTTCTAATCATTCTGCAATTTCTGGACTTAGATTTTTAATGGCCTTCTGGATATTCTACCTGAATGTTCAACTACATGTCAAACTCAAAGTATATAAGAAGTCAGGTTATTGTCTTTCATTCTTCTTTCCTCCCTTTCTGTCAGCTCTTCCTGCTCCTTACTTTCTCTACAATTATTTCCTTAGTTAATTCCCTCTCCTGGTTCAGGGCAGCATGTAGCAACAGAGCTCTCAGTTGACTCTTAAGTATCTCAGAAAGAAGATATGATTGTAGTTTGTACCTTCTTTCATACATTCTCTTACAAAGTGAACGATGTGTGCTAATCCAGTAAGTCCTGAGGTTCTCTACCTCTGAGTCTTTATTATTGCTGTTTCCTTTGCTTAATGTTGTTGTTTAGGGATTTGCTTAATGTAGTAATCTGTATATTGGGATATCCAATAAAAACTCATTTGATAAAAAAGAAAAGCATAACTTATAATAGCAGGGATTATAAGTTAACTCATTAAAATCAAGCAACTTCATTAAATTAACAGTAAAATTAAGGGAATTCGCTCAAAACAATATAGAAAGGAAATGCCGTGAGTAGGCTGCAAATCAAAGAACTTGAAGATAGTAAGGGAAATTATCAACAACAAAGGACAGAGGGAAGAAAGTAAGAAGAAAAAGAATAATTCTAGTGAGCTTTTTCATATGAACTGCTGAGCTGAATCTAAAATTTATTCAGAAATGCAAAAGCCCTATAGTAGCCAAAGCAACTTTAAAAAGAAGAAAGTTAGGACTTAAAACACCTAATTTCAAGACATAAAAACAGAAAGATGAAGTCCATTTAAGATAGATATGATTCAATGGAACAGAAAAGAAAGTTAGGGAAGAGACTCAGATATTTTTTAAATTGATTTTCTACACAGATGCCAAGGGAATTTAATAGACAGGATAACAACAAATTCCTAGAAAACAACAGATGAGAAAACAGTGGTTTTTAGGTATTCCAGGAATCAGCAAACTGGGCCAAATCCAACCAGTCACCTGTTTTTGTAAATAAAGTTTTATTATAACATAGTCATCCTCCTTTGTTTACGAACTGTCTGCCTTAGTGATACAAGAGCAGAACTGAGTAGCTGTAACAGAGACCACATGGTCTGCAAAGCTAGAAACATTTACTAACTAGTCCTTCAAAGAAAAGTTTGCTGACCTCTGAGTGATTCAGATTTTTCTTAAATAGGACAAAAACATAGCATGAAATATACTGAACTTTAAAAATGTTTTTCAAATGACACTGTTAAGAAAACAAAGTAGCAAGCTATAGATTGGGAATAGATATTTGCTAAACACTTATCTGATAGAGAATTTATATCCAGAATATAAAAGAACACATAACTCAATGACAAAAATGCAAATAGTCCAATAATAGGTAGACAAAAGAGTGGAACACTCTACCAAAAGATATATGGATGGCAAACGCAAGAAAAGACGCTCGACATCATTAATTACTGTTAGTGGTGTTCAGTCACTCAGTCGTGTCTGACTCTGACCCCGTGGACTGCAGCGTGCCAGGTTTGCCTGTCCTTCACTATCTCCCAGAGCTTGCTCAAACTCATGTCCGTTGAGTCGATGATGCCATCCAATCATCTCATCCTTTGTTGCCCCTTTCTCCTCATGCCCTCAACCTTTAGTGATTAGGAACATGCATATTAAAACCACAAGGAGTTATCATTATATGTGCACTGGAATTGTTAACATAAAATTTTAAAAATGGTCACACCAACTGTTAAAAAGAAAGCAGGTGGCTAGAATTCTTACACACCGCTGACAAATCTAAACTGCGCAGCTACTTTAGAGAAGAAGTTTGGAAATTTCTCTAAAAAGTGAACATTCACTTTCAATATGATCCAGCAATTATCTTCTTAGGTATCTGCCAAAAAGAAATGAAAACATGTCCATACAAAGACATGTACATGGATGGTCACAACTTCATTTAACAGTCAAAAGGGGAAACCCAGATGTCAATCAACTGGTAAATGGCTAAAACAGCTAGTTAGAGGAACAAACTCTACTGATACATATAAGAATATGGTTAATCTAAAAATCATTATGTTGAATGAAAGAAGCCAGATACAAAACATTATATACTATATGATTCTATACATGTGAAATTCTAGACAAACTATTAAGATGGTAAGCAGACTAGAGGTTACTAGAGGCCAAGAGAGAGACTGCATTAGATATTTCAGTAACACTGGATTTTAAATGACAAAGAAAAAAATGTTTTCAAAATATGAGGAAATCTGATATTAAACCTGGAATTTTCAATCCACGAAAATTATCTATTAACTCTAAGCACAAAATATGTTTTAAAAAGGCATACAGTGTTTCAAAAGCTTATCCGTCACCAACTTTTCTGAAGAAAATAATCTGAAGATACAATTCAGCAGTATAAAAAAGAAATGAAGAGGTAGAAAGTATAAAAATTAAAAACTGGTAACACCTTTTAATGAAGACATTATTAGACATATTGTTAGACATATTTTTCATTAAACATAAAATTTCAAAAAATATATTTAATTTAATGTACCCTTTAGAATGGCTGTTATAAAAAAGATAAGAGATAACAAGTTCTGGGAAGGATGTAGAGAAAAGGGAATGGAGAAAAGGGAACCCTTGTGAACTGTTGGTGGAAATGTAAATTGGTGCAGCCACTACGGAAAATGGTATGGAAGTTCCTCAAAAAATTCCTCAATAGAACTATTGAGGAACTATCATATGATCTAGCAATTCCACTTCTAGGCATATATCTGAAGGAGATGAAATCATATATCAAAGAGATACCTGTACCTCCATTTTCACTGCTGCATTTTTTACAATAGTCAAGGCATAGAAACAACCTAAATATCTATCAACAGATGAATGAAGAAAATATTATATATATATATAACATTACTCAGCCATTAAAAAAATAAAAGGAAATTCTCCCATGTGTGACAATATGGTGGACTTGAGGGCATCCTGCTAAGTGAAACAAGTCAGATGGAGAAAGATAAATGATACACTGATTTAGATGAGGCATCTAAAATATATGACCTTATAATAGAGAACAGACTGGCTGTTGTCAGAAGCAGGGAAATGGGTGACGGTGATCAAAGGTACAAATTCTAGTTATAAGATAAATAATTCTGTATGTGATAAATGGTGACTATAGTTAACAACAATGTATAATTGAAAGCTGCTGAGAAAGTAGATCTTACAAGTTCTCATCACAAGAAAAAATTCTAAATGTGAGGTAATGGACTTTAACTAAACTTATTCTGTCATTATTCTACATACATATATCCAATCGTTACATTGTACACCTTAAAATAATAAAGCTACATGTCAATTACATCTTAATAAGACTGTTAGGAAAAAAGAACTGCTGGCAAGAGAATAAAAAGTAGAACAAGAAAGTGAAGGACTAAACATGAAGAAATGAAAGGAACTAAAAATATGACATGATACTGACCAACTGAAGGAATATAAAATATGAAATGCATTTTCCTGTTCTCTTTAAGTGAAAAATGAGTGATTTAAAGATATACCTAAAATGATATTTTTGGAAAAAAAGAAATACTCTGGTCTTTTTGTTTTCTATTATTATTATTATTCATAAATTTCTGTAAGAGTTTACATACAATATGTTGTTTTATTTGTAAGCCCTAACATTTTTGTAGTATGCCATCATCGATCTACCCTGCTTGAATCACTGACCTTAACAGAGATGATGACTGTATCTGTAATCTCTACCATTTGTTGCGATGCCTGTATCTAATCAAACAAACAATTTGATTGATGTTTTGATAAAATGTCTATTTTGAGTGAATGCTAAGAATAAGTTCTTTAATAATCAAATATTATAGCTATCAATCACAGATCAGCATCCACCCTCATTATTTTTGAAAATCCCCAGTCTTGATTTCTAACCCAGTGCACCAACAGAATGCAATGTATGGCTGTTATATCTTTGCCTCCTAAGAGAAAGAATATCACATTTTTGGTTCTTTTTAACAATGTGGTACTTACAGTTCCCATATATTTGGAAACGAGGATCATAAACATCAGTAAATAAAAATAAAAAGCAGGCATCATAAGTTCCACACAGAAGATAGTATGGAAAGTATAAAATATCTCTTTTAATCAAATATATTAAGTTAGAAAATTAACAAGAATATAGAAATTGGCAATACTTTCAGACAAAAAGAACTATTTACTCTATTTTTTTAAAAAAGCTATATGAATTGAAATTATTACAAACTTGCAATACCAAAGTATACTCCAGTATTTTATATTTTATTTTTTTACCAGAAACATTTATCCTTATCCATAAGATATTGTAAATATATTTCTTCCCCTTTTCAATTCATGTCATTTTGTGCTTACTGCTTTATTATTTTGTGGTCTTTGTTTTGGCAGATGCACAAGCAAAATCTGATTCCAACAGTTTGACCCTTCTCACTTTTTATGTTCTCTAGGGCATAATAAAACCCAAGATACAATCCCTCAGCAGTTAATGAAGCTTAACCTCCCACCCTCTTAATTACCAATGCATTACACCAACTATGGGCATCATACTCCTCTCTAAGCTATTTTACAATTCAGCAGAAGTACTACTGAGCTATTATGTAGCAACATAATCCATGCAGCATGAGAAATCCTTCTTAAAAATAAAATCTTTTGATCCTTGCAGGTTTTGGTAACTGTATAATTAATACTACTTAAGCATTATCCATGTATCAGTAAGTATATTATTTTGTTGATTTATGGGGGGTTTGGGAGGAAATATTTATTTTCTGAAAGTTTGAAAGAGATACAAATCCAAAGATATTACTGATTATCATAATCTAAATAAAAACATAGTCTACATATCAAACCAAATATTTACAAATTAAAGGTATGTTCTCCACATTATCCTCATTTAACTATTAAAAACTATGGGGGTAGGAGTGACTTTAATTGTTAAAAGCATTCAGAAATGTAGATGAATGGAATACGTCAGAAGATCTTGGGGTGTAGTTGATGCTACATTGAAAAGTTTTTAAAACTCACAGATTTTAAGATTAGCAATTAGTGAATTATCTTGTACCAAACTAAATGCAGGACCCATTAGGGAATATCTTGGTGCAATTTCAGATATCATTTCTTGGATATAAATTTAGCAAAATTACTGATATTTCAAGATGGTGAAAAACATTTTCATATCAGCATACTAAACTCCCAAAGATAAGCAGACAAAATTGATGTCTGTGATTTGGAAACTACATTAATTAAATGAATCTGAAAAATAGAAAATGAAACCACTGGGATCAGAGCAGTGTTCTTGATACTCTTCTACTGATCCTTATCACATTATCATCCTTATCTTTATCATGTTTCTTTTTAACATGTGAACCAGAAATGTGCTGAGAAGACTGGAAAAATCTCTCAATTTTCTTGACTAAGATAGAGGGAAGGAAAAGGATACATGAAGAACAGAATATGGAAGTCTGCACTACAAGTATTCAGAAATGAAGAGAAAGAGTTGCACTAAGTGAACATAATTTCAATTAGATGCAAATATAATCATTTAGAAATATTACATTCTAAATCATCACATTTTTAGGAGTACCAGTCACAGAAGGATCTCAAAGCATTTAGACATATATTAGCCCCTGAGTTCTATTGAAATCGAGTAGTGAGAATGGGAAGATGAGGTACACATAAATTTAAATTCCTTATCTAGGTTCTAGCAGTATGCCTGGTGATACATAAACAGTACTTCTAGTCTTAACCAAAGCAGTTGGAGGTTTCAACACTGTCTATTGATGCTATTGACCAAAAAGGAGTTTAAAAGGAAATGCACTGAGTTTCTTGGCATTCTAATATTAGCTACCATAATTATTTTCTCACATATATATAAAAAAATAACTGCCAAGCTGTTAAGAACAAGTCTTTATGAGGTCTATATTAGTTTTACCAATTTTCCTTAATACATCAACTTAGATACAGAATTTATGATTTTATAAATCAAAATGTAAGATCTATATTACATACTCCTTCAAAACAATCTCTTTAATTCAGACGTCTTAAGAAGCTTAAAATAAAAATTTCATGCTTTTACTTACAGAGAAGTGAGATTGCACTGCTGGAATCTATTAATATTTTTATTGATAAAAACTGGAGTTTTCCTTTCTAGATTTTTTTTTACAAAGTCAAGTTTACATATTCAAAGTTGTCGATGTTTAATCTAGTTCTGACTGTACAACCAATAAAACTCATACCCAGAGATATAAGTTAAAGTGAAGAGAGTTCCTAATTAGGTAACTGCTATAAATGTGAACTTCTGTGTGTGTGTATATGTATTAGGTATACATAAGTGTGCATATGCATATTTTTACCTATATTATGTTCCTACTTAGAAAAAGAATAATGAACGGTGAAGAATATAGTCCTTACAATAGGACATATCTTAATTACAATATATTTTGCGAATTGTTTTAAAAAGTAGACTAAATGCTCCACTTAATCATTAGTATTAATAGGTTCAGTTAGTGAGATCATATGTAGTAACTCCTTCCAGTAAATGTTTACTGTATAAGAGTGTATGTTAATCCATTTTAAGAAAACACGACATATGAAAATTTTACATTGAGCAAACAAGTTAAATAATAGTAAGTTACTTTCTTTTCCTTTAAGTATTAAATGTCTTTACTGAATATAAACTAAATCCTAAAAACTGTTAGTCTAAAACATTTCTAAATATAGCTATTTTAAAAGTTAAGAAAGTGACAATAATCTTATAATTATTTATTAAATCAAAGTCACAGAATCTTTACACTGTTGGAAAAGAAATACTTCAAAGTTTTATAGATACCTATTGTCAAAGAAATCTCAGTTAGGAACAGAATCAGGCATTATCTTCATTTAAAGGGTCCTGATCAGTTAAATTCCTAACTCAGAAGCATATAAGTGACTAGTTTTATTTATTTGATATTATGTATTTTAATTTTTATCAGAATAAACAAAACTTATGGAAAATATCGCTAACAAAAATCTTTAGGGTATTGTGGGCACTAAATGAAACTGGATATAATTTTATTTTTATTAAATGTGAAAATTATTTTCTGTAGTATATTTGCTTTTAGTAGAACAGAACTCATTCTCTTTTTGTTCATTGACTACTGAGAAGTAGAGGTAACTGAGTAAGAGCATAAAATAGGTTTTTTAAAATTCTATAGCACCCTGTAGGTTATAGTCTATTTTAAAAGATAAACGTGAGAAGTACACTTCATAGTTTCAGATTTATTTTCTACTTCCACTTTAAGTCTTCATTTTAATACTCTCTATCCTGTTTTTGAAATCTGGCAGACTTTTAGACTCAGTGTATGCACCCACAATCAGCACATTTCAAATGCCTGTGATTTCATTAATATATACCATGATGTGAAAAGATGGATGTGAGGAACTAAGGCTTTCTGCAATTGCCTGTCAGTTTCTGATAAACAAAACTTAAATCAGAAGAGAAATACTGAAAGAATCACCTCAACACTAGCTGGAGAAATAGCCCTGTTTTGGGAGGTGTTTTCAACAGTAGAGTTATCCTTTTATACATAATAAATCTTCACAGACTGTCTATTTAATTTATGATCCTTGATGGTATACTGCCTCTCTACTCCTACGGTGTCCTTTAATGTTTCATTAAATGGGACAGCATGTTAATTTGGGAGGCTGATTTTCTTTTAGTTTGAATGGCTCTGGTTTTCAAGTCATTTATCCCCCTCAAAAGAATTGAATCCTTTCCCTTCTGAATACTTTTTCTGAAAAAAGTGAACCCTCTTTCTAATATTCTCAATTTTGACTTTGTATGACTTCTTTTCCAAGAATGATAAAACTCTTATATTACAGTTTTAAGATTTAAACATTTCTTTGAGTATAGCAAAACCATCAAGTATTCACAACCATCCATTTTTTATGGGTTCAAAATAAAATTTTTGAAAGTAAATGTGAAGCCTGGAATAGATGCTTTAAGATTCAGAAAGCAAAAACCTCAGACATTTCATTTCTGATTTGGAACTCCAGAATACGGTAGGCAGATATTATTACTATTTTAATAGGAAAGGTTAAGTGACTTGTGCAAGGTCCTGAAGCTAGTTAAGTAGCCACACAGAAATTAAAATCTAAGCTCCGATTTCAAGTATATTTCATCTTTTTGAGGGTAAATATCCTGTTACAGAGTGTGGCATTTTACTATATAACTTAGGCCACTTTTCTGTATGCAAAATTCCTTTCTTTTGTTGACTTAAGCACAAACATCAAGGCCAACTGTGTTCATTTCAATGTTATATCAAAAATGTTCTCATGAGCCAGTGACAAGAGAGGTGGGCTTATTTTCTTTTATATTTTTATCTTATCTTTGATTTCCTCGTTGGAAAATAAGGCACATGCCATCTTTTAAAAGCTGGCTACAAATGTAGGTCACTGGAAGCAGTACTGAGCCTTTGCATGTTTTTTCTTAGTCTTTTTAATTTGCCAAAGAAGCTGTAACTGTGGCTGCCAGGGGAGAACTCAGAATTTTAAATAAGCTCTCACAAGTAGCTAGGGAGGGATTAAAAAAGAGTGAAGCCCTAGGGTCAAACAGCAAATTTCCGGCTCTACTAGCACTTCAGAGTTGTAAGCACTGAAAAGCTTATAGTCTGATAATTTTCTGAACAAATAAAATGTTGACAAAGAAGAGAAGGGAACATACTCCGGTTATAGCTCTGCCTTCAAAGATCTTTTAATATTTGTCCTTATATTATCAACAAAGGTATACAGTGATAAGCTAGTTTTGATTAAGACACACATTAAATATTATATAGGCTAGAAAAAGTAAAAAATGTGTGGGAAAGTGTGTAATGTATAAGGTGTTGAGCATGCATAAAGCTTGCAAAGTAGAATATAGAAGGGCCAGAAAAAACTTTTTAATTATTTATAACATTATATGTTACTTCTGTTTTGAATCATAAAACTACAACTTGGAGATGAGCATAAATTAAAAAAATGTTCAATGATAAATTTGGTCAACCAAAGGATGTTTCTTTAACTTCATTTTTATACCTGTTTCAATTTTTGGCACTGAAAAATAGCATAGGTTGGATCCAAGACATTTTTGTATTCTCCATACTCAGAAAGACCAGATAGTACTACAATGTATTAAGAGCAAACTGACCACTCACTAGATTTCTAATTTTTGTTCCATGATCTGTAAATAACAGATGGATGGCAAACAGATTTAATCATGTCACCAAACTGAGAGAAGGAACAGAAATCTTTTTATCAGTAACTCAAACAATAAATTGTGTAGCAAATAATACTGCTTTGTGAGAGTTAAAGTTGCTCAGTCACGTCCAACTCTTTGCAACCCCATGGACGATACAATATATGGTAATACTCCACGGCACAATACTTAAGTGGGTAGCCATTCCCTTCTCCAGGGGATCTTCCCAAACCAGGGACTGAACCCAGGTCTCCCACATTGCAGGTGGATTCTTTACCAGGTGAGCCACCAGGGAAGCCCAATACTGTTTAGCTAACTCTAAATCAATGCCTCTGGCCTCAATTAAAACCAAGGAATCAAATAAAGGAAAAGACACAAGGTATAATAAATAAGATCTTAACAAATTAGTTTAATATTTGAGTAAAGGGCTGATATTTTGAGGTTTAAAATAATGCTTTTAAATAATCAAGATACAAGCTTAACTTTTATTTATGGATTAGAAGACCATAAAAGAGAATTCTGAAGATATTAAACTAAATTTTCACACTTCATTACTTTGTTACCAAGTCAAAGAGTGACCAAAGCATTTTATTATATTAATTCATCAAATATGAATAAAGTTTATTTTAAATGAACTAAAACTTACTCCATGACTTATGATTATTATAAATAATCATTTTTAATTATGACTTTCTCAATAGCAAATATGGGAAGTTTCATCATAATTGATACTACATTTGAAATATTTATTGACCAACATGTTTGATGTTAAAAAAATATCATTATGCTGTGGGCCTTTTCTAAACATCAGGGTAGGTGGGGTACTCCTGCTGGAAAGCTTGTACTTTTCCTGAGTACACACTAAAACATACAACCTTGAAGCTTCTTAGATGTAGTCTAGCCTCCCACTCTGTTCTAACTGTGGCTGGTGTTAGACAGTGCATAATGTATGTAATAGATAACTGAAAAAGTTAATGCAACAAGTCTTTGCTCTAGGTACTAGATATCGCTTCCTGAACCTATGTTACCTCTCTGGCATGTTATCACTGCTGCTAAGTCACTTCAGTCATGTCCGACTCTGTGCGACCCCATAGACAGCAGCCCACTTGGCTCCCCCGTCCCTGGGATTCTCCAGGCAAGAACACTGGAGTGGGTTGCCATTTCCTTCTCCAATGCATGAAAGTGAAAAGTGAAAGTCAGGTCGCTCAGTCGTGTCCGACCCTCAGCGACCCCATGGACTGCAGCCTTCCAGGCTCCTCCGTCCATGGGATTTTCCAGGCCAGAGTAGTGAAGTGGGGTGCCACTGTCTTCTCCTAGAAACATTCAAATTAAGTTTTAAAACTGACTTTAGTATATTATGAAACAGCATTTTGAATTTACTTCTGAAATTCTACTTTCTTTAATTCCTTAAGTATTAACACATAGCATTATATTGTTAAACATTATAAAAAGAATATTACAGAGAAATTTTAGCATTTTCAAGTTCTTAAGAAATGTCTGGGTGTGCAAGTGTGTTTATAATTTTTTATTTCATATAAAAAACCAGCCTATATACTGATAAATGTTTAAATACTTTAACATAAAAATGTAATTTTGTGATATTAGAAAGCATTCCATAGGAAGTTTTCACAGAGAATACCCATCACTATATTTGAGATAATCAAGAAGATTCTTTTAGATAAAAAAGTTAACTGCAAAATACTTACCATATCTGTTTTTAAAAGCTTTAACAACATCATGTATATTGTTCTATAGGATTTTCTAAGGGGTGTAATTTTTCAGCGTTACGTTTTACTGCTGACTTTCTGAAGCTTTGACTACAATAGGCATGAATATGTTTTCAAAGGATGATGGATAAATTGCTGGGTGGTTATATAACATATCTTAGGCAGCTGATGGGGCTTTTTATCCTTTACTTGTCTTTTAGTTATGCACAGTTTTAAGTTAATTATGGTCTATAAGACTGTCTTTTCCCTTTTCTTGTACCAGCAATATTTGCCTTGGTTATAGGTTCTAGAAATCCCCAATCATACATCACAAAATTAAAACTAAACAATTATAGCATTCTCCCCCTCCATGTTGTATCTCTAAACATTGTTAATGCCTTGGGTTTCTATCATTCATTTTTGGGCTGTTTGATGCAAGAAAGTTTTCAGTATAACTCTGAATTGGGCACACTGAAATCCCAACTGAATGTGATGTAGAAAATACGTAATATCTATACCTACTCTTATAGGTGAGAAAGTATTACTTATCTATATTAGTATTTAACATTTCACTTTAAATTACAGAAGTATTTTATTTTTCTCAAAGATGTTAAAACTTTGTCTATGTACTAGTATTATGAAGAATATACATAAATTTTTATTTATGTATTTTTATGTATTTTATGTATTTATTTATATACATAAAGTTTTATTAACCATAATTTTACCAGCCAGTCTATTTTAAATGTATGAATACTACAATAATATGGGACCACATTAGACATATGTATGTTAAAAACAACACTTTCTGAAATTTCTTACAAAAAACTGAGAATGACATATTATCCTTTTAAGTCAAATACTGTTTTACTATTATATATTAAACATGTAAGAAACAGAAGATGACAAGTTTGAAAATTTAAAAAACATGACTTTGTTAACTGGCTGAATTCTATATTCTCATCGGCCAGTAGACTTGCATGGGATTCAAATAATCCTCCCTGATCACAGTGATCAATCTCAGGGAATTTTGCATCTTTGGCCACATTAGAAATTGCTTTGGATTATACTCAAGAATGTTTAACATATGGCTAACAGGAACAGACCAGCCCACAAATCTGATGACGAAGGGTGAAAAAATATGCTAGCGCTATGTGTGAGGAATGTGGGAGGAGGGACAGCGTTTATAGAAAGGCAGCCCAGGAGTGGCTATCTTTGTGTTTTGGCAAATTTGATATTGCTGTGCAACCTTATAACTTCAGGGACTTAGACTCTGAGAATGTGCAAAACAAGGACCCTTTATATAATCCAAGGATATTAACTATAATATGTAAAGAGCTCATACAGAGCAATGAGGACAAAAAAAAGGAGGGAAAAAATTGATTATAAAAAAAGAAAGAAATGCAGAAGACTAATGACCATGGGGGAATACTCTGCTTCACTGTAAACAAAGAAACATGCAACAAACTAATATTTCCCATCAAATGAACATGTTTCAAATTATAAAAAAAGAGAAGAAACATTACTGATGAGTGAAGATTCTATTAACTCAAAAACCAGACATACCTTCAGAGTAGAGCTTCATGAAATATAAGGACATAATCAAAAGTAAAACAGTTTAAAAATGAATCATGAAATAATTTTTTAATGTATGGGAATGCTATGCGTGCATGTTATTTAGCATATAGCCTTTAACTAATTTCATTACTCATCTATACAAGTGATTTTAGTTAAAAGCAAATAATGGCATTAAAATCAGAGAAGATAAATTTTTCTTGAGGATTAGATACTCAACTTAATGATTAATTTACTATTTAACTTCACTGAATACATTATTGATAAATATTAAATTGTCATGTAAAGCAAACGCTATTCACACACAAAAATACTCATTCTAGGCTACTTATAAATAGAAGAATGAAACAAACTTTGAAAATGCAGTGTTAAATCTGCAGTGTAACGTTAAGTAAATCTAATGTCTAAGACCATTAGGTTTTTGTGGAGTATATATATTATTTTTGATAATATATTCTAAGTGCATGAGATAAAGTAAAATAGATCTGATGACATTAGAACACTTTCTTCATTTAAAAACACCTACGGTAGAAAAATTAATCTGGATCAGGTAAGATGACTTGTTTCAATTCCTTTTAACTGTCAAAAATTGGGAGTCTTTAAACCTGGGGTACATGAAGACTTTGAAAGAGGTATCTGATCATGAGAATTTGAAGGGATCAATTCCTAGATTTTCAACTTAAACAAATACTCTAGTGAAAAAATGACCTCATAGAGAATGTGCCAGTGATAGATGTACAAGTTCCCCTTTCCCTATTCTCTTTTCTCACTTAATAAGTGAAAGGTTTACTTCTCGTTGCCACAGAGCACTTGGGGCATCTCCATAGCACCAAACAAAAAGACAATTTAAAATATTTGTTTGGTACAGAAAAGGTGGATGTTCTAGTGACTGAAGAAATAACCCCTTCTTCATTTGTTTTCAGCAAAATTTTATGTGGACCTAATAAATTAGACAAAGGACTTAAAATAATATATGTTGATGGACATAGTGTGATTTCTTTTTTGTGTATTACTCAGAAAAAGTAAAAGGATAATTTGAAGGACAGGGTGGCTCAGTGGTAAAGAATTCACCTGCAATGTAGAAGATGTGGGTTTGATCCCTGGGATGGGAAGATCCCTTGGAGAAGGAAATGGTGACCCACTCTAGTATTCTTCCTGGAAAATCCCATGGACAGAGAGAGGAGCGTGGTAAGCTTCGGTTCACAGGGATCGCAAAGAATTGAGACACAACTTAATGACCAAATAACAATATAATGACATAACTCTCTCTATTCTTTATTTAACTATGAACTGCTCACATCTGCAAAAGTGAAAAATATGAAAAGAGTTGATGCTAAATTCTGTCCCTGAAATTCTAGCAATATTCATGCACTGATACGTCTTAACAAAGGAATTTAGTACAAACATTTTTATGTCTATTGATATATCGCATGCAACAGTAATTGTAATGGTGATTAAAACAAGAAGAAATGAGTTTAAAACTTAGATTCTTTCAAGACAAGAAGATTAAAAAAAATTTAAAGTCTTGTTATAGAAAAAGTGTCAAGGTTATTAATAAATATGCTGAATATAAAACATATAAACATTCTGACAAAACTCTATGAGGAATGAGTGAAAAAAATATGAAATCAAGGAAAAAATGATTGATGTAAAATTTCCAGTTGTTAAAAAAGAGTTTGCTTATGTATATACTTCTAATATTAGTACTGATATCAAATTGCTATTATTTAGATTCAGTTGAATCCATGTATAAGACTGATATAAAAGTCTTTAAGTAAAAAGGCAGTATTCACAACAACATCCATTGCAACTAAATAATATTATAACTAAATTTTTTCATACCTTATTATAAAAGAAGATACTTAGTTTTAAAACATATTTTTAGAAATATGAGTGCAAAAAGTGGGAAGAGATCAGTGTACTATCTGGAAAATTGGCCAAGATATAAGATAAGATAAGGTGATAATCATTCAATGTAGGTTAATAAATGTGAAATGCCTTCTTTGGTTTTAAATGTAATCTTTATATTTTCAGTAAAATTGTATTAGAGTTCTCCAGAGAAACACTACAAATATGATGTGTGTATGTGTGTATACAGCCAAATATACATGAATATATGCATATATATATATCTCTCAAATAAAATTTATTATAAGGAACTGGCTCATATGATTATGGAGACTGACAAGTCCCCAAATATGCAGAGCAAGCTGGAGATATAGGAACGCTGATGGTGTAATTTCTGTCCAAATCTGAAGGCTTCTAAACCAGGAGACCCAATGGTATAATTCTAATCCAAAGGACTCAGGAAAAGCTAATATTTCAGATTGAACCTGAGGGCAAGTAAAAGTTGATGTTCAACTTCAAAGGCAGTCCAGGAAGAATTCTTTCTTACACAGAGGAGGGTTAGCGGTTTGGTTCTATTTAGGCCTTCAACTGACTAGATGAGGCCCACCCACATTAGGTAGGGCAAATTGCTTTACTCAGTCTACAAATTTAACTGTTTATCTCACCCAAAAATATTTTCACAGAAAACACTCAGAATAATATCTGATGAAATATCTGGGTACCCTGTGGCATGGTCAAGTTGACATACAGAATTAAAGATCGCAAGTCTTCCCCTTGCTTACTTGGAACCCATATGTATCTCCTTATATGATAACTGGCTCCAGATAAAGACAATAAGGAGGTCATAATTCTACATTCCTAGCTCTGTCTCCTAAGATTGTCTTATCCTGGGTCCTTCCTACCTGCACTATGGCCTGGATATTTCACATGCAGTAAGCTAGGGAAATTATAGGGTTTACTTTGCTTATTTTGCGTAACTCAGCAATCACTGTCTTACGTGATGCTCAAAGGTATGTAATATGTCCCTTATTATGTGATGTTTCATAATATTTTGTCCTGTTTTTCAGTTGTTTCAAGCATGATGACAAGTCTAGTCCTTATTAATCTATTTTGGTCACAAGTGAAGTGAAGTGAAGTCACTCAGTCGTGTCCAACTCTTTGCAACCCCATGGACTGCAGCTTCCCAGGCTCCTCCGTCCATGGGATTTTCCAGGCAAGAGTACTGGAGTGGGGTGCCATTTCCTTCTCCATTTTGGTCACAAAGGCAACGTTAATAAGAGTCTATGTTTTTTGACTCCAGCTTTGTATTTTTTTCTAGTATGTCATAAACTCTATGAAAAAAGATTTGCAGAATCTAATTACTTGCATGTAAGGCTAGATACCTTAAGAAACTTTGATGAAATTATTTTATAATTTCAAAATCCTTCACATAGTCCAAAGAAGGATATGTAAAGTACACTGAAATCTTTTAATACTAACTTGTACAAATCTTAAAGAGATGGGAATACCAGACCACCTGATCTGCCTCTCGAGAAATCTGTATGCAGGTCAGGAGCAACAGTTAGAACTGGACATGGAACAACAGACTGGTTCCAAATAGGAAAAGGAATACGTCAAGGCTGTATATTGTCAACTTGCTTATTTAACTTATATGCAGAGTACATCATGATAAATGCTGGACAGGATGAAGCACAAGCTGGAATCAAGATTTTTGGGAGAAATATCAATAACCTCAGATATGCAGATGACACCACCCTTATGGCAGAAAGCAAAGAACTTAAGAGCCTCTTGATGAAAGTGAAAGAGGACAGTGAAAAAGTTGAAAACTCAACATTCAGAAAATTAAGATCATGGCATTTGGTCCCATCACTTCACGGCAAATGGATGGGGAAACAGTGGAAACAGTGACAGACTTAATTTTGGGGGGCTCCAAAATCACTGCAGATGGTGACTGCAGTCATGAAATTAAAAGATGCTTACTCCTTGGAAGAAAAGTTATGACCAACCTAGACAGCATATTAAAAAGCAGAGACATTACTTTGCCAACAAAGGTCCATCTAGTCAAAACTATGGTTTTTCCAGTAGTCATGTATGGATGTGAGATTGGAGTATAAAGAAAGGTGAGCACCTAAGAATTGATGCTTTTGAACTGTGGTTTTGGAGAAGACTCTTGAGAGTCCCTTGGAATGCAAGGAGATACAACCAGTCCATTCTCAAGGAAATTAGTCCTGAATATTCACTGGAAGGACTGATGTTGAAGCTGAAACTCCAATACTTTGGCCACCTGATGTGAAGACCGGAATTATTGGAAAAGACCCTGATGCTGGGAAAGATTGAAGGTGGGAGGAGAAGGGGACAACAGAGAATGAGATGGTTGGATGGCATCACTGACTCAATGGACATGAATTTGGGTAAACTCAGGGAGTTGGTGGTGGACAGGGAGGCCTGGCGTGCTGCAGTCCATGGGGTCACAATGAGTCAGACACAAATGAGTGATTGAACTGTACAAATCAAGGTACCTAATAAAGGTGTCACGGATTAGCTTTCAAATAAAATAAGGTAGTTCTCTGAGGCAAAATGTAGAAGTATAGTATAGACTTTAACATCAATAACACAGATTGGAAGAGGGAAGAAATTAAAAAAAAATCAAACATTTAAAAAACCACATAGAAATAGGCCTTCCTGCCCATGGCTTGGCAAACATTTCCTATATAGCTACAAATCCTATATATCAGCTATGTCTGATCTAAAATCTTAGGCTCAGTATATTGTGGAATGGGCTGTGAAGAACCTATAACAGCTTCTTTACAACAGTGATTTGGCCTTTATTCCATTGCTTGTCACAAGCAGACTACTGTTAGGAAACTGACCAAAATGATAAAGGTCAAAGGGAAAGGAACAAAAGAAGAAACAAAAACAGAAAATAAGAAAGAAAATATTACAAAAGGTTAACAGAAATAAGAATGAAGGAAAACAGGCTCTTCAGCCAGAAGGGAATCATCTGGAAAATTATACAAAGTTTTTCTCTTTGGTGGTTAGTTGCCCAGTCGTGTCCGACTCTTTGCCTCCCCAAGGACTGTAGCCTGCCAGGCATCTCTGTGCATGGGGATTCTCCAGGAAACAACACTGGAGTGGGTTGCCATGCCCTTCTCCATTTCTCTTAGATTTATTTTAATCTGATAAGCAAAGTCTGACCCATATGAAAGAATCATGCTAGTTTTGACCTCAGTATTACAATAATTTTTATATTTGAGAGTAGAAATTTGTTGGTGTCTCTTGACAGTTATTATAAATTAGTATTTGTCATGCTACAGATTTTTTATAAATGACTTATTCATTTGCCATTTTGCAAACTATACAGTGAAATTAAAACATCCTCTGAGGGAAAAAAAATGACTTTAGATTATGAATTCTAATCAAAGGATGGCTTAAACTAAGATCCTATTCTCTACCAAGAAATTAATAATTCTAAAAGTCATGACTGCCTTCTCTGAGGTGAAAAGTATGCTTCAACTTAAAAAGATATAGTACTGGGTTGGCCAAAAAGTTCCTTAAGATCTTATGGAAAAATCCAAAGGAATTTTTGGCCAACTCAATATTTTAATCACATATTTTAGTATTATTGCTTATTTCTTGGAAGAAAATAATTTCTGGCAACCTCAAAACACAACAATTTTAATAAATGAGTACTTCCAATATCTGTATCATTCTTCCAACTTGTACCTTTGGAATACTGGTTAACATAAAATCTGACAACATTTTGCAGTTGTTTTTCTTTACCTAGCTAGTTTATTAAGCTCTCATATCATCACTTAATAATAATTTTGTTTACTCCCAGTTTTAAATAACTTATTAAAATTTCCTCACTCTGATAAAAAGGATAAAAAATTGTTTAAGACTCTAAAAATGAGACCATATGTTCAAATAAATTTGATACATTTTTTAAGAGAAAAAAAGACATGTGAGGTCCCATTAACATATTTAAATACAGTTTGCACATACACAAACATATATCTTGCTTACATATACATAAGTAAGTAAAGTAAGTAAAGTCACTCAGTCGTGTCCGACTCTTTGCGACCCCATGGACTGTAGCCTACCAGGTTCCTCCCTCCATGGGATTCTCCAGGCGAGAGTACTGGAGTGGGTTGCCATTTCCTTCAATATTTTTTTCATGAAACATTCAAAATGTAATATTGAATTAATATATTCTATACCTGTAAAATGTCAGCAGGGTCTTCTTTTGCAGATGCAACCAACAAAGCATGGCCACTGACAATTCCTTCTGCCAGGAAATACTTGAAGAGCAAAGGAGAATAAATGTTGTATTTATCCTCTTCTGTAAGAAAGAAAAAATTATAGTCAGAATGCTACCATATATTAAGCATACTCAAATGCTTTTATTTTTTTTCTCCTTAAAACAAGTATATGAGGTGGAACAATAACTATGTCTTCCGAAGAAGATACATGAATGGTCAACAAGATCATGAAAAGATGTTGAATGGTACTAAACATCAAAAAAATGCAACCTGAAACACTGAAAAACCACTACATTCCTGATAAAACAGCTGAAATAAAAATACAATACCAAGTACCGAAAAAATGTGGAGCAAATAAAACATTCCTACATTGCTAGAGGCAGTGTAAACTGGTAAAATTTGGAAAATAGATTGGCAGTTTCTTATAAAGTTAAACATAAGAATCAGCAATTCCATTCCTACTTATTACCCATAAGGGATGACAAGACATGTTCACACATCAGTTCAGTTCAGTTCAGTTCAGTTGCTCAGTCGTGTCCGACTCTTTGCAACCCCATGAATCGCAGCACACCAGGCCTCCCTGTCCATCACCAAGTCCCGGAGTTCACTCACACATAGATGTACACATAACGTTTATGACAGTTTTTCCATAAGAATCAAAAACTGGGAATGGCACAAATGTCCATCAACCAGTGAATGGAAAAACAGATGGTATATCCACAAACGAGATAATACTCAACAACAAAAGAAATGGACTGTTGATAGATGGGCAACAAAATGAATCTCAGAAACATTACATGAAAAAACTCAGATGTAAAAAGTATATATGATATGACTGCCTTAATGTGATAGTCTGGAGAAAGCAAAACTAAATTCTAGTGCTAGAAAGATGTTAGGTGTTTGGGGACCAGGAAATATTTGGGTCTGAGAAAATTTAGGGGGTATGTTGGAAATGGTTTATATTGTGATTGTTGTGGTGGTTAAATGAGTATATATATTTGTAAAAAAATCACTAAAATACATATTTAAAATGGGTCTGTTTTATCATATTAATATGTAAATTATAATTCAGTAAAGGCAGTTTATTAAAACAGTCTCCTACAGCATACCTAAAGTACCATGTGGTAATCTGTCTATAAACCTTCTCGGCACAGAATACCAAAGTAAATCCACGATGAAAAATGTAGTTGATTTCGGGGCTTCCCTGGTGGTACAGTGGCTAAGAATCTTCTTGCCAATGCAGGGGACACAGGTTTGATCTCTGGTCCAGGAAGATGCCACATGCTGCAGAGCAACTAAGCCTGTGTGCCACAGTTATGAGTACAGCAAAGTGACTCAGTTATACATGCATATATTCTTTTTCATATTCTTTCCCATCATGGCTTATCACAGGATATTGATATCACAGGATACTTCCCTGTGCTGTACAGTAGATGATTACAATTATTATTGAATTTTATATCCCACTTTTTCCACTTAATCTCACATGAACTATAGTCTTCTAACTATGATGTTTAAGAGGCATAATATTCTAGTAAATTTATGTCTCATAATTTACAATACTTAGTCATCTCCCCAATATGGATTTTTACATCACTTTAAGGCTTTTGTACTATTAAATACAGAAGCATTAAAGTGCTTTAAATCCCATATGTCCAAGGTAGAATGCAGAAACTTATTGTTTTCTTCCATCAAATGTGGTCTCCTTTCAGTTTTTAGAATATCAGAATTTATTCTTAATACCTCTTCTCTCCCTCTCAGCAATACACCCTTCTCTCCAAGTCTAAAATCCTGCTTCATTTTCAAACTATTTTTAGAATTCACTTTGCTCCATGCCAATGTCTCTCCTCTAGGTTTGCTACCAGCAGCTCTTGTAGCTGCTGCTAACTCGCTTCAGTCGTGTCTGACTCTGTGCGACCCCATAGATGGCAGCCCACCAGGCTCTCCCGTCCCTGGGATTCTCTAGGCAAGAACACTGGAGTGGGTTGCCATTTCCTTCTCCAATGCATTAAAGTGAAAAGTGAAAGTGAAGTCACTCAGTCGTGTCCGACTCTTTGTGATCCCATGGACTGCAGCCTACCAGGCTTCCTGTGCCCATGGGATTTTCCAGGCAAGAGTACTGGAGTGGGTTGCCATTGCCTTCTCCGACAGCTCTTGCTAGACGACTGCAATTTCCTCTTACTTCTTTGCATCCACTCTAATCTTCCTTCAATTTAGCAGTGATCTTTTCAAAATATTCAGTACAAACCTGATTATGTCACTTCCCTACTTAAAATCTTTTAGTGGTTTCTCATTGCTTCTGGGACAAAGAACAAAATCCTTTAGCGTGGTCTATAGTCTCTGCATGGTTGTAGCCAAGGAGAGCTTATTGTGCAAAAATAAAAATATTTGCTAAAAGTGGTATAACAAAATATATGATTATTGTTTTTCCTTTAGAAGGTACATAATTGTCACTGAATAAGTATTCAGTAAAGAAAAAAGTAAACCTAAATTATCTAACTGTGCTGTGCAGTGCTTAGTCACTCAGTCATATCCGACTTTTTGAGACCCTATGGACTATAGCCTGCCAGGCTCCCCTGTCCATGGGGATTCTCCAGGCAAGAACACTGGACTGGGTTGCTATGCCCTCCTCCAAGGTATCTTCCCAACTAGGGATCGAACCCATGTCTCCCACATTGCAGGTGGATTCTTTACCATCCAAGATACCATTATTTAACTAGAAAAATAGAAATAATTATTTATAAAATTGAGAGCACATAATACCCAGGTGGCACTAGTGGTAAAGAACACACCTGCCAATGCAAAAGATATAAGAGATACGGGCTTGATCCCTGGGTCAGGAAGATCCCTGGAGAAGGGCATGGCAATTGACTCCAGTATGCTTGCCTGGAGAATCCCATGGACAGAGGAGCCTGGCAGGCTAAAGTCCATAGAGTCACAAAGATTTGGACACGACTTGGAAGGAAAGTTATGACCAACCTAGATAGCGTAGTCAAAAGCAGAGACATTACTTTGCCAACAAAGGTCCATCTAGTCAAGGCTATGGTTTTTCCAGTAGTCATGTATGGATGTGAGAGTTGGACTGTGAAGAAAACTGAGCACCGAAGAATTGATGCTTTTGAACTGTGGTGTTGGAGAAGACTCTTTAGAGTCCCTTGGACTGCAAGGAGATCCAACCAGTCCATTCTAAAGGAGATCAGTCCTGGGTGTACTTTGGAAGGAATGATGCTAAAGCTGAAACTCCAGTACTTTGGCTACCTCACGCAAAGAGTTGACTCATTGGAAAAGATTCTGATGCTGGGAGGGATTGGGGGCAGGAGGAAAAGGGGACCACAGAGGATGAGATGGGTGGATGGCATCACCGACTCAATGGACATGAGTTTGAGTGAACTCCGGGAGTTGGTGATGGACAGGGAGGCCTGGAAGAGCTGGACATGACTGTGCGACTGAACTGAACTTAAGATGTAAAACAACTAAACTAAATGGCAAAGTTTCCACTTTTTTACCTACTTCTAAAATGATTAAGGGTTTTGACTTAAAAAAAAATCTACATACAATCCCTACTGATCTTATCTGTATTCATATCTTAAATTACTATCTCCAGTGGTCATACTGCATCTGAACTCAGGACTTTAGTATATATGAACTTCACCTCATTGGCTAGCTAATTCCCTTAAATCCTCCCAAATTCAGATTAGATAACCTCACTTCTGGAGAAGCTTTCCTCAAGCCTAGGTGACATGATCAGAGTGCCTTTGGGCATACTGTTAACTCCTACAACTGGCATTTAATACACATTATTGAAATTTCCCCAGTAAGCTAAAAATACCTCATGGCAGAGAACATATCTTACTGTTATATCACTAGTACTGGGTACATTGTTGTTGTTCAGTCTCTAAGTTGTGTCTAACTCTTTCAAGTTTCCACGGACTGTAAACAACCAGGCCCCTCTGTCCATGGGATTCTCCAGGCAAGAACACTGGAGAGGGTTGCCGTTTCTTCCTCCAGGGAATCTTCCTGACCCAGGGATTGAACTGATATCTCCTGCATTGGCAGGTGAATTCTTTACTGCTGAGCCACCAGGCAGGCCCACTGGGCACATAGTACACAGCAAACGTTTAAATTATTAAGGGAAAACCAAAACTCTACTTTGTCTTGTAAACTCAGTCAAATCTACTGTACTTTGGCAGAAAACCTATCCTATCATAGATACACACACACACAAACACTATAATGGTTATCAACCCTACTCTTTCAAAGACTCCATGGGGCAGCAAAAACTAATGGGGGGAAGATCACCCATTTAAGGATTAGCAAAAAAAGGCAAAAAATAATTTAAGCTGTTGAAGCTGAAAATTACCAATACTGTGAAAAAATTTTGAGGTTCTACAATAAACATTTTATTAATCTATTTAATAAATCCTCATAACACTGGGCAGACAAAAATGATAACGATGTGACAGAACTGCCAAAAAGCAAATGTAGTTTTGGCCTATATTAATAGTCCAATTCCTGGTTTAAGAGAGATGACTGTTCTCTTCTATTCTATGGTAGTTGACCAGATTGACAATAATATATTTCATGTGAGGACCTACCCAGACTAAAGCATCTTCCAAATGGGTGACCAGGAGGCTCAAGGGACTGGAATGCAAGAGAAATGAGTATTTTCCTTAAAGAAAAAGAGACCCAAGGGATGCAAGTGAGCTGGCTTCAAATATTTCATGGGCTGCCATATGGCAATGGAATTACACTTGCTCATTAATCAATCAAGGCAAATTGGAAGTGGTCAAATAGGAGGTGGCAAGAATGAATATTGACATTCTAGGAATCAGCGAACTAAAATGGACTGAAATGGGTGAATTTAACTCAAATGACCATTATATCTACTACTGTGGGCAGGAATCCCTTAGAAGAAATGGAGTCGCTATCATAGTCAACAAAAAAGATCGAAATGCAGTACTTGGAGTAACAGAAAAATTTGGCCTTGGAGTACAGAATGAAGAAGGCAAAAGCTTATAGAGTTTTGCCAAGAGAACGCACTGGTCATAGGAAACACCCTCTTCCAACAACACAAGAGAAGACTCTACAGATGGACATCACCAGATGGTCAACACTGAAACTAGACTGATTATTCTTTGCAGCCAAAGATGGAGAAGCTCTATACAGTCAACAAAAAACAAGACCAGGAGCTGACTGTGGCTCAGATCATGAACTCCTTATTGCCAAATTCAGACTTAAATTGAAGAAAGTAGGGAAAACCACTATATCATTCAGGTATGACCTAAATCAAATCCCTTATGATTATACAGTGGAAGTGAGAAATAGATTTAAGGAAATAGATCTGATAGACAGAGTGCCTGATGAACTATGGATGGAGGTTTGTGACACTGTACAGGAGACAGGGATCAAGACCATCCCCAAGAAAAAGAAATGCAAAAAAGCAAAATGGTTGTCTGAGGAGGCCTTACAAATAGCTGTGAAAAGAAAAGAAGTAAAAAGCAAAGGAGAAAAGTAAAGATATACCCATTTGAATGCAGAGTTCCAAAAAATAGCAAGGAGAGATAAGAAAGCCTTCCTCAGCAATCAATGCAAAGAAACAGAGGAAAAAAACAGAATGGGAAAGACTAGAGACCTCTTCAAGAAAATTAGATACCAAGGGAACATTTCATGCAAAGATGGGTTCAAAAAAGGGCAGAAATGGTCTGGACCTAACAGAAGCAGAATATATTAAAAAGAGATGGCAAGAATACATGGAAGAACTGTACAAAAAAGATGTTCACGACCCAGATAACCACGATGATGTGATCACTCACCTAGAGCCAGACATCCTGGAATGCGAAGTCAAGTGGGCCTTAGGAAGCATCGCTACGAACGCTAGTGGAGGTGATGGAATTCCAGTTGAGTCTTTTCAAATCCTAAAAGATGATGCTGTGAAAGTGTTCCACTCAAATGCCAGCAAATTTGGAAAACTCAGCAGTGGCCACAGGACTAGAAAAGGTCAGATTTCATTCCAGTCCCAAAGAAATGCAATGCCAAAGAATGCTCAAACTACCGCACAACTGCATACATCTCATGCTAGTAAAGTAATGCTCAAAATTCTCCAAGCCAGGTTTCACCAATACATGAACTGTGAACTTTCAGATGTTCAAGCTGGATTTAGAAAAGGCAGAGGAACCAGAGATCAAATTGCCAACATCCACTAGATCATCAAAAAAGCAAGAGAGTTCCAGAAAAACATCTATTTCTGCTTTATTGACTATGCCAAAGCCTTTGATTGTGTGGATCACAATAAACTGTGGAAAATTCTGAAAGAGATGGGAATACCAGACCACCTGACCTGCCTCTTGAGAAATCTGTATGCAGGCCAGGAAGCAACAGTTAGAACTGGACATGGAACAACAGACTGGTTCCAGATAGGAAAAGGAGTGAGTCTAGGCTGTATACTGTCACCCTGCTTATTTAACTTATATGCAGAGTACATCATGAGAAATGCTGGGCTAGAAGAAGCACAAGCTGGAATCAAGATTTTCGGGAGAAATATCAATAACCTCAGATATACAGATGACACCACCCTTATGGCAGAAAGTGAAGAAGAACTAAAGCCTCTTGATTAAAGTGAAAGAGGAGAGTGAAAAAATTGGTTTAAAGCTCAACATTCAGAAAACTATTATGGCATCTGGTCCCATCACTTCAATTGAAATAGATGGGGAAACAGTGGAAACCGGGGCTGACTTTAATTTTTTAGGCTCCAAGTTACTGCAGATGGTGACTGAAGCCATGAAATTAAAAGACGCTTACTCCTTGGGAGGAAAGTTATGACCAAACTAGACAGCATATTAAAAAGCAGAGACATTACTTTGTCAACAAAGCTTCATCTAGTCAAAGCTATGGTTTTTCCAGTGGTCATGTATGGACGTAAGAGTTGGACTATAAAGAAAGCTGAGCGCCGAAGAACTGATGCTTTTGAACTGTGGTGTTGGAGAAGACTCTTGAGAGTCCCTTGGACTGCAAGGAGATCCAACCAGTCCATCCTAAAGGAGACCAGTCCTGATGTTAAAGCTGAAACTGCAATACTTTGGCCACCTGATGCGAAGAGCTGACTCATTTGAAAAGACTCTGATGCTGGGAAAGATTGAGGGCAGGAGGAATAGGGGACAACAGAGCATGAGATGGTTGGATGGCATCACCGACTCAATGGACGTGAGTTTGGGTAAACTCCGGGAGTTGGTGATGGACAGGGAGGGCTGGCATGCTGTGGTTCATGGGATCGCAAAGAGTTGGACATGACTGAGTGACTAAACTGACTGATTAATGCCCCCAACGGGTAGAATGCAGCCTAAAGATAGAAACAACTGGAACATAAATCCTACCTTAATATCAAAGTTCAAATGAGCTGGCCCTATGGTTTCACTGACACTGGTCTCAAAGTCACCAATGATTTTGTAACTGTTTAATTTCTGGGGCACTTTAAAATTTTTATCCTTTTTGTCTACTGCAGCTATTGCTATGGACAATGTTCTTTTTGGAACTATCCTCTCCCTTTCTCATTTTTTAAGAAACTCCTTGCTCCCACTTTTCCTGTTTCCTTAGGCATTCTCTATATATGTAAGCAGCTTATAGAGAGCTCTCAATTCTTTCGTACACAAATATGGAACAATTTTGTTTAGTTACTGCTTTCAACTATGCTATGTCAAAACTTCCTTTTTGTATCTCTTAATGATATCCAGAGTGGATTCTATGACCTTCTCATCAGTTTCAGTCATTAAAATCTGAGTTAAGTTTAAAACATTAATGTTCAAAGCAAAGTTTTCCCCTCCTTCATTGCAGACTAAAACTTGTAGCTTGAAGGTCTCAGCGGGGCAGAGGGGATCTACAATAAAGGAAAAGTTCTAAAATACTTCTTTCTGTACATTCGGCCTCCAAGTCCTCATTCTACTGCTGGGGGATGAAGGCAAAAGGCAAGTGGCAGAGATCAATTTACACAACTGTCTGTCTAGTTTAGGAAGAGAGTTGTCCCTATTCTCATTCCTATCTGCTCTATTCAAGTCAGTTGCTTGAAGCCTAGGAGTTATGGTGGTTTCCATGCAGGTGGTAAGCATGGTTTTTGTGGGTAGTGCTCTGCTTCATTCTGGCCTCATTAGTCCCTAGAAAGCTCTTCAAAGAGGTAGAATCTCGTGTTGGGAAGGCTGGTCAGTACAGTCAACATTACATTAAAAATAGCAAATAAGTGACCTACTGGCCATTGTACCGTGCTGTGCTTAGTTGCACAGATGTATCCGACTCTGTGACCCACATTAACTATATGTTATACGTGGTGCAACACACATCTCATGCATTAGTTCACTTAACCCTTATGATAACCTTATAAATATTATTAATTTCTATCTTAAAGGTAAAGAGAATGTAAATAACTTGCGAATAGTGATACTGCTAGGAAACAGCAGAGCCACTGTTTGAATTTAGGAAGTCTGATTCCAGAAACTATGCTGCTAACTTCTTACCCTCTTTCCTGGGCTTATTTTCCTTTATTTCTCTCTTAAGTACTGATGTGTTTAGGCTTTCGATTTTGATCTGCTCTTCTTTTTACTTAGTTGTTCTGTGTCTTTTTTGGAGTCTCACGCCACTCTAAGAAACTGATGTAAATTTTCTATGCTGCTCTAAAAATATACACAGTCATACACAAATTTGCTGGTAGTTGGATTGAATTGAGACAACCTAAAATTCTATCTCTGGATCCACAAGGGTCCATAATCTTGAGCATTCTAGTGCGTGCCTATGATTTCAACTAAAACATACACTGAATAAAACATTAGTTAAATAACATTGAAAGTGAAAGCGAAGTCGCTCAGTCTTGTCTGAGTCTTTGCGACCAGGCTCCTCCGTCCGCGGGATTTTCCAGGCAAGAGTACTGGAGTGGGTTGCCATTTCCTTCTCCAGGGGATCTTCCGTACCTAGGGATCGAACCCAGGTCTCCCACATTGTAGGCAGACGCTTTACCATCTGAGCCAACAGGGAAGTCAATAATGTTTAGGAATCCCAAATATTTTTCTCTAGCCTAAATTTAATACCCAAATATCTGACTCTCTACTAGGTAGAGCTACTGGGAACATAAAATTCACTGTGTTTAAACTGAATTCATTACTTTACCTCAGTATTTGCTCATTCCTCCTTTCCTGACTTTATCTAATGATATTAACTCCAAAATTTCTCTGCCAAAAATTTTGGAATCATCCTACCTACTCTCTCCCCAACATCTCCCACACATTTATATAACACAGAAGCAGACATCAACATTCTTTTGAGGGTCCTATTAAAAGAAGAAAAATGGGAATGATAATTCATATCACACAGTAAGCAAAGCTAGTTTAACATTTAGACTCATATACATAATGAAATGCAGAAATAGAAAAGCTAGTTTCTGTTGTTATACAATCAAAATATGACAGTAAATTTATGATTAAAGTCTTAAAAGCATAGTAACAAACCTCACCTCATCTTCACATTAGGGCAATGAGTACTTTTATCACTTCAAGTTTTTTACTTTATTCCTGCAGTACATCCTTCATAATCTATCTTAGTTACTCAAAATACTCCATGATTACACATTTCTAACCATTATAAGTTATTTTTAGCCAGCCTGTCCTATCATTCATTTATTCACACACTCGCTCATTCACTGTGCCTGTATACAGTCCCCTTGATTACAGTGCTTACTGTCAGTCTCCTGAATATAACACATGATCAGGTTTTCTCAGTAAAGTAAAAGTGTCATGAGAAAGTAAATAAAGAACACTATAGGAGTATTTATATAGGAGGAATACTACTCATTGGGGATGAGAAGAAGGAAAGCAACAGTTAAGGATGGCTTTCTGGAAGAAATACTTAAGTGGAGTTTTCTTTCACTAAAAGATGATTAACAGTTAGGAAAAAAGAGGCAGCAAGAAAGAACTTAAGCAAAGGCCTGTAAAGAGGTGAGAGAATGGCACTTTGATGGAATTAAAAGCTTAGGGAAATAAATACAAAGCTTGAGGAAGGAGGTGAGAAGATAAGAGAAAAGGCTAAAGTGAATCAGAAGAGGCAGATCATATATAAAGGTCTCTGGACTTTATGTTAAGATCCACAGAGAACACAAAAAGGTCCTAAGCAAGGATCATGATCAGATTTTCATATCAGAAAGTTCATTCAGGCTACAGTATAAAGATGGACTGCACAAGAGAACACTTGGGACGACCTATGGAGCTGTTATAATAATAATCTCAGGGAGAGGTATTGATTATAGTTTGAATCAGAGTTATGGCAGCAAGATTGGAGAGACATAGAGTTTATAAACACAAACAAAAAGGCTGAAAACTTTCAACGTTTACTAATTAATGGGTATGTAGAATGTGAGAGAGAAGTTCATCACTCAGGCCTCTGGCATGTGTCACTTGGTAGGTTGATAATCCACGGATCGTTGAGAGGAAGAGTAATAGATTTGGAATGGAGTAGAATTGGAAAATAAGGGAAGACTGTGAGTTTAGCTATAGACACATTGATTTTGAAGTGCATGCAAGATATTCCAGAGAAAATGTTGAATAGGAAGTTGGATATTATCTCTGCATTTCTAAATGTATGCTACATCTTTATGGATCATAGAAAAAGCAGAATTCCAGAAAAACATCTACTTATGAGAGTTCCAGAAAAACATCTATTTCTGCTTTATTGACTATGCCAAAGCCTTTGACTGTGTGGATCACAATAAACTGTGGAAAATTCTGAGAGAGATGGGAATACCAGACCACCTGACCTGCCTCTTGAGAAATCTGTATGCAGGTCAGGAAGCAACAGTTAGAACTGGACATGGACCAACAGACTGGTTCCAAATAGGAAAAGGAGTGTGTCAAGGCTGTATATTGTCACCCTGCTTATTTAACTTATATGCAGAGTACATCATGAGAAACGCTGGACTGGAAGAAACACAAGCTAGAATCAAGATTGCCGGGAGAAATATCAATAACCTCAGATATGTAGATGACACCACCCTTATGGCAGAAAGTGAAGAGGAATTAAAAAGCCTCTTGATTAAAGTGAAAGAGGAGAGTGAAAAAGTTGGCTTAAAGCTCAACATTCAGAAAACTAAGATTATGGCATCTGGTCCCATCACTTCATGGGAAATAGATGGGGAAACAGTGGAAACAGTGTCAGACTTTATTTTCCTGGGCTCCAAATCACTGCAGATGGTGACTGCAGCCATGAAATTAAAAGACGCTTACTCCTTGGAAGAAAAGTTATGACCAACCTAGACAGCATATTCAAAAGCAGAGACATTACTTTGCCGACTAAGGTCCGTCTAGTCAAGGCTATGGTTTTTCCAGTAGTCATGTATGGATGTGAGAGTTGGACTGTGAAGAAGGCTGAGCGCCGAAGAATTGATGCTTTTGAACTGTGGTGTTGAAGAAGACTCTTGAGAGTCCCTTGGACTGCAAGGAGATCCAACCAGTCCATTCTGAAGGAGATCAACCCTGGGATTTCTTTGGAAGGAATGATGCTAAAGCTCAAACTCCAGTATTTTGGCCACCTCATGTGAAGAGTTGACTCATTGGAAAAGACTCTGATGCTGGGAGGGATTGGGGGCAGGAGGAGAAGGGGATGACAGAGGATGAGATGGCTGGATGGCATCACTGACTCGATGGACGTGAGTCTGAGTGAACTCCAGGAGTTGGTGATGGACAGGGAGAGCTGGCGTGCTGCAATTCATGGGGTTGCAAAGAGTCGGACACGACTGAGCGACTGAACTGAACTGATGCTTCATTGATTACGCTAAAGCCTTTGACTGTGTGGATCACAACAAACTGTGGAAAAGTCTTCAAGAGATGGAAATATCAGACCACCTGACCTGCCTCATGAGAAATCTGTATGCAGGTCAAGAAGCAACAGTTAGAACTGGACATGGAAAAATGGACTGGTTTCAAACTGGGAAAAGAGTATGTCAAGGCCGTATATTGTCACCTTGTTTATTTAACTAATACGCAGGGCATATGATGCAAAATGCTGGGCTGGATGAAGCACAAGCTGGAATCAAGACTGCTGGAAGAAATATCAATAAACTCAGATATGCAGATGACACCACCCTTATGGCAAAAAGAGAAGAGGAACTGAACAGCCTCTTGAAGAACGTGAAAGAGAAGAGCGAAAAAGCTGGCTTAAATTCAACATTCAAAAAATGAAGATCATGGCATGCAGTCCCATCATTTCACGGCAAGTAGATGGGGAAACAATGGAAACAGTGACAGACTTTATTTTCTTGGGTTTCAAAATCACTGTGAACTGTGACTGCAGCCATGAAATTAAATGATGCTTGCTCCTTGGAAGAAAAGCTATGAAAAACCTAGACAGCATATTAAAAAGCAGAGACATTACTTTGGTGACAAAGAACCATCTTAGTCAAAGCTATGGTTTTTCCAGTAGTAATGTATGGATGTGAGAGTGGGACCATAAAGAAGTCTGAGTGCTAAACAATTGATGCTCTTGAACTGCAGTGTTGGAAAAGACTCTTGAGAGTTCTTTGGACTGTAAGCAGCTCAAACCAGTCAATCCTTAAGGAAATCAGTCCTGAATATTCACTGGAAAGACTGATGCTGAAGCTGAAGCTCCAATACCTGATACGAAGAACTGACTCATTTGAAAAGACAAAAGACCCTGATGCTGGGAAAGACTGAAGCCGGGAGGAGAAGGGGGTGACAGAGGATGAGATTGTTGGATGGTATCACTGACTCAGTAAATATGAGTCTGAGCAAACTCTGGGAGCTTGTGAAGGACAGGGAAGCCTGGCGTGTTGCAGTCCATGGGGTCACAAAGAGTCAGACACAACTGAACATCTGTATCTATGCCTGGATATTACATCACTTTTATTAGGAGAGGTTTCTCATGGTCATCCTAGTTGTGCCAGGGACCAACCTTCAGGGAAGAGCATGTAGCAATATCATGTCTGTATTTTGAGCAGAGCAAACGGAATCTGAAAAACATGAAGAGAGGGATAGAAGGAAAATCAGAACCGAATATTTTAATAGAATCCAAAGGAAGTGAATACTTCAAGGAAAGAGTGCCACATCACGATAGCCAGGCTGCCCTGCCTGTGCATTTGTCACAAAAGTTGCATAGATTCGTGGTTTGAAGTGAACAGATCTTGTCCAGAACACCCTGAGGACTGACCCTGCTGGGCTCGCTTGCTGACTCCTCTCAAAGATTGCTGTCTGCTGCTCGGCCAGAAGCCACTCAGTGACAAAGGAAAAGAGCCGGGTCTTGCCACTTAAGTCCTGAGGGCATGGAGTGAGCTCACAGCCCTCCTGTGCCCAGCACCCAGTGGCCTCTCCATCAACCACTCTGCCTTGTTTTTTCTGTTTGTTTGATCCCCTCCCCCCCATTTTTCTGGCTCGATTTTGTACTTTTCTCCCCTGGAGACCCTGATACCTTGACTTCGTTGCCAAAAACAAGCCCATCAGGATCTTCTCCCGCTTCTTCCCATTTCTCCTTCCCACTTCCTTCCTGGTTCTGGTCAGTTCAGAGGATTTAACAATCACAAGTGTCCTGCAAAAATGCCTGAGCGTTTTTCCTAGACCCCTGTGTATTTTCTTTTCTTTTTTCCAGAAAATATAGACAAACAAAAGACTAGAAGGATGTGTACAGCTGCCCCTGTTTTGGGGTATTCTGTTTGAGAACATTTTAGCTGTTGATGTTCATGTGTGACATCATTTCTGGCAAGATAGGTTCCTGTATTTATATATTAAAATCCAAAATAACAACAACAAAAAACTTATAAAATGTTAAAAAAAATGTTTAAAGCTGGGGGAAAAGGCTTTCTTCATTTGTCAAGGTGTTTTGATATGTTATTAAAATAGTGTCTAATAAAAGAAAAAAAAACCCACATCAACTGTTGAAGAGATCAAGGAGGAAGAGGGCTGAGAAGGTAGCAGGATACAAGATCAACATGCAGAAATGTGTTGCATTTCTTTACACTAACAAAGAAATATCAGAAAGGGAAAAAATTTTTTTTAAAAAGCCCTTTTAAAATCACATCAAAAACAAACAGACAAAAACAAAGCAAACTTAGGAATAAACCTGACCAAGGAGGTGAAAGATCTATATGATGAGAACTGTAAAATATTGATAAAGGAATCTGAGGATAATTCAAAGAAATGGGAAGATAACCCATGCTCTTGAATTGGATTTATTAATATTGTTAAATTGGTCATATTATCCAAAGCAATCTATAGATTTAAATTACCCATGACATTTTTCACAGAAAGAGAATAAATAATTCTCTAATATATATGGAACCATAAAAGACCCTGAATTTCCAAAGGAATCCTGAGAAAAAAGAACAAAGCTGGAGGCAGAACCTTCTCAGACTTCAGACAACACTACAGAGCTAAAGTAATCAAAATCCTGTGATACTGGGACCAAAACAGATATGTGGGTCAATGGAATAGAATAGAGCGCCCAGAAGTAACCCACATACCTACAGTCAATTAATCTTCAACAAAGGCGGCAAGGATATATTGCATACTGGAGAAAACACAGTCACTTCAGCAAGTGGTGTTAAGAAAGCTAGGTGGCTACATGTAAATCAATGAAGTTAGAAGGCACTGTACAGATACCTCACACTGTACACAACAATAAATTCAAAATGGTGTAAAGATTTAAATCTAAGACATGACCCCACAAAACTCCTAGAAGAGAACATAAGAAAAACATTCCCTGACATAAATCACAGCAACGTTTTCTTGGGTTTCCCAAAGCAGTAGAAATAAAAGCAAAAATAAACAAATGGGATCTAATTAAACTTAAAAGCTTTTGCACAGCAAAGAAAACCATAAACAAAATGAAAAGACAATCTATGAAATGGGAGAAAATATTTGCGAACAATGTGCCTGACAAGGGCTTAATTTCCAAAATATACAAACAGCTCATACAACTCAACAACAACAAAAAAAACAAACAACCCAATTGAAAAATGGACAGAAGACCTAAATAGATATTTCTCTAAAGACATACAGATCGTCAAAAGCCACGTGAAAAGATGCTCAACTTTGCTCATCATTAGAAAAATGTGAATCAAAAATACAGTAACATAATACCTCACACTGGTCAGAATGGTCATCATTAAAAACCCTATAATTTATAAATGCAGGAGAAGGTGTGGAGAAAGGGGACCCTCCTACACTACTGGTCGGAATATAAGTTGGTACAGCCACTATGGAAAACAGTATGGAGTTTTCTTAAAAAACTAAAAGTAGAGTTGCCATATAACGCAGCAATCCCACTCTTGGACATATGTTTTAGAGAAAATTCTCAATTCGAAAAGATACATGCACCCCAAAGCTGACAGCAGCACTATTTACAATAGCCAAGACACTGAAGCAACCTAAGTGTCCATCAACAGATGAACAGATAAAGAAGATGTGGTATATATATATCATGGAATACTACTCAGCCACAACAAAAAATGAAACAGTGCCATTTGCAAGAGGGATGGACCTAGAGATTAACATACAGTCAAGTAGGTCAGAAAGATAAAGATAAATATATGATTAGTCCACTTATATGTGAAATCTAAAATATGACACAAATGAACTTATTAACAAAGTAGAAACAGACTCACAGACAGAAACAAACACAGTTGTCCAAGGAGAAAGAGGGGGCAGAAATAAATTAGGAGTTTGGGATTAGCAGATACAAATTACTATATATAAAACAGATAACAACAAGGTTCTAGTGAACAGCACAGGGAACTATATTCAATAGCTTATAACAACCTTAATGGAAAAAATATATACATATGAACTCCTGTGCTGTACACCAGAAAGAACATAATACTGTAAATCAACTATACTTCAATTAAAAAGTTAAAAAAAAGAAGGAACAGGATTAAGAGGTATCTTCTGGGTTTAGCTGTGAGAAAGTCTCTAGCTAAGGTAGTTTTAGTGAAGTGGTAGTGCCTAAAATAGACTGAGCAATGACTGAAATATTACTAAAACACACAAGAAGTGTTACAGACTATTCAACAGGCTTGGCTATAAAAGGGAAGAGAAAAAGCAGTTAATTAGAGAGTCAGGGTTAAGGGGGAAGAACTTCTTCCTTTGAAAAACAAGTGCACATAGAAAAGAACTTAAAGGTAGTAGTGATAAGAAATGAAAATTTATATTGCCAGGTACTTCGAAAGGTAGTAGGAGGAAAGGTCTAAAGTGCAGGTTGCAAGGATGATTCTCTAACAGGAGAAGACACATCCCATCTTTCTATTTGTGAATAGAGCTAAGTTTTGAGGATTGATGGCGGGAAGTTGTTTATTATGAGACAGACTCTTACTTCTGCATGAAATAAGTCATTCCAGGAAAAGAAGGAAAAAGTGGTACTATCTGATGTTTGAGGACAAAAGATTTTTAAAAGGCCACTGAGGTTAATGCAAATGAAAAGGAGGTGATTAGCGTACACAAAAAGTTACTGGCCAATGTTCAATGCCTTCTTGAGGTTGAAGATCATGATCATCTCTAATAAATGACAGAAATAACTTGGAAGTCAGTACATGACAGCAATAAGATGGTATAGAAGAAGAGTAACTAAAGATTTATAACTCATTCCAGAAAGAATTTTTAAGATGAGTTATCAGGTTTTAGTATAAAATGATTTAATGTCAGAAAAACTTGATTGTGCATCTCAGCTACTAGGTGCATGACCTTGGATAAGTTACTTGGCTTCCCTCAAAATTTCATCTTCTGTAACACATAGACACCTCATCCGACTATTGTTAAATCAAATGATAAAATACACATTAAGGACTTAGTATGATGCCAGCAGACAGTAAATCTTCACTTAATGTTAAATGTTTTAATAGAATATTTAATAATAAGATTTAAAGATATTTAGAGTGTGTTTTGTATGAAATGGGTGTTACAGAAGGCAAACTGGAAAGGTTTAAAAATGACTGGAATACTAGGAAATTGAGTCTACAGAGAAAAAAGTACCAAATATTATGAAGATAAAAGTAACAGAGAAGGTAAGATCATTAGAACAACCTATTTTTGGACAATGACCCACGGTAATTACGAAGTGAAGCATGATGGATCTGGTGGATAAAAGGTAACAACAGCCTGAGCCCTGCACACTGCAATTAGAGGAGCTGGTATATGGGTTCTGAAGTTTCACAGTCTGAATGCTACAAGTAGGTAGTAATTCCCTGAGTGTCTCAGGAAAAGTTGGCCAAACTTTCCCTCTGACTAGTTCTAAATTAATATGCTCTCCAGAAGCGCTTTTGCCTCTTTACTACAGGAATATACTCTGCTGATATCCTCTCTCCTATGCATGTGTTTATATAGTTTACATATGAATACTCATCTCCCGTCACCTCCCCTCAACTTTTGCCCATATTTTGATTCAATTTAAACTTTTCCACACCCCTTGCGGGGCTTCTTCAGTGGCTCAATGGTAAATAATCTGTCTGCTAATGCAGGACATTTGGGTTCGATCCCTAGGTCGGGAACATTCCTTGGAGAAGGAGATGGTGATGCACTTCAGTATTTTAGCCTGGAAAATTCCATGGACAGAGGAGGGTGGCGGGCTACAATGGGGTCATAGAGTAAGACACGACTCAGCAACTAAACAACATATCTCTTTGGCCTCCAAAAATATCTGCACATTATATATGTATTCTTTATAGTTATTCCACATGCAACCAAGAGCCAGTTTAAGTTCACCAAGGGTAAAAACCAAGATGCATATTCTCGAACAGTGTTGAACATGCAGTAGTCGTTCAAATGCTTTAGGACAAAAGGTTGGGTAGTTTTTTCCCCCAAAGAACTCTACTGATAACAGTTCAGTTTGTCTTATTTTAGTCTTCTAACATGTTTTACTACTATAACATAAATTAAGGAAAACATAAGATATAATCATACAAAATAGAAATTGGCAAGCTTTTTCCTAAAGAGAAGGATAAATATTTCAGACTTGTGAACTATACAGTCTCTGTTGAATCTACTTAGCTCTGCCCTTGTAAGTGCAAAAAAAAAAAAAAAGTTAGAATGTATAAATAAATAGAGTATGATTATGTTTCAATAAACCGTTATAAAGCTCCAGGCAACAGGTTGTAGTTAACCAACTTGTGTACCATAAGGAAAATGCTCAGAATTTATTACATGATGTAAAAAAAAACACAGCTCAGCAAATTCAAAGAGCTGGAAGACAACTGATGAGAAAATACTATACTCTCCTGTGAGAGATATATTGGGACTGCTTAGATTTTGCAATTGTATGAAATAATAACAAATTAAAACTAGGAAAAGTATGACAGACTCTAAGGTGATCCCCATGACCCTCTTCCCTGGTATGTGCCTTTGTGTAAGCTCTTCTCTTTGAATGTGGGTGGAACCTTTAACTTGCTTTGAACCCAAAGAATATGGCAAAGGTGATGGTATATCACTTCTGTTACATAAAACTGTAACATCTGTCACACTGAGAGACTGTCTCCCTTACTCGTCTCGAAGAAATAAGATGCCATGTTGTGAGAGAGTGCCTCTGGCTGACAGCAAGAACTGAATGTGGTCAATCACCCCGGGAGATTGAAACAGATCCATCCTCTGCCAAACCTTCAGTGAGAACCCAGCCCTGACTCACTCCTAGACTGTCTGCTTGCAGAGGACCCAGAAATTTAGAGATAATAAATGTGTGTTCTTTTCAGGCTAGTTAAGTTTCTGTTAATATTGTTACACAGAAATAGGTAACTAACACAGAAGTACATACATAGGTAGTTGTGATTCATTGTTTAAAAGCATATCACTTGTCTCTTATTTCTAGAATGAGAATTACATAATTAATCTAAGAGATTAAAATAATGCGTTCTTAAATGTCACATAACTTGTATCTTTTTTACTGATTTCTATTACATCTCTGTGATGCTTCATATCTGCACATATAGCTCAACATCCTTTATGGAAAAAGCTGTGTGAACTTTAAATATTTATGCCATGCTTTCACTTTTGATACTTTTGAGGTGCGCCAAATTTACACGTGAACCAGACTGTCAGAAAGCTATCTAAACATAAAACATCTCAAAACCTTTTCCAGTGCTAAAGAATGAAACATGTTTTAAGAAAACGCTATATTTGGTTTTCAAAGTACAGGTAGGAGTCCCTCAGTTATTCCTCAGAGAATGGCCTTTTACATATTCATATTCATTTTTGTTGCATTCCCAAGGTCTAAAATGTACCTATCATGGGTTTTCTGGCAGTGCTCACTGTCTCCAGCTTCCTCAGTTACCTTGCTTCTGAAACTGTAAACCCATTACTCTGTTACCCCACACACATGCGCATGTACACACTGGTACACATAACTGTCTTCGTAAATGAGAAAATTATTAGAAATATTCACAGCCTACAGTGAAAAGTTTTTAATTAATGAAAATCATCTTCATACTGTGGTGGTGGTGGTGGTAGTTTAGTCACTAAGTCGTGTCCGACTCTTGCGACCCCATGGACCATAGCCTGCCAGGCTCCTCTGTCCATAGGATTCTCCAGGCAAGAATACTGGAGTGGGTTGCCATTTCCATCTCCAGGGGATCTTCCCAACCCAGGTCTTCTGTATGGGGCAGGCAGATTCTTTACCAACTGAGCTATAAGGAATTTTCCTTATTTGCAGAATTTAAAAAAATCTTTGAGTGACAAGCATATAGTAATGCCCTAAGCTCCTAACCTCTGACCTTAAATCTTCACACTTGGTTTAGATTTAGACCATTCACCCTTTCTTAAGGCAGAGTTCATCTACTGTATATGTTGTACTGACTTGAAAATGGAGAAAAGTAGAAAACCTAGTAGATAAGACTCCTTCTGTTAATCTAATCTGTCAAAGAAATGGAAAAATGCTTTCAAATTTTAAGATTTCTGAGAAAAAAAACAAGGTAACATAATAAAACTAGGTTTACCTAAAATTTTTTTTAATTTATTTATTTTTAATTGAAAGGAAATTGCATCACTTTCTACCAAACATCGACCAGTATTGCACTGGTTTCCAGCAAATATCAACATGAATCTAAGTTTACTTAAATTATACATATCTTTAAAAATCTTATACACTGAGAAAATGATAGTAGTGCAAAAACAATGAGATGATTCAGAATATCAGCTTTATGGAAAGACTGGACTCTACAAAGGCGGCCTTTGCTTTATACTTGCTGTATTGTTTTGTTCCATTACTAATTCAATAAATAGTTATTGAATACCCAGTGTAATACTTGGTGAACTGATACTTCATCATAGATAGACTTAAAAAAAAAATCTGTCACTGTACTTTGGTTATTCTTATTTGAGTTTTCCTTTATTATTTATTATTGAAAAAAAACCTCCTCAGTTAGATCACCAGCTTCATTAGGCGTGTGTTGTTTCCCGGTAACTGCCAACGTCACCACTAAGCTTTCTGCCACTGTACAACCAGTATCCCCTTCCTCCAGCTTTGAGTAACAGGCATCTTCTTCCTTTTCATTCTCATTGGCAGTGTCCTCAAACTACAGATTTCTACTAACAATCTGTTTATAGTGACTCAAGTCTCTAATATTACTCCTCAAAATCCTTGTAGCCTTGCCTACTTCCCGGTTTGAAAGCCACTACCATATATTTATTTTATGTTTGTTATGGATGCACTCACTCTTAAAACTCCAGAATCTGTTACGAAATAACATCTCCAATGTTTGCAGAAGATGACTGCCTACTTAACATTCAAGTGAATCTATAAACAATTCAAAAGGTGCTGGTTATAAGATTGACATACAAAAATCAACAGGAATTCCTTGTACAATTACAACCAACCATAAAATATATTAACAGGAAACATATGTATTATCATATTAACTTATGTCATAATTATTTGCTTTACTTATATCTCTTCCTTATGGAAAGAGAATAACTCATTTATATTTCTAACCTCAGTATCTAGCATGCAAGTGGGTGTTCAGTGAAAATTGTTTGAATGATTATCAATCATCACTGGATTCTTAGTATCATTCACACATGTTTTCCCTGGAGAAAAGGATAAAAATTCACTTGCATATTTTTTAAACCACTACAATAACTCATTATATTTTTGTACATTAAAGACAAAATTTCCAGTTCAAATCAAGAAATCCAATTCTCCACTTTTCACCTATTTGGACTGATAAAGATTAAAATCCTTGATAATGTACAGCAATGTTAAGGGTGAAGGTGACTGACCTAGTTATAACAGCTGACTGAAGTATCAGGTAGTATAACCTCTTGGGAGAGCAATCTAGTAACTAATACAATTTCACAGGCTTGGGGGCTTCCCTGGTGCTCAGGTTCGATCCCTGGGTCGGGAAGATCCCCTGGAGAAGGAAATGGCAACCCACTCCAGTACTCTTGCCTGGAAAATCCCATGGACAGAGAAGCCTGGTAGGCTACAGACCATGGGGTCGCAAAGAGTCAGACACGACTGAGCGACTTCACTTTCTTTCTTTCTCTTAAGCAAACCTGTATTTTGGAACTTATTCTATAGATACTTATTCATACATGCAAACCTTAAACATATAAAATTTGTACAATAGGATTGTTCGTAACAGAAGATAATGAGTTAACCTTATCAGTAGAGAACAATATAAGAAAATTATGGCACACCCATACAGTGAATTCCTATTCAGTTGTCAAGAACAATGAGGGATACTTATAAGAATGCACATGGATTGATTTTTAAAATATCAGTTCAGTCCGGTTGCTCGGTCACATACAACTCTTTGCAACCCCATGGACTGCATCACATCAGGCTTGCCTGTCCGTCACCAACTCCTGGAGTTTACTCAAACTCATGTCCATCAAGTCAGTGATGCCATGCAACCATCTCATCCACGGTCGTCCCGTTCTTCTCCTGCCTTCAATCCTTGCCAGCATCAGGGTCTTTCCAGTGAGACAGTTCTTCATATCAGGTGGCCAAAGTATTGGAGTTTCAGCTTCAATTTCAGTTCATCCAATGAATATTCAGGACTAATTTCCTTTAGGATGGACTCGTTGGATCTCCTTGCAGTCCAAGGGACTCTCAAGAGTCTTCTCCAATACCACAGTTCAAAAGCATCAATTCTTTGGTGCTCAGCTTTCTTTATAGTCCAACTCTCACATCCATACATGACCACAGGAAAAACCACAGCTTTGACTAGATGGACCTTTGTTAGCAAAGTAATGTCTCTGCTTTTTAATATGCTGTCTAGGTTGATCATAGCTTTTCTTCCAAGTAGCAAGCACCTTTTAATTTCATGGCTGCAGTCACCATCTGTGGTGATTTTAGAGCCCAAGAAAATAAAGTCTATCACTGTTTCCATTGTTTCTCCATCTCTTTGCCCTGAAGTGATGGGATCGGATGTCATGATCTTCGTTTTTTTGAATGTTGACTTTTAAGCCAGCTTTTTCACTCTCTTCTTTCACTGTCATCAAGAGGCTCTTCAGTTTCTCTTTGCTTTCTGCCATAAGGGTGGTGTCATCTGCATATCTGAGGTTATTGATATTTCTCCCAGCTATCTTGTTTCCAGCTTGTAGTTCATTCAGCTTGGCATTTCACATGATGTACTCTACATGTTAGTTAAATAAGCAGGGTGACATTATGTAGCCTTGACACACTCCTTTCCCGATTTGGAACCAGTCTGTTGTTCCCTGTTTGGTTCTAACTGTTGCTTCTTGACCTGCATACAGATATCTTAAGAGTCAGGTAAGGTGGTCTGGTATTTCCATCTCCTTAAGAATTTTCCAGTTTGTTGTGATCCACACAGTCAAAGTCTTTGGCATAGTCAATAAAGCAAAAGTAGATGTTTCTCTAGAACTCTCATGCTTTTTTGATGATTTAATGGATGTTGGCAATTTGATCTCTGGTTCCTTTGCATTTTCTAAATCCAGCTTGAACATCTGGAAGTTCTCTGTTCACATACTGTTGAAGCTTGGCTTGGAGAATTTTGAGCATTACTTTGCTAGCATGTGAGATGAGTGCAACTGAGTGGTAGTTTGAACATTCTTTGGAATTGCCTTTGAGATAGGAATGAAGACTGACATATTCCAGTCCTGTGGCCAGTGCTGAGTTTTCCAAATTTACTGGCATACTGAGTGTAGCACTTGCACAACATCATCTTTTAGGATTTGAAATACTGCAGCTGGAATTCTATCATCTCCTCTAGCTTTGTTTGTAGTGATGCTTCCTAAGGCCCACTTGACTTCACAATCCAGGATATCTGGCTGTAGGTGATCACAACATTGTGATTATTTGGGTTATGAAAATCTTTTTTGTATACTTCTGTGTATCCTTGCCACCTTTTCTTAATGTCTTCTGCTTCTGTTAGGTCCATACCATTTCTGTCCTTTATTGTGCCCATCTTTGCATGAGATGTTCCCTTGGTATCTGTAACTTTCTTCAAGAGATCTCTAGTCTTTCCCATTCTATTATTTTCCTCTGTGTCTTTATATCGATCACTGAGGAAGGCTTTCTCATCTCTCCTTGCTATTCTTTGGAACTTTGCATTCAAATGGGCATATCTTTCCTTTTCTCCTTTTCCTCTCGCTTCTCTTCTTTTCTCAGCGATTTGTAAGGCCTCCTCAGACAACTATTTTGCCTTTTTGCGTTTCTTTTTCTTGGGGATGGTCTTGACCACTGCCTCCTGTACAATGTCATGAACCTCTGTCCGTAGTTCTTCAGGCACTCTATCAAACTAATCCCTTGAATCTATTTGTCACTTCCACTGTACCATCATAAGGTATTTGATTTAGGTCATATCTGAATGGTCTAATGGTTTTCCCTACTTTCTTCAATTTCAGTCTGAATTTTACAATAAAGAGTTCAAGATATGAGCCAGAGTCAGCTCCTAGTCTTGTTTTTGCTGAGTGTATAGAGCTTCTCCATCTTCAGCTGCAAAGAATATAATCAATCTGATTTTGGTATTGACCATCTGGTGATGTTCATGTGTCAACATGTTGTCATCTCTTGTGTTGGTGGAAGAGGGTGTTTGCTATGAGCAGTGTGTTCTCTTGGCTAAACTCTGTTAGCCTTTGTCCTGCTTCATTTTCTACTCTAAGGACAAATTTGCCTGTTACTCCAGGTATCTCCTGACCTCCTATGTTTGGATTCCAGTCTCCTATGTTGAAAAGGATATCTATTTTTGGTGTTAGCTCTAGAAGGTCTTGTAGGTCCTCACAGAACTGTCAACTTCAGCTTCTTCAGCATTAGGGTTGGGCATACTCTTGGATTACTGTGATACTGAATGATTTGCCTTGGAAAAGACTGAGATCATTCTGTCATTTTTGAGATTGCACTCAAGTACTGCATATCAGACTCTCTTGTTGACTATGAGGGCTACTCCATTTCTTCTAAGGGATTCTTGCCCACAGTAGTAGATAAAACCGTTATCTGAATTAAATTCACCCATTCCAGTCCATTTTAGTTCACTGAATTCTAAAATGTCAATGTTCACTCTTGCCATCTCGTTTGACCATTCACAATTTACCTTGATTCATGGACCTAACATTCCAGGTTCCTATGCAGTATTGTTCTTTACAGCATTGGCCTTTACTTCCATCAGCAGTCACTCCAGAACAGCGTGTTTTTTTCCACTTTGGCTCCACCTCTTCATTCTTTCTGGAGTTAGTTCTCCTCTCTTCTCCACTAGCATATGGAGCACCTACAGACCTGGGGAGTTCATCTTTCAGTGTCGTATCTATTTGCCTTTTCATAGTGTTCATGGGGTTCCCAAGGCAAGAATATGAACTGATTTGCCATTTCATTCCCCAGTGGACCATGTTTTTTTTTTTTTTTTCTCTAACATATATTTAGTAGAAAAAGCAAGGTGCTGAATGCCTCCATGTATATTACTTAGATAGAAATATTTGAGTTCCCACCACTTCTAGAATTAAGCATAGGTCATACTAAATTCAGCCTTCCCAGGTGGCTCAGTGGTAAAGAATCTACCTCCCCATGCAGAAGTCACAACAGATGTGGGTTTGATCCCTGGGTAGTGAAGATACCCTAGAGGAAACAGGAACCCACCCCAGTATTCTTGCCAGGATAATCCCATGGACAGCCTAGCCTGGCGGGCTACAGTCAATGGGGGTCACAAACAGATGGACATGACTGAACACACGTACATGCATACTAAATCTGGAGTATATTCAGTTCTGTGCACAAAAAGACAATGCTAGAGCAGAAGGTGTGACGAGAGAATAACCAGGAGAATGAGGGGTGTGACAATGACGATGCATAAAATCCAGTTTAAGAAACTATGTCTATTTAGTCTGGAGAAGGATTTGAGGTGATTAAATTGTTATTTTAAAATATTTTAAGAGTGTCAGGTGAAAGAGTATCAGAGGACAAAAAACCAAGAACAACAAACTCACCACAGGTGTATAAATTAAACATTAACATAAAGAACTTTCTAATAAATCATACATTTTCAAATAACAAAGATTTGCCTGGTGAAGTAGTGAGCCCTTTAAAGTAGATAAAGTGCAAGTGAAGTCGTTCAGTTGTGTCCAGCTCTTTTGAGATGCCATGGTCTGTAGCCTGCCAGGCTCCTCCATCCTTGGGATTTTCCAGACAAGAATACTGGAGTGGGTTGCCATTTCCTTCTCCAGGGGATCTTCCCGACCCAAGGATCCAACCTGAGTCTGCTGCATTGCAGGCAGATTCTTTCCCGTCTGAACCACCAGGGAGGCCTGTTAAACTGTACTCAAATGGTGTTTGGTATCTGAAAAGTGTTTCATGGCCAGGTGGGAACTTGGATTATGTAACTGTCAAGATTTATTTCAATTCCAACATTCTGTGATCTAAAATAAAAAAAAGGTAAATTGGGTTATGTATGTATATTTAAGTAAGAAGTATGGAAGCTTTAAAGATGAACAAAAATGTGATTTATCCTTGTCATTCTTCTTTGAATAAGAAGACAAGTAAGGTAAAAATCTGTGACATATACAATGGGCTTATGTGTACATCAAATTATCAAATAAATCACTGTAACAATCCCACTCTAAATATTGAGATTCTCCAAAAAAATCTATTGGCATTATTTTTGTCTTTTTGAAACAAATGAAAGACAAGGCACTGTGAACACTTTTTAATTATAAGACCTATATTTTCACATGTATTTTTCTAAATCAGTTCAAGTTCAGATTAATATTTTGATTTAAGTTAAACACCATTCAGGTATGACCTAAATCAAATCCCTTATGATTATACAGTGGAAGTGAGAAATAGATTTAAGGGCCTAGATCTGATAGATAGAGTGCCTGATGAACTACGGAATGAGGTTTGTGACACTGTACAGGAGACAGGGATCAAGACCATCCCCATGGAAAAGAAATGCAAAAAAGCAAAATGGCTATCTGGGGAAGGCTTACAAATAGCTGTGAAAAGAAGAGAAGCAAAAAGCCAAAAAGAAAAGGAAAGATATAAGCATCTGAATGCAGAGTTCCAAAGAATACCAAGAAGAGATAAGAAAGCCTTCTTCAATGATCAACACAAAGAAATAGAGGAAAAGAACAGAATGGGAAAGACTAGAGATCTCTTCAAGAAAATTAGAGATACCAAGGGAACATTTCATGCAAAGATGGGCACAATAAAGGACAGAAATAGTCTGGACCTAACAGAAGCAGAAGATATTAAGAAAAGGTGGCAAGAATACACAGAAGAACTGTACAAAAAAGATCTTAACAACACGGATAATCACGATGGTGTGATCACTCATCTAGAGCCAGACATCCTGGAATGTGAAGTCAAGTGGGCCTTAGAAAGCAGCACTATGAACAAAGCTAGTGGAGGTGATGGAATTCCAGTACAGCTATTTCAAATCCTGAAAGATGATGCTATGAAAGTGCTGCACTCAATATGCCAACAAATTTGGAAAACTCAGCAGTGGCCACAGGACTGGAAAAAGTCAGTTTTCATTCCAATCCCAAAGAAAGGCAATGCCAAAGAATGCTCAAACTACCGCACAATTGCACTCATCTCACATGCTAGTAAAATAATGCTCAAAATTCTCCAAGCCAGGCTTCAGCAATATGTGAACCGTGAACTTCCTGATGTTCAAGCTGGTTTTAGAAAAGGCAGAGGAACCAGAGATCAAATTGCCAACATCCGCTGGATCATGGAAAAAGCAAGAGAGTTCCAGAAAAACATCTATTTCTGCTTTATTGACTATGCCAAAGCCTTTGACTGTGGGGATCACAATAAACTGTGGAAAATTCTGAGAGAGATGGGAATACCAGACCACCTGACCTGCCTCTTGAGAAATCTGTATGCAGGTCAAGAAGCAACAGTTAGAACTAGAGCTAGAACAACAGACTGGTTTCAAATAGGAAAAGGAGTACGTCAAGGCTGTATATTGTCACCCTGCTTATTTAACTTATATGCAGAGTACATCATGAGAAACGCTGGACTGGAAGAAGCACAAGCTGGAATCAAGACTGCCGGGAGAAATATCAATAACCTCAGATATACAGATGACACCACCCTTATGGCAGAAAGTGAAGAGGAACTAAAAAGCCTCTTGATGAAAGTAAAAGAGGAGAGTAAAAAAGTTGGCTTAAAGCTCAACATTCAGAAAACAAAGATCATGGCATCTGGTCCCATCACTTCATGGGAAATAGATGGGGAAACAGTGGAAACAGTGTCAGACTTTATTTTTTGGGGGTCCAAAATCACTGCAGATGGTGACTGCAGCCATGAAATTCAAAGACGCTTACTCCTTGGAAGAAAAGTTATGACCAACCTAGATAACATTCAAAAGCAGAGACATTACTTTGCCAACTAAGGTCCATCTAGTCAAGGTTATGGTTTTTCCAGTAGTCACGTATGGATGTGAGAGTTGGACTGTGAGGAAGGCTGAGCGCCAAAGAATTGATGCGTTTGAACTGTGGTGTTGGAGAAGACTCTTGAGAGTCCCTTGGACTGCAAGGAGACCCAACCAGTCCATTCTGAAGGAGATCAGCCCTGGGATTTCTTTGGAAGGAATGATGCTAAAGCTGAAACTCCAGTACTTTGGCCACCTCATGCGAAGAGTTGACTCATTGGAAAAGACTTTGATGCTGGGAGGGATTGGGGGCAGGAGGAGAAGAGGACGACAGAGGATGAGATGGCTGAATGGCATTACTGACTCGACAGACGTGAGTCTGAGTGAACTCCGGGAGTTGGTGATGGACAGGGAGGCCTGGCGTGCTGCGATTCATGGTGTCGCAAAGAGTCGGACACAACTGAGCGACTGAACTGAACTGAAGTGATACATAAGGCATTTCCTTTTTAATTTACCTTCACTCTTGGAGCGTGCTATATAATTAATCTCAGAACAGATAAACTCATAAAATCATTAGGCACAACATAAAACTGTGATTGGGAAGAGCAATGTATGTATGCTATACTAACCAATTAGAAGAACTGTTCCAACGGCCAAACCTCCACCTGGAAATGAAACAAAATGAACAAATTAATCTACCTTTTCATATTATCTTTAGGCATTATCAAGGACAGGTACTTCAATAACTTCAAACTTGTAGTTGAGAACAACATTTTAATTACCTTTGCAATACTTGGCTTAAGGTGCTATTATGAAATAATTATATACTATATGTAATTATACACTACACATTACAATTACTTTCATAATATATTGTACTATCCTCCTTTCTCCTGTGATAGGACCATGCAGCATTCAACACAGCCGGCTAAGCATTCCTTTAATGTTATATTTAGCACTTATTAATAAATTAGCTCAATAGCTGAGACCTAAATGTGCACAGGAACTTAACTACAACAGAAGTACAACACAGAAAGAAAGGTTATTACAATAGAAACTCCACTTTAATTTTTATTCTCAAATTTAACAAACCTTGGAGAAAAAAACCTGACAGTTAAAACAAATTATTTTCTGATTATTAATAACACACACAAATCTGAACAAACTCTAAATATATTTATAATGTAAGATGAATATTTTTGTCAAACAAGAGAGGTATATTCACCACAATCACAAAGCACATTTTCAATTTTACTAGAAAATGCGATTTTAATTATATTTGAATTAGGGTAATATGATCATAAATATATAACTGAAATAGAGGTTTATTAAAAATCAATTTAAAATCAAGTTTTAAGAAACTAGAACATCAGAAAGATAGACATTCAACCACTTGATGACTGATATTTTGTTTGTAAATCCATTTTTGAAAGCATTACTATTTGTTATTGGTACAAATGCTAACAAGTTCACTTAAAAATTTAAAAACGTATACACAAAGAATCAATTGAACTTAAAGTATAATTAATTAAAAAAGAAACTAAAAATTGTTGGATAACTGAAGACAATATTTCTAGCGTTTTTTGTTTATAAAATTGTGAAACATTTAAAATATAATAAAGAATCTTTTCCCAAAAAGTTTTATAGTGACAAACAATACATAGAGAAACTTGGTATGAAAAATTCATGACAGTGTTTATTTTTTGCCTTGCAAATAAGCATAAGTAACTTATGTTTCAAAGAACTTTATATTTGGTATGCTGCATGCACACTTAATACAATCCAACATTTGAGGACTTTATGACTATATACAGAGCATTCAAAATCGTTAGAAACAATTTTTAAAAGGAACAAATACACTTACATATTTTAAGTGGTTATGTTATAGAATTAAGTATGAATTTTAACTTCACATTGAGATAATGAGATAATTCTTTCATTTTAGCATTTAAAGCCCTACCAGACTACACAGGATAACTTCAAAGTTGGTCAAACTAAAAGTTTAACATAAACTGAAATATATGTGATGATAACAACCATAAAAGATGAGAGCAAAAAGGTTCTCTTTGGGAGAAGAATAAATATTTAGTTTTACAGTTTGTGCTACATATAGACCAATATTAATTTTTAAATCCATTTTAAATATTTTAAATCACACTTTCCAACTCTTCACTATTTTTCCTCACATGTAAAATATTTAGCTAGTAATTATCATTTTGTGTATTTGAGATGAAATAATATAGGCACATAACAGATACTCCAAGTTTCTAGTCTACTATAAAAAAAAATAGCTAACTTTTTTCCATAACTTAATCTTTATAGGAAGGATTTAGACTTGTTATCTAAATTTCTTTGGGTCTATAGTCATGTCTTCTCAAATTAGGAATTTATATAAGGCCTCCAAGTGGAGTATTTAGAGGAGTAGATATTTTTTGTGAATGATATTCACAGTGAAATAAAAACTGATCAAGAAATAGTTCTCCAATTGAATGATATGATTACCATTCTGACAATTATTTTCTTATTAGAAACAATCAATACATGATACAGTAAATAGATTATTTGATAAATGTATTATCAGTATTAATTGTACTACTGTATTAACAGTAAGCAGCAAATCAGACTATACTATGAAGGTAGTTTTCCGCCTGAGTTGAACAATCCACTGTTTCTTGTAATTCAGGAAACAAAAGTTTTAAATATCACATATACTAAAATCATATATGGAAAATTATTATGTTTGGAAAATGTAAACATTACTTAAAACAATATGAGGACATTTCAATAATTTTTATCAGCCAAATTAATATTCTATTTGGCTTCTCTTACAAAAAGGCAACCTACTTTTTTTCTAATGGGCTATATTATACAAATTCACTAGACTGAAATTTGAATTGGCCCTAGTAAAGCTGGTCATTTGGAAGGTTAGTCATGGAAAATAAGAAGAAGCCACCTTATTATTTATAAATCAAGCCTTTATTTTATGTATATGAGGTAAAGTGATTTTGACATAACCATATACACAAGCATGCAGCTGTAAAGTTCCTATATTCTTCCAAACTTCATTTTAGTGTGTGATAAGACCACATTTCCCCCAAATACTCTGTATAAGGTATTTTGAAATATCTCACTAAATATACTGAGATTCTAGCTATATTTTAAACTAGAGGAAATTTTAATAAGTTAGCAGTCATTCTCCCTACCCAAAATGGAAAAGCTTAACCAACTAAACACAAGATGCTTGACATGATATATTCAACAAGTTAGCTTTCAATACATCTTTAAATTCAGCAATTCATTAGCAATTTCAAAAGCAGCACAGATATCACACTAATAGTTCCTAATTAAAATAGAAATATCATTTCCCAATAGTACATTAAAATGTCTGACAGGTAAGTAACAGTGTAAGTAAGCACTTGTCTTAGGAATTCATATAAGGCCTTCAAGTGGAATATTCAGAGAAATAAATGCTTTTGTGAATGAAATTCATAGTGAAATAATGTAAGATCAAGAAATAGTTTCCCAGTTAAATATGATAACACTGCATAGGTGGACACACACACAAAGAAGTAAAAAATGGTCTTGTTCAATGCCTCCTCTTCCCTTTAATCATATCAGATAAATCACCAATATTCTAGGTCACTAAAAAAATAAATTTTTGGTTTTACCTCTAGACCACTTTAAGAAGTATATTTAAGCTCATCTCCAGCTTACTAAAAAAAATGGGAGAATATTTTATCAACTTGTAAGTTCACACAAGTTTGAAAGCTTGAAAATACTTTCCAAGTGATGTCTTAAAGTATAAAATTCATCAAGCTTTTACATTTTAAAAAAGTGACAGTATTTTGTCTTAAAACTAGAAAAAATATAAAAGCTTAAGAAACACTAGAAGATTTAAGATTTTAAGTGTCAATATCTATTTTTTAACTTCTTTAAACATGAAGGAAAGATTAAAAAAAAATCATGTGAATAGTCAGACAATGATATATCAATTTAAAGGGAGAAAATTCAATTCCTACACAGTTCCCAAAACAAATCTCTAATTAAGCTATACATTTAGGGTAAACAAGGTCAAATTAATGTATTAGAATATGAAGGTCATAAGTGATATCTTGTTTTACAATAAAGGCAACTCCTTTTTCAAAGTTAAAAGTTTAAGTAAAAGGGAAGAGAAATAAAAGTTAGGAAAGAGAAGTCTTTCATCCCAGTTCTTTCCAGTGCTCTTTATAAATCAGTAGTTTTGCTTAAAATTATAGAAGCAAAATAGGCATGTTAAAGGCACTGTAGGGAAAATGCAATGTAACAGCCATATCCTTTGTTCATAGCAATATCTTTAACTCCCTAATTAATGCTACACTTCAAATTAACTTGCAGTTATATGATTAACAAGTCTACTTTTTCTAGGTAAGAAACATCCTAACAACTCTTGGTTATCACAGTTATTGGCTGGGCAAACATGGGAATCAAAACAGAAAAGCCATCAACAATGAGAATGGTTCTATTGATTAAATTTTATGAAACAATTTTACAAAGGAATGAATGGCATTTGCTTTAAAATGTACAGGTATCAATTGTTAAAATATCATAACTGGGATTATACTAAATAAACAGCCTAAGCTTAATGTATATTATCCCATATTCCAGATTAAGATGTGTATGTGCTCAGTGGTATTCAACTCTTTGTGACCCATGGCCTGTAGCCCAATAGGCTCTTCTGTCCATGGGATTTTCCTGGCAAGAATACTGGTGTGGGCTGCCATTTCCTTCTCTAGGGGATCTTCCCAACCCAGGGATCAAACACGCTTCTCCTGTGTCTCTGGCATTATGGGTGGATATTTACCTGCTGAGCTATCAGGGAAGCCAGATTAAAATATAGTGGAGGAAAGGACTATGCCCACCAGTATTTATTTTTTCATGGCAATGTTGAAAATGGTAGCTACCCTCAAGCTTCTTCAGGGCAGTCTTCCTGGATTATTATTTACCCCAATTCCTATTTGCACTTACTTGTCTGTCAAAATTTAATAAATTCTGAACACCACAGAGTTTAATCCAGTTAAAACTGAGAAGTCATCCGTCCTTCAAATATCTTTTTGAAGGATGAGCCTGGGAGATAATTTCTCTACGTTAGTCCATATGGTCCTAAAATCCACTATTTTATATTCAAGGAAAAGAGAAATTCTCCCAGAATCCTTTATCTACCATATAATCTCCCTGGAAATTCTTGGAAGAAGAAAAATGAAATATTTACACACAGTGTCCTCAAATAACAACATAAATGTTCTGGAAAGGGACGGTTGAGAAACTGGGTTAGGAAATCCCAGAATGTAAATTAGTCAACTTGGGAAATATAAATCGATATCTAACAATAAAATAAAGAATAAAAATATTTAATACAATTAGATCATGAAAGTTAAGATGCAGTAATAGAAAAGTCTCAAATTTATAAAACACTTTGGAGTAAGCAATGGAAATATTAGTAATATCATCAAATAACTAACATTCAATTCGTCTATTTTATGCCTTTCAAATATATTTTGCATCTACACTTAAAATTACAATAATGTCACAATGGCAGTAGTAAAATATCACTGCAGTGGATGTCAGCGACAACACAATATTTACTTGTTATGCAGTAACTACAGAATATATTTAGGCAACAACAATGTCACAGTGTAGTTTCATCATTCTGATGTCATAGCACCCTATTACCATTACATTTTGTCACTATAAGATTATATTAGACTTGTCACAATCTTGAGTCAGATAACATTTCAGAACCACAGTATAATCTGAATTGCTTTTACTTTTGTGTATACACATTAGCAGCCAAATGTTTCACTTTCAAACAATGGTTTAATGATCAACACATATATAGGGTCTGCTCCAAAGGGCCAAAGAAAATAGAAAATCAAAATATAAAAATGCCATTAGGAAGTTAACAACTAAAATATTTCTAGAGATTTTATTATTCCAAATGTAGTAACTCCCATTAGAAGAATGTCTTCAACTTCTGTGCAATTTGAGAATTAACTGTATACATGCAAAATATATTTCAAAATATCCAAAAACTGATACTTATTTCAATCATTTTAATGAACACTAATTTTTAGCATAAGCGTGTTAGAGTCAAATAAATAGATTCCCCAACTTCGGAAGCAAATCTGAAGAAATTTAAAATTATAGTTCAAGTTTGTATCACTGTAAAAAAACACAAGGAAGGTGCTTTGGGTCACCTTTCTGGTGGGTGCTTTAAGAGGCTATACAGTTAAATCTTTAGGCTTAGATGCAATAAATGGTTAAAAACACCTGAAAAGAGTTCTCAAAAATTTGAAGCAATTGCAGCATAGTGCAGAGCATTAAACGTGGAGCCTGAAGATCAGCCAGACTGTCACTAGTTTTGTGACTCTATTTATGTCAGTTAATCGCCGAATCTGATTTTAGAGCTGAAACACATAATTCCATCCTACATGTTTCATAATCTGTGCACACTTTTTCCTACACATTATTTTTCTTTAAACCAAGAACTTATTTAGAATCTATAAGTACCAGGTACTGTGCTAGTTACATTTTGTTATTCAAATGAGGAACTGAAGATGTAATGTTAGAATATGTGACCTTTTTATCTGGAGAGTTTCAGGATCAGTGAATGAAGTTACATATCTCTATTGAGTTACCAAAAAAAAAAAAAAAATTAAGGACTAGGAACAGCCTCCAAGTTTTACATTTAAATACAAGATGACACCAAATTAAACTCACAAGTGAAATAAATATTTGCCAACTAGACATTTTGAATCATTTCTGTTTATAGTACCATGCAATTTAGGAAGGCAACAGAGTTGAAACAATTAAGGGAAATCATTCAAATTATTTAAATTTATGTAGGAATAACCAGGATCCAGTTATGGTCATAAAGTAGCAGACATAAGAAGCCATACTCTTTCTCATTGGCCTTTCTATTGCTAAACCTATCTCAAAAGTCTACCCGTGGGGAAAAAAATAACAGAGTGAAAACGACAAGGGAAGTACAAGAACAATGGCATTTGTAATATTTTATGAAAGTGTACAAGACTTAACTGACACATCTCACCCTACAATAATAAAATTATGAAATACAAACGGACCAATTTTAGTAAAGTAGCATTCTGACAGGAATTAACTACTTTACAACCTTTATTAACACAGCAGTTTTGTCCTACCTATCTAATCTGTTCAGTCTTTTCAACATAATGGTTATTAAGCAAGCAGATTCTTTAGCAAAGCTTCTCAAGAAAAATTCCAGAGATTTTGGAAAGCCTAAAATCTGGACTTCTTTTTCTCGTTAAAATGTAAAATAATTTTAAACATCGTTTGAGATGTAACTCTGGGAAGCAAAATATATAGAGAAAAAATAACAAAAACAAATATACATATATTTAACGCAGATACTGGGTACGTCTGGTAAGGTCAAAGACAGGCTTTCATTAATTGGATCCACCTAAGCTCTAACATACATTCTTTTTAAGTCAATATGATTAGTTTAAAGATTCAGAACCAGGAGATAAGCAATCAGGCGGCGAAAGGGGGGACGTTACTTTTTTCAGCATCTTCTATTTATTCCCATCTGTCTCAAGTGATACAAACTTCTGTAGGTTAGCCCAAACCATGGGCTATCTGGGATTCACATAAGGGTGCATTCAAAGACCGGGATGGGATCCTAGATGAATGCCAGATCGTCTCTGATTCCCCTGAACTAGGAATGCAAAGCATGTAGGTTTCCTGTCATAATCGAGAAAAAGGCTGGTGGGCACCAAAGTAGAAAGCAGGTGCACAAAACCAGATCTGAGTAACAGCATTTAAAGTCTCCATGCAACCCTTCCTCCCCTCCACCAGACTGGGCCATCCGCTCCAAGTCCGAATGCTGAGAGGTGAGAGAGAGATGTGGGGTCAGGGTGTCTACCCCGGCAGGTCCCCTCCCTCTTTTCCCTCTGCTGAGCCCAGATCTCCGTTCTGAACCGACCTAGGAACTGGTCCAGGGCTGGCAGCCCGGTTGATACCAGCAGCTGTCCATTCCGCACCGACGGCCGTGTCCCCGCGATGGACACCAGTCGAGAGCAGCCACTGTCGGCACCGCTGGCTCTGGGACCCCTCCGCTGGAAGCTAGTGACGTTGTTCGTGCTGGCCGCCGCCACCATAGACCCAGTACTCCGGGTGCCGGTGCCGCAGGTCCCTGCTGCCGCCATCTTGGGGCTTCCCGCGTTGACCCAATGAGAACTCGGGGAGCTTAACCGACGGGCCTGTCACAGTCTCCCCCAAACTCCCGCCTCCTCGACTCTTGAAGCCAATAGGACTGAGGGCTCCCTCCCGAGTCAACCAATTGGAAGGCGTATTGCTGAAAAGTGCGTTTACGTCAAGACTGCCGACTTCTGCAAGGCCCAGGTGAGAAAGAGCCACCTAAGTTCTGGACGAGAGTCTTCCTGGGTTCTTTGAGGCTTGAGGTGGGTAATATCATTAACGTTCTTCTCGTTTTGAATGTCTTCATTCACGTTGAGTTAAAAAAAAAAAAGGCTGGTGGTGGGGTATGTCAAGCAACTTTCAGTAGGACCCTGCACTTTGCTCCTCTCTGTAGTAAACAGGATACCGCCCCCCATCCCAGGCCTTTTCTGATTCCTGAAAATTCTCTCCGGCATCCTCTTCAGGTCTTTTTCTGAGTAGTTGGGTAACATGGAAGGAATTGAAACTCTTACCTTAGTGAGTAGCTTGTTCAGCCCCTGGGCTCGGTTCCTCAGTGCCGGTGGCAGCTGGGTTGGATTTAGACATTAGAGTAAAAACTCTTGAGCTTTGAGGCTTTTTGGTTTCCCTCTGTTTCAAACAGCAGATGATAAACTGTACCTCTCTTGACACGTCCCCATGAGTTGCTTTCGTTAATTTTAATTAGTGCTTCTGGAAGTCTTAGAGCGCCTTTCCATAAGTGGTGTGAATGATAAGTGTTATTCTGACAACCTTGTTCACACATTTAATTGTCGTTTGCTGTTAAGGCAGCTGCAAATAACACAATACTTTAGTGTTGTTTTTTTTTTTAACCCGAAAAACTGGTAAGAATTAGATGTGTATGTGCTTTCTTTTTCAAGTGATCTGTGAACTCTGAATCCAGAGTTTATTAGAATAGGAATTTTACATAATGAAAAAATTTTACATTTTACATGTAAAAAGGTTACATGAAGATTTTGGAAAAAAGCCATGAATCCTTGGATTTAAATTTTGTTCTCAAAATTTTGAGCTGGGCGTGGAGTAGGGGGTTGGAGTAAGTAATCTTTGAAGACGTTCATGATTGACAAATGTGTAAACTAAAAGAGTCCCAAGTTATGCTTGCACTAATACTAAATGGCACTAATACTCTTGCATTGAATTGTTTTAAATCTCAGTGACTTGTAAAAACTTTGGCTGATTCTCTTTGAGATTATATTGCTACATAGTGACTCGAGTTTTTCATTTGGGTAGGTTTTTGTTTTTTAAAGAAAAGTGTTCAGAAAAAAAAAAAGCGTTGCAGTTTAACAATATATCAACTGGAAAGCTTGATCAGGCTTTAGGTGCCTTCATTTAGAGTCTCACCAGTATAATTCTGTGATGCCAATCATTCAGTAAGTAGCTGTTGAAGGTTTATTATCTGCTTGGACCTAAACTTGTCATTTTAGGGCAAAGTAAAAAAAACTGTTCTCATTTGGAGGAGATAAGATTAACACATAGATAACAACATATCAGTTAAAATGATCACAGTGAACAATATATGTTACTATTGCCCTGTAGTAAGTAAGTACTCAAGAAGACCAAAACAGAAAGTGACAAAGCACTTCGATAACAAATAGGAACTTCTTTGACAGTTTTGCTGCTCTGAAAACTTTGAAGTATACAAATATTGAATTTCTATGGATTTATTTATTACATATTCGCTATTTTCTACTCTATTTACTTCAGCCTTTAGTTTTCTAAAATGAAAAATTGTTTTTCAGCTTTAACTACAATCCAGGAAGATGTGCACCAATGCATTCCTGAAGTTAACATATAATCTTTGGTACAACATTATCATCAGTTCAGTTCAGTTGCTCAGTCGTGTTCATCTCTTTGTGACCCCATGGACTGCAGCATGCCAGGACTCATTGTCCATCACCAACTCCTGAAGCTTGCTCAAAACTAATGTTCATCAAGTCGGTGATGCCATCCAACCATCTCATCCTCTGTCGTCCCCTTCTCCTTTTGCCTTCACTCTTTCCCAGCATCAGGTTCTTTTCTAATGAGTCAGTTCCTTGCATCAGGTGGCCAATGTATTGGAGTTTCAGCTTCAGCTTCAGTCCTTCTGATGAATATTCAGGACTGATTTCCTTTAGGATGGACTTTAGGATCTCCTTGCTGTCCAAGGGACTCTCAAGAGTCTTCTCCAACACCACAGTTCAAAAGCATCAATTCTCAGGCGCTCAGTTTTCTTTATAGTCCAACTCTCACATCCATACATGACTACTGGAAAAACCATAGCTTTGACTAGAGAGACCTTTGTTGGCAAAGTAATGTCTCTGCTTTTTAATATGCTGTCTAGGATGGTCATAACTTTTCTCCCAAGGAGCAAGGGTCTTTTAGTTTCATGGCTGCAGTCACCATCTGTTGTGATTTTTGGAGCCCAAGAAAATAAAGTCTGTCACTGTTTCCACTGTTTCCCCACCTATTTGCCATGAAGTGATGGGACCTGATACCATGATCTTAATTTTCTGAATGTTGAGCTTTAAGCCAGCTTTTTCACTCTCCTCTTTCACTTTCATCAAGAGACTCTTTAGTTCCTCTTTACTTTCTGCCATAAGTGTGGTGTCATCTGCATATCTGAGGTTATTGATATTTCTCCTGGCAATCTTGATTCCAGCTTGTGCTTCTTCCAGCCCAGCGTTTCTCATGATGTACTCTGCATATAAGTTAAATAAGCAGGGTGACAATATACAGCCTTGACATACTCCTTTCCCAGTTTGGAACCAGTCTGTTGTTCCCTGTCCGTTTCTAACTGTTGCTTCTTGACCTGCATACAGATTTCTCATTAGGCAGGTTAGGTGGTCTGGTATTCCATCTCTTTAAGAATTTTCCACTGGTGATCCACACAGTCAAAGGCTTTGGCATAGTCAATAAAGCAGAAGTAAATGTTTTTCTTGAACTGTCTTGCTTTTTCAATGATCCAGTGATTGTTGGCAGTTTGATCTCTGGTTCCTCTGCATTTTCTAAATCCAGCTTGAACATCTGAAAGTTCTCTGATCACGTACTGTTGAAGCTTGGCTTGGAGAATTTTGAGCATTACTTTGCTAGCATGTGAGATGAGTGCAATTATGTGGTAGTTTCAGCATTCTTTAGAATTGTGTTTCTTTGGGATTGCAGTGAAAACTGACCTTTTCCAGTCCTTTGGCCGGTGCTGAGTTTTCCAAGTTTACTGGCATATTGAATGCAGCACTTGCACAGCCTCATGTTTTAGGATTTGAAATAGCTCAGCTGGAATTCCATCACCTCCACTAGCTTTGTTCATAGTAATGCATCCTAAGGCCTACTTGACTTATCATTCCAGGATGTCTGGCTCTAGGTGAGTGATCACACCATCATGGTTATCTGGGTTGTGATGATCTTTTGTGTGTAGTTGTTTATGTATCTTGCCACCTCTTCTTAATATCTTCTGCTTCTGTTAGGTCCATACCATTTCTGTCCTTGATGGTGCCCATTTTTGTGTGAAAAGTTTCCTTGGTATCTCTTAATTTTCTTCAAGAGATCTCTAGTCTTTCCCATTCTATTGTTATCCTCTATTTCTTTGCATTAATCACTGAAGAAGGCTTTGTTACCTTTCCTTGCTTTTCTTGGAACTCTGCAATCAGGTGAAATCATCTCTCCTTTTATCATTTGCCTTTCACTTCTCTTCTTTTCACAGCTATTTGTAAGGCCTTCTCAGATAACCATTTTGCCTTTATGCATTTCTTCTTGGGGATGGTCTTGATCATCATCTCCTGTACAATGTTATGAACCTCTGTCCATAGCTATTCAGGCATTCTGTCTATCAGATCTAATCCCTTGAATCTGTCACTTGCACTAAATCATCAAATGATTTAGGTCATACCCGAATGGTCTAGTGGTTTTCCCCACTTTCTTCAATTTAAGTCTGAATTTGGCAATAAGGAGTTCATGATCTGAGCTACCGGCAGCTCCTGGTCTTATTTTTGCTGACTGTATAGAGCTTTTGCTGACTGTATAGAGCTTCTCCATCTTTGACTACAAAAAATATAATCAATCTGATTTTGGTGTTGACCATCTGGTGATGTTCATGTGAAGAGTTGTCTCTTGTGTTGTTTGAAGAGGGTGTTTGCTATGACCTGTGCATCCTCTTGGCAAAACTCTGTTAGCCTTTTTCCTGCTTCATTTTCCACTCCAAAGCTAAATTTGGCTGTAACTCCAGGTATCTCTTGACTTCCCATGTTTGGCTTAAAGCTCAACATTCAGAAAACAAAGATCATGGCATCTGGTCCCATCACTTCATGGGAAATAGATGGGGAAACAGTAGAAAGTGTCAGACTTTATTTTTTTGGGCTCCAAAATCACTGCCGATGGTGACTGAAGCCATGAAATTAAAAGACGCTTACTCCTTGGAAGAAAAGTTATGACCAACCTAGACAGTATATTCAAAAGCAGAGACATTACTTTGCCGACTAAGGTCCGTCTAGTCAAGACTATGGTTTTTCCTATGGTCATGTATGGATGTGAGAGTTGGACTGTGAAGAAGGCTGAGCACCAAAGAATTGATGCTTTTGAACTGTGGTGTTGGAGAAGACTCTTGAGAGTCCCTTGGACTGCAAGGAGATCCAACCAGTCCATTCTGAAGGAGATCAACCCTGGGATTTCTTTGGAAGGAATGATGCTAAAGCTGAAGCTCCAGTACTTTGGCCACCTCATGTGAAGAGTTGACTCATTGGAAAAGACTCTGATGCTGGGAGAGATTGGGGGCAGGAGGAGAAGGGGACAACCGAGGATGAGATGGCTAGATGGCATCACTGACTCGATGGACGTGAGTCTGTGTGAACTTCGGGAGTTGGTGATAGACAGGGAGGCCTGGCGTGCTGTGATTCATGTGGTCGCAAAGAGTCGGACACGACTGAGCAACTGAACTGAACTGTGATGAAAAGGACATCTATTCTTGGTATTAATTCTAGAACATCTTGTAGATCATCATAGAACTTCAGCTTCAGCTTCTTCAGCTTTAGTGGTTGGGACATAGACTAGATTACTGTGATATTGAATGGTTTGCTTTGGAAACGAACAGATCATTCTGTCATTTTTGAGACTGCACCCAAGTACTGCAGTTTGTACTCTTGTTGACTATGAGGGCCGCTCCATTTCTTCTAAGATATTCTTGCCCAGAGTAGTAGATATAATGGTCATGAGTTAAATTTGTCCATTTGCCCATTCCAGTTCATTTTAGTTCACGGATCTCTAAAATTCCTGTTTGACCACTTCCAACTTACTTTGATTTATGAACCTAAATTATTCCTGGTTCCTCTTCAATATTGTTCGTTGCAGCATCAGGCTTGACTTCTGTTAGCAGCCATATACACAACTGTGCGTTGTTTTTGCTTTGGCTCCGTCTCTTTATTCTTTCTGTAGATATTTCTCTACCCTTCTCCCTGAACTCCTGGGGAGTTCATTTTTCAGTGTCCTATCTTTTTGCCTTTTCATACTGCTCATGGGGTTCTCAAGGCAAGAATATTGAAGTGGTTTGCCATTCCCTTCTCCAGTGGACCACATTTTGTGAGAACTCTATACCGTGACCTGTCTGTCTTGCATGGTCCTGCACGACATGGCTCATACTTTCATTGACTTAGACAAGGCTGTGATCCAAGTGATCAGTTTGGTTAGTTTTCTGAAGTTGTGGTTTCCATTTTGTCTGCCCTCTGATGGATAATGTTCATGGATAGGTGACTCAATATTTTCAGTGTCAGTTCTTCCGTAATTGATCCATAGATTTCATGCACTCTCAGTTAAAATCCCATCATATTATTTCATGGAGATTAACAAACTGGTTCTGTAGTTTATATGGAAAGACAAAAAATCTAGAATAGCAGACACAATATTGAAGAACAGAGATGCAGTACTGACTCTACCTGACTTCAAGACTTACTATAAAGTATTAGTGGAGCAGTATACAGAATACAGAAGTAGACCCACGTGAATACAGTGAACTTACCTTAGACAAAATGAGCAAAGGCAATACAGCGGGGCAAAGATAGTCTTTGCTTTGGAACAGTATGCAAAAATAAATAAGTAAATAAATATTGACACAGACTTTACTTTAGGAAAATTAACTCAGAATGAATCACACACCTAAGTGTAAAATAAACTATGAAACTCATGTAGGATAACATTAGAGAAAATGTAGCTTACCTTGGGGATGGTAAAGACTTTGTAGATACACCAAAAACATCATCTATAAAAGAAAGAGTAGACAGGTTGGACTTCATCAAAATTAAAAACTTCTGCTGTGTGAAGGACAGTATCAAGAGAATGAGAAGAGATGCCACAGACTGGGAGAAGATAATTGCAAGGACACACTTGCTTAAGGGCTGTAATCCAAAATATACAAAAGTCATACTCTTACCATTTGTTGTTGTTAGTTGCTCGGTCCTGTCCAGCTCTTTGAGACCCCATGGACTGCAGCATGCCAAGGTTCAGTCCTCCACTATTTCCCAGAGTTTGCTCAAATTCATGTCCTTTCAGTCTGTGATGTTGTCCAACCAACCTCTGCTCTCCCCTCCCTCTTTTGCCCTCAGTTTTTTCTACCATCAAGGTCTTTTCCAGTGAGTCCGCTTTTTGTAATAGGTGGTCCAAGTATTGGACCTTCAGCATCAGCCCTTCCAATGAATATTCAGAATAGATTTCCTTTAGGATTGATTGGTTTGATCTCCTTCCAGTCCAGGAAGAGACCACAAGAGTCTTCTCCAGCACCACAATTCAAAACCATCAATTCTTCAGTGCTCAGTCTTCTTTATGGTCCAACTCTCAAATCTGTGCATGAGCACTGGAAAAACCATAGCTGTGATTATGGTGACCTTTGGTGGCAAAGCGATGCCTCTGCTTTTTAATACACTGTGTAGGTTTATCATAACTTTTCTTCTAAGGCACAAGCATTTGTTAATTTCATGACTGCAGTCACCATCTGAGTGACTTTGGAGCCCAAGAAAATAAACCCACTGCTTCCACTTTTTCCCCTGCTATTTGTCATGAAGTGATGGAACCGGATGCCAGATCTTAATTTTTGAATGTTAAGTTTCAAACCATCTTTCTCACTGTCCTCTTTCATCCTCATCAAGAGGCTCTTTCAGTTCAGTTCAGTTGTATCTGACCCTTTGCTGCCCCATGGACTGCAGCACACAAAGCCTCCCTGTCCATCACTAACTCCAGGAGTTTACTCAAATTCACGTCCATTGAGTCGGTGATGCCATCCAACCATCTCATCTGTCGTCCCCTTCTCCCACCTTCAATCTTTCCCAGCATCAGGGTCTTTTCTAATGAGTCAGTTTTTTGCATCAGGTGGGCAGAGTATTGGAGTTTCAGCTTCAGCCTCAGTCCTTCCAATGAATATTCAGGACTGATTTCTTTTAGGATGGACTGGTTAGATCTCCTTGCTGTCCAAGGGACTCTCAAGAGTCTTCAACATCACAGTTCAGAAGCATCAATTCAGCACTCAGCTTTCTTTATAGTCCGACTCTGACATCCATACATGACTACTGGGAAAACCATAGCTTTGACTAGACGGACCTTTGTTGGCAAAGTAATGTCTCTGCCTTTTAATATGCTGTCTAGGTTGGTCATATCTTTTCTTCCAAGGAGCAGACGTCTTTTAGTTTCATGGCTGCAGTCACTATCTGCAGTGATTTTGGAACCCCCCCCAAAATGAAGTCTGTCACTGTTTCCACATCTATTTGCCATGAAGTGATGTGACCAGATGCCATGTTCTTAGTTTTTTGAATGTTGAGTTTTAAAGAAGCTCTTCGTTCCTCTTCATTTTCTCTTGTTAGAGTGGTATCATCTGCATATCTGAGGTTGTTGATATTTCTCCTGGCAGTCTTGGTTCTGGCTTGGGACTCAAACAGCCCAGCATTTTGCATGATATACCCTTCATCTTAAATAAGCAGTGTGACAATAGATAGCCTTGTTGTACTCCTTTCCCAGTTTTGAACCAGTCAGCTGTTCCATGTCTGGTTTTAACTGTTGCTTCTTGACCCGATTACAGGTTTCTTAGGAGACAGGTAAGGAGTTCTGATACTGCCATCTCTTAGAACTTTCCTCGGTTTGTTGTGATCTACACAGTCAAAAGCTTTAGTGTAGTCAGTGTAGCAGAAGTAGATATTTTTCTGAAATTCTCTTTCTTTTTACATGATCTAAGGAGTGTTGCAATTTGATCTTCTTCCTCTGCCTTTTCTAAATCCAGCTTGTACCTCTGGATATTCTCAGTTCATGTGCTACTGAAGCCTTGCTTGAAGGATTTTGGGCATAACTTTGGTAGCATGTGAAATGAGGGCAGGACACGACTGTAGCGACTTAGCAGCAGCAGCAGCAGTAGGGTAGTTTGAACAGTCTTTGTCATTACCCTTTTTTGAAATTGGAATGAAAACTGACCTTTTCCAGTCTTGACTTGTTGAGTCCAGCACTTTCACAGCGTCATCTTTTAGGGTTTGAAATAACTCAGCTGGAATTCCATCACTTCCACTAGCTTTGTTTGTAGTAATGCTTCCTAAGGCCCACTTGACTTCACACTCCAGGATGTCCAGCTCTAGGTGAGTGACCACACCGCCGTGGTTATCCAGGTCATTGAGACCGTTTTCTGCATAGTTCTGTGTATTCTTGCCATCTATTCTTAATGTCTTCTGCTTCTTTTAGGTCCTTGCCATTTCTGTCCTTTATGATGCTCATCTCTGCATGAAATGTTCCCTTGATTTCTCCAGTTTCCTTGAAGAGATATCTAGTCTTCCCCATTCTGTTGTTTTTCTCTGTATATTTGCATTGTTCATTTAAGAAGGCCTTCTTATCTCTCCTTTCTGTTCTCTGGAATTCTGCCTTGCGTTGGTTATATCTTTCCCGTTTCTTCCTTGCCTTTCACTTTCTTCTTTCCTCAGTTATTTGTAAAGTTTCGTCAAATAACCACTTTGCCTTCCTGCATTTCTTTTTCTTTGGGATGGTTTTGATCACTGCTTTCTGTACAGTGTTATGAACCTCCATCCATAGTTCTTCAGGTACTCTGTCTACCAGATCTAATCTTGTCACCTCCACTGTGAAGTCATGTAGAATTTGATTTACGTCATACCTGAATGGCCTAGTGGTTTTCCCTATTTTCTTCAATTTGAGCTTGAATTTTACAATAAGAAGTTCATGACCTGAGCCACAGTCAGCTCTTGATTGTTTTTTTGCTGATCATATAGAATTTTTCCATCTTCAACTGAAAAGAATATAGTTGATTTGGGTATTGACTGTCTGGTGGTGTTGAACATCTTTCCATGTATTTGTTGGCTATTTGTATGTCTTTGGAGGAATATCAAAGGTGATTGAGGTGTTTTTTTTTTTAATATTGAGGTGCATGAGCTGTTTGTATATTTTGGAGATTATTTTCTTTTCAGTTGCTTCACTTGTGAATACTTTTTCCTATTCTGAGGGTTAACTTTTCATCTTGTTTATGATTTCTTCCACTGTGTCCTTTGTGTTCCCCCATGATCCCCTAAAGTGTTGCTGTTTTGTCCCAGCTGACTTCCCCCACCATGAGGTGATTTTTCTTGGTGCAGGAACCTCTCCTTACCTTCAGCTTCCCACCAGGGGTGCTGGTCTCTTTTTTCATTCCTCCTTTCTGTCTGTCTTTTTCCTACCCGGTTGTGAGGGGATTTTTCTTGTCCTGTTAGGTATCCGAAGTCTTCCGCTAATGTTCAGCAGGTGCTCTGTGAGAAATTTCCATTTGTAGACATATCCTTGATGTACTTGTAAGGAGAGATGAATTCTGTGACCTATTTCACCATCTTGACTGCTCGCCCCTCCATTGTAGCACTTTTAGAAGCAGGAATTAAAATATAGCTGTAGTGATCTATAATAATTTCCAGGTAAACCCTGCCAGGTAGTGCTTCCTGTGTTGATGGAAATATTCTGTATCTACACTGACCGGTATAATAGCCATTAAATACATTTGACGTTTGAATACTTGTAATGTGGCTGCTATGACTGAGAACTGAATTTTTAATTTTGTTTCAATTATTTAAATTTAAAAGCTACTTTTTACCAAGTTGCTACTATACAACTCTAAATCAATATTTAGCAAAATTTTTCTATGAAAACCAAATAGTAATTATTTCAGGCCTTGCAGATCATATGGTCCTTGTTGCAACTACTTAGCACTGTGATTGTAGCAAAAAAGCAACTTTAGACAATATGTTAATAAATGAACATGACTGTGTTCCAATAAAACCTTATTTGCTAAAATAGAGTGAGCAGGACTTGGCTTATTGGGCCCTAGTCTCACAACCTCTGCTCTACATCAGAGATGTGTCTAAGGATCTATTTATTTTTCTTTTCCTGCTCTGTATTCCCTGGGTCCTTTCCATTGTTTTTCCTCATGTGTGTGTGTGTGTGTGTGTGTATGTGTGTGTTTTTTTGGATAGGAGAAAGTAGTCTTTTCCTGTAACATTTTAGAGAGATCATTACCCTCTTTGGGTTATTTTTTTGTATTTCTTCAACTTTGGTTTCAAATTTTATGTTTTTGTATATATGGGGAGGGTGGTGGTGCACTGGCATTATTTTAAATTTCTTTAAATTCTCCTCTTTGTTCTTTTAATTCTGCTCTTTTATATACCCATTGTCTCTTAAATACAGTATCTTACCTAATATCTCTGAAGGTATTAAATACAATTATTTTCTTTTCCTCCATGAATTACCTCTGATTTCTCCAGAGTTACTTGTTCTGTGTTACATCATGGGCCTTCTTTTTCATTCTTGTGATTTTTCTTAAATGTTGGTGATCTTTACTTGTTCATTTGTGTTGATATATGACCAGTTGAATAATATAGATAACTGAAATGGACTTTTTTCTTATTTTGTTTTTTTAGCAAATCTTTATCCTAACGGGAAAGAATCCTGATGGAAATTCCTTGTGAGTAGGTAGGACTTAGTATTAGTATTATTTTTTTTGTTGTTAAAGCATGTTGATTTATAGTAAGATATTAGTTTCAGTGTATAATACAGTGATTCAGTATTTTTATAGATTATTCTCTATTTAAATTTATTATAAAATATTGGCTATATTTCCTTCCTACTGTTCAATATATCCTTGTGGCTTCTCTACTTTATCCACAGTAGTTTATACCTCTTAATCCTCTACCCCTGTTTTCCCTTATCCCAGCCCCTCCGCACTAGTAACCACTAGTTTATTCTCTATATCTGAGTCTGTTTCCATTTTGTTTTATTCATTCACTTTACTTTTAGATTTCATGTTAATTGATAACATGTAGTATTTATCTTTCTCTGTCTGACTCATTTCATTAAGTAAAATACACTCTTAGACCATTTATGTTGTTGCAAATGGCGAAATTGCATTTTTGTATCTTCCTTATCCATTAATCTGTTGATTGAGACTGAAATTGCTTTCTTATCTTGACTATTGTAAATAATCCTGCTATGAGCATGGAAAATGAAAACGGTGACAAACTTTAGTTTCTTGGGCTCCAAAATCACTGCAGATGGTGACTGCAGCCATGGAATTAAAAGACGCTTGCTCCTTGGAAGAAAAGCTATGACCAACCTAGACAGCATATTAAAAAGCAGAGACATTACTTTGCCAACAAAGGTCCATCTAGTCAAGGCTATGGTTTTTCCAGTAGTCATGTATGGATGTGAGAGTTGGACTATAAAGAAAGCTGAGTGCCTAAGAATTGATGCTTCTAAACTGTGTTGTTGGAGAAGACTCTTGAGAGTCCCTTGGACAGTAAGGAGATCCAACCAGTCCATCCTAAAGGAAATCAGTCCTGGATATTCATTGGAAGGACTGATGCTGAAGCTGAAGCTCCAATACTTTGGCCACCTGATGTGAAGAATCGACTCATCAGAAAAGACTCTGATCCTGCGAAAGACTGAAGGCAGGAGGAGAAGGGGACGACAGGATGAGATGGTTGGATGGGATCACCAACTCAATGAACATTAGTTTGAGCAAGCTTCGGGAGTTGGTGATGAACAAGGAGTCCTGGCATGCTGCAGTCCATGGGGTCGCAAAGAGATGGACACGACTGAGCAACTGAACTGACTCATGAGCGATGGGGTGCATATATCTTTTCAAAGTGTGTGTTTTTGGTTTCTTTGAATATATATCCAGGAGTGGAATTGCTGGATCTTATAGTTCTATTTTAAGTTTTTTGAGGAATCTCCATACTGTTTTCCATAATGACTGTAGCAGTTTACATTCTCACCACCAGCATATGAGAGTTCCCTTTTCTCAAACTCCTTACTGACATTTGTTATTTGTGGATTTTTTGGTGATAGCCTTTCTGACAATTGTGAGGTGATATCTCATTGTGGTTTTGATGGACATTTTTCTTATAATTACTCATATTGAGCATCTTTTCTTGTGCCTGTTGGTCATCTGTATGTCTTCTTTCAAAAAATATCTATCAGATCTTCTGTATATTTAAAAAATTGGGTTGTTTGGGGTTTTTTGTTTTTATTTTGAATTGTTTAAGCTGTTTATATAGTTTGGATATTAACTCCTCATCAGTCATATCATTTGCAAATATTTTTTCCAGTTTAGTAGATTTTCTTTTTGTTTTGTCAATGATTTCCTTTGCTCTGTAAAAACTTTTAAGTTTAATTAGATCCAATTTGTTTATTTTTGCTATTGTTCCATTTGCTTTAGGAGACAGATATAAAAAATATTGCTGCAATTTATGTCAGTGTATTGCTGTTTTCTTCTAGGAGTTTTGTGGTTTCTGGTCTTAGATTTAGGTCTTTAATTTATTTTGTTTTTATTTCTGTATATGGTATGGGAAAATGTTCTAATTTCATTCTTTTACATGTAGCTATTCCTGTTTTCCCAGCAACACTCTATAAGAGACTGTTTTTTTCTCCATTGTATGTTCTTGCCTCCTTCGTTTTTTTATTTGTTGTTTTATTAGTTAACCATAGATGTGTAGGTTTATTTCTGGGCTCTCTGTTATGTTCCATTGATACATAGTTCTGTTTTGGTGCTGGTACCATACTGTTTTGATTACTGTAGCTGTGTTATATAGTCTGAAGTCAGTGAGTGTGATACTTTCATCTGTTCTTTTTTTTGTTGAAGTTGCTGTGGCTGTTTAGGGTCTTTTGTGGAGTCTAGGTTCAATACCGGATACAGGGTGCTTGGGGCTGGTGCACTGGGATGACCCAGAGAGATGATATGGGGAGGGTGGTGGGAGAGGGGTTCAGGGTTGGGAACTCATGTATACCTGTGGTGGATTCATGTCAATATATGGCAAAGCTAATACAGTATTGTAAAGTAAAAAAAAAAAAATAGTAATAATTTTAAAAAAGTATAAATGAGAAAAAAAAATTACAGAGTTCTTTGTCCCAGTTTTGTGAAAAATATCATGAGTGTTTTGATAGGGATTGTACTAAATCTGTAGGTTGCTTTGGGTATAGGTAGGACTTACTTATTGATGTGTTTTGATTGAGGTGGATAAGCAGAGAGCAAACAAATAGGACAGGCCTTTTTCTAATAGCCTGATAAGGAGTCTCCTATCTTAGATTTTCAGTCACCATACTTTCATTCACCTGACTTCCTCTCAGGAAGGTTAAACCATTTTTATCCTCCTCAAATATTGATTCAGCCCTTGCTACAGGAAGAAAAGTTCCATCTTTCCTAAACATCCTGTGCATGTAGTTGGCCAGGTATCAGCATGCTTTTTAGGAAACCAAATAGTAAGTATTTTAGGTTTTGCAGGCCACATGTCCTCTTTCATCCCTTTTTAACACTACCATTAAAATGCAGTTTTATATTATAAAATGAGTACAGCTGTGTCTTAATGCTTTGCTTATGAAAATTAAAATTTGAATTTCATATAGTTTTAACATGTCACAAAATATCCTTGTTTTCTTTGAGCCATTTGAAAGTATAAAACCCAGTCTTAGTTTGCAGGGTATACAACAGCAGGGGGTAGCCTGGAAAATTTGCCCTGTGAACCATAGTTTACTAAATACTATGCTAGACTGTTGCTTTTTGTCATGTTCTACCTGTCACTGTTATGCTCTTTTAGAAAGTTTTCAGAATCTCTAATATGTTGATGCTTTTCTCTCCCTCTTAGTGGTCTAAGGCTCAGCCTTTTATTCTACTCAGACCTTCAGTGAATTGGATGAGGTCTGCCCACATTAGGGAGGACTGTCTACTTAGTCTGAGGATTCAGATGTTAATGTCATCCAAATACACCCTCATGGTAACACCCAGAATACTGTTTGATCAAATATCTTGACCACCTAATGCAAAGAACTGACTCATAGGGAACGACCCTGATGCTGGGAAAGATTGAAGGCAGAGGGAGAAGGCAACGACTGAGGATGAGATGGCTGGATGGTATCACTGAATTGATGGACATGAGTTTGAGCAAACTTTTGGAGTTGGTGATGGACAGGGAGGGCTGGCGTGCTGTAGTCCATGGGGTCGTAAAGAGTCAGACGTGACTGAGTGACTGAATTGAACTGAACTGAATGGAAATATCTTGACGCTGCATGGCCCAGTCAAGTTGACATGTAAAATTAACTATCATTGTCGCATAGCTAGTAAATGATAGAGCTTGGTTTCACAACAGTAATGAACTGTGTCATGACAAAATTCAGACTTTTATTTACTGTTTGTACCTAGGCCCAAACTCAGCATTTGTATCCTTCTAAATTAGTCCTTTATTTAGCCAATTTATGGTTGGATATTTGCCTAAGCAGTGAGGCATATTTGTCTTGCTAAAATGAGTAAATTCAGAGAAAGCAGTATGGTTAGAGACTATGATATGAAACAACAGACAGTAAGTGGGACATATTTAACTCAGAGACAGATGATTTTGAGTTTCAGAAGACCTGTCTTAACCTTGTGAAAGAGAAATTAGACCCCTTTGTTTCTCCAGAGCGTAGCAATTTCATTTTCAACTCAGATTAAAGAACTTTCTATCAGAGTTGTCCAGCACTGAAATAAGGTTTTAAATCATTAAAAATACTTTCTTTTAAATATCTTTTGGATTTTAAGGGCATGGTCTTACCTTTTGTATTTTTTCATTTCCCAAAATGGAGGGTTAAAAACAAGTTTAAGTCTGTGTTGTATTACAGTTTTGTCATTCTTTAGAATGAAAGATTTGAAATTAATTTTGTAGTCTGTTTGATATTCTAAGATTATTTTTAAAAAATTTGAAGAGAAGTCATGCTTCCTTTTTCTATTTTGTTTTATTTTGTTTAGTTGCTAAGTTGTGTCCAACTGTTTGTGACTCCATGGACTGCAGCACGCCAGTCTCCTTTTTCTATTAACATTTCCTAAATAAATTCATATGAAAGTAATGAATTACTATCATATATGATGATCATTTTCCCTCACTGAACTTTCGAATTGTTCAATTTAGAGCTTATCAGTTTAGTTCAGTCACTCAGTTGTGTCCTTGTGACCCCATGAATCGCAGCACGCCAGGCCTCCCTCTCCATCAACAAACTCCCGGAGTCACTCAAACTCACATCCATCAAGTCGGTGATGCCATCCAGCCGTCTCATCCTCTGTCGTCCCTTTCTCCTCCTGCCCCCAGTCTCTCCCAGCATCAGAGTCTTTTTCCAGTGAGTCAACTCTTTGCATGAGGTGGCCAAAGTACTGGAGTTCATCTTAGCATCAGTCCTTCCAAAGAACACCTAGGACTGATCACCTTTAGAATGGACTGGTTGGATCTGCTTGCAGTCCAAGGGACTCTCAAGAATCTTCTTCAATACCACAGCTCAAAAGCATCAATTCTTCAGTGCTCAGCTTTCTTCTCAGTCCACCTCTCACATCCATACATGACTACTGGAAAAACCATAGCCTTGACTAGACGGACCTTTGTTGGCAAAGTAATGTCTCTGCTTTTGAATATACTATCTAAGTTGATCATAACTTTCCTTCCAAGGAGTAAGCGTCTTTTAATTTCATGGCTGCAGTCACCATCTGCAGTGATTTTGGAGCCCAAAAAAATGAAGTCTGACACTGTTTCCACTGTTTCCCCATCTATTTCCCGTGAAGTGATGGGACCAGATGCCATGAAATTAATTTTCTGAATGTTGAGCTTTAGGCCAACTTTTTCACTCTCTTCTTTCACTTTCATCAAGAGGCTTTTTAGTTCCTCTTCACTTTCTGCCAGAAGGGTGGTGTCATCTGCATATCTGAGGTTATTGATATTTCTCCTGGCAATCTTGATTCCAGCTTGTGTTTCTTCCAGTCCAGCGTTTCTCATGATGTACTCTGCATATAAGTTAAATAAGCAGGGTGACAATATACAGCCTTGACGTACTCCTTTTCCTATTTGGAACCAGTCTGTTATTCCATGTCCAGTTCTAACTGTTGCTTCCTGCCCTGCATATACGTTTCTCAAGAGGCAGGTCAGGTGGTCTGGTATTCTCATCTCTTTCAGAATTTTCCACAGTTTATTGTGATCCACTCAGTCAAAGGCTTTGGCATAGTCAGTAAAGCAGAAATAGATGTTTTTCTGGAACTCTCTTGCTTTTCAGTGATCCAGCGGATGTTGGCAATTTGATCTCTGGTTCCTCTGCCTTTTCTAAAACCAGCTTGAACATCAGGAGGTTCACGGTTCATGTATTGCTAAAGCCTGGCTTGGAGAATTTTGAGCATTACTTTACTAGCATGTGAGATGAGTGGATTATGCGGTAGTTTGAGCATTCTTTGGCATTGCCTTTCTTTGGGATTGGAATGAAAACTGACCTTTTCCAGTCCTGTGGCCACTGCTGAGTTTTCCAAATTTGCTTATCAGTAGCCTGGTCTTAATTCTCTTAATTGAAGTCATTATGTTAACTTTCTCAGCTGACTCAAGATCTTGGTCCCTTTTTTCATAGATAAAGAGCTTTTGTGATAAAACTATGCATGTGTGCTTAGTTGCTCAGTCATGTCCTACATTCTGCAACCCCATGGCAAGAATAACTGAAGTAGGTTGACATGCCCTCCTCCAGGGGATCTTCCCAACCCAGGGATCGAACCTGGGTCTCCTGTTGAGGTCCTTTAATGGACCAGAACCTGGTGGTCCAGAGTTGATGATTAGAAAGGAAAAGAGAGAGAGAAAGAGGCTGATATTCCTTGGTTTACACAGAAAACCAATAAAGCCCTTTGACACAGGGCTTGCACTGCTACACGTAGGCACCAGGAGTCCTCTTGAGGGGGGTGAAGGCACAGTGTGTCTTCTCGAGAGGGTCTTAGAAGCCCAGGCAAGAAAGTGAGCTCAGTGGGCCTCTGAGCTCCAAAGAATTAGCCTGAGAGAGAGAGAAGGAAAGAAAGACAGGGGGACCCAAGCTCTGATGGGGCAAAGGTGTTTTATTCAACGTAGTGTGGGTATATATACTGTCTTACAAGGTAGCTATTTTTAGCAGAAATAAAAATCAAAAGTCCAGACTTACAGATTATCATAAGGCAATCCATATCAAAAAGAGAGGTTTGTAAATAATCACTTTTACCATATGGTTCATAAAAAGGAAGAGGGTTGTAAATAGTTACTTATCACCGTATGGAAAAACTAACAAAGGAAATGAATGCATTCTTCAGCCCAGGGAGTAGTTTGCTACTCCACTTATTTCCTTAATATTCAGGAATTAATAAGGGACAGAGGATTCATGACAGATCCAAAACAGCACACAGGAAGCCTCCTGTTAAATGCTTCCTGACAGTCTCCCACATTGTAGGTGGATTCTTTACCATCTGAGCCACCAAGGAAGCCCCCAAAATACATAATACAAAATTTATTATTATAATCATTTTTTAAAGTGTGCAGTTCAGTGGCATTAGCTATATTTATGATGTGTAAACACTGTTACTATCTTTTTCTAGAACTTTTTCATTATCCCAAATGAAAACACTTTACTCATTGAGCAGTAACTTCCCACTCCATCACTGCAATGTCTGGTAGCTTTATATTATTTCCTGTCTCTGTGAGTTTGCCTGTTTACATAGCTCACATAAGGAATCATGTAATATTTGTTCTTTGTTAACATTTGCATACTGTTTTTCACTTAGCAGTGTTTCCATCTTATAGCATGTATCAGAACTTCACTCCTTTTTATGGCTGTATAATATTTCATTGTGTGTATATAGCAGATTTTGTTTATCCATACAGCTGTTGGCAGGTACTTGTCCTGTTTCCATCTTTTTGCCTATTATGGACAATGTAATGAATGTTGGAGTTTGCGTATCTATTAGAGTTTGTTTAGGTATATACCTAGGAGTAGAGTTGCTGAATTATATGTTTAACTTTGTGAAGAACTGCCCATGTGTTTTCCACAGTGACTTAACCATTTTGCATTCCTTCTAGCAATACACAGAGGTTCCAATTTCTCTTATGTCCTAGCAGCTTTGGCTCTTTATTGGGTGATAGCCATTCTAATGAGTTTGAAGTTGTATCTCATTTGTGGTTTTGATTTGCATTTTCCTAATAATTTGTGATGTTAACCTGTTTTGCAATCTAGTCACGCTAAAATGTTTCTAAATCATTGAGTAATGATTTCTTTTTGCTTAACTTTCTCAATTTATCTCCTTTTCTTCTTTATCCTTCCTCAGTTTATTACCCTGTCTTTCACATTTTACCATAAGCAGCAAGGAGAAAGCCATACATGCCTTCAATATTTTGCTTGGAAATCTCAACCAAACATCCAGGTTTATCACTTACAAGTTCTCCTTTTCACACAATATTAGAATACATTTCAGTTTTGCTACATTGTAACAAAGACTTCCTTTCCTGTCCTGTTCAATAATGTCTCCTTCCCTTTTTGAGACTTCACCAGAAGCCCCTTCATTGTTCCTATTTCTGGATCATTCTGTTTCTGACATATATTCTCTAAGATGATGGAGAATCTACCTATTTACTTCTTTCTGCACATTCATCAGAATCTCCTTAATATCTTTGTTTCTACCAGCCGTCAAATCATTTTCTTTCATGTCATTTTCTCTGAAGAAAATAGTAGGATTATTTATTACATTTCAAGTAAATGTTATTTGTATTACATAAACTACTTTATTATATATCTATTTCAAGGTAAATATTCATATGTTATCTTTTTCTAGTGGCAAAAATTTGGTTTTTAGTGTAAACAATGAAATTTTGCATGTAAACACACATAAGGCAAACTATTTAATGTTTCGGGTAAAAGTGGTAATACATTAGGATTCCCTGGTGGTTCAGTGGTTTAGACTCCACACTCTCAGTGCAAGGGGCACAGGTTTAATCTCTGGTCTGGGAACTAAGATCCTGCATGCTGCTTGGTGTGGCCTAAAAAAAAAGAAAAAGAAAGTGGTGATACATTATTTCCTCAGTCATAAGAACTGACGTGGAGTTATTATCATTGAATATGAGGCAGGTTTTGACATCTAGAATATCAAACATAGTATGTTTTGCCTTTGACATATTGTGACTGGTCATAGAATTTTTTACAGTATCATGTGCATTCCTTGTATTCAGTAAATATCTGGCTAATCAATCTTAACATACCAGCATTACAAGCTACTTCTCTGTTGCCTTTTTATTCTTAAAATTAACCCTAGATATTCATTCATGCTGACATGCAGAAATGAATGTCATATCCTCTGTATAACCTGCAAATTGTTTAGAAGGGCTTGATATATCAATACTGTATATGGTTGGTTTAACAACTCCTATAAGTCCTTGACCACAGTTTTCTCTGGGTTGATTGACATATTAGGTCATCCACTGACCTTCGTCTACTTAAATTCTCTGGTAAATAAAATAATATTCTGCTTTTTAAAATCACTTGACCCGAAGTGTCATTGAATATCTGACTTCCAAATCTGATTGATCCACTAAGGAAGATGGCACTTTAGTAACTGAAGGACATTTAGTCATAAGTCATATTATATACTAATTCAACTAAATATGGCTGAAAGAAACCTTTGCCTAATATAATTTTGATTTCCTGTTTTAGGAACCCTGGTACTATGGATCACCTATATTTGCTTTGAAACATGCTTTAGATTCTTTTTCTGGAAGCCCTATAAATACTGTAAAAATTCAGTGTATTGTTGTAAAGACCTATGGTAAGTGGGTTTTTTTTTCCCTTCATTTTCGTCTGTCTGGTTCATGTTGGCATTAAGTCTTATGGATGTTGTAATACTGCTCCCTGCTGGACATAGTGTAACTTTTTAAAGTTGGCACTTAATAGATGGGCAAATAACTGATTAGCTTGACCCAGTCTGGTGGGAAATCCTTGAGTGCATTTACACACACAAAAAAACACAACAGTATATAACCAAAGCAACTCTGTTTTCATTTTGGGTAATACTGTTGCCATTGTATTGGTATTGATATCTGGAGTCTAATGAAAGTGCTTATAGTCTTGTTTCTAAATTTTATTATGTGTGTTTCCTGGCTAGTGGCATCTAAAAGCTGTAAAAAACATATGTTTAAAGGATGCTTGTAGTTGATGGAACTTTTAGGATTTCCTAGATTATATCTGTATGCATGTTTTTGCAATTTGTCAGTTTATTATTAGTATTATGTCTTTTGTAATCATATAATCATTTAAATTCCCTGTATATTTGTTTCTCCAAATGTAGTATTTAAAACAGCTTCAGTATAATTTAAATTAGACTCTGTTGGATCTATTTTGAATGAGTTACCCTTAATCCACCTGTAATGCAGGAGACCCTGGTTTGATTCCTGGGTTGGGAAGATCTGCTGGAGAAGGGACAGGCTACCCACTCCAGTATTCTTGGGCTTCCTTGGTGGCTCAGCTGGTAAAGAATCTCCCTGCAATGTGGGAGACCTGGGTTTGATGCCTGGGTTGGGAAGACCCCCTGTAGAAGGGAGTGGCTCCCCATTCCAGTATTCTGGCCTGGGGAGTTCCATGGACTATATAGTCTATGGGGTTGCAAAGAGTCGGACACGATTGAGCAACTTTCACTTTAACCCTTAATTAAATTTTATGCAGTAAACTTCAAGTGTACCTTGTTTTGTATCCATCCTGTAATCTAACTATTATATTTTCTAGTACACACAGTGACCCATTCTCACACAGAGTCACATTGGATTGGACCTGAAGTGTCATATCTGTGTCCACCCTATAATGAACACTCACAGTGAATGCAAACATACATATTCTTAAAATTGTTTTCAAACTTGTGAAAGTTGAAAATATTTGTCTTCCTACTTTTGAGCTAAATTATTATATACTTTTTGGAGTATAGTTTGCATAAAATGTAATGTAGATTTTATGCAACATAGATTGGATAAATGTAGCTTTATCCAATGGATAAACTGGATGTAGTGTAGATTTTTTTTTTAATAAACATACATTTTCTTGAAGAAAATGTGACAGATACAACATAGAGCTAAGTAAAGATTTAGCAGGATAACCAACCTTACACTCTTTTATGGTCTGGTTTCTTTTTTTGTGTGGCCATTTGGAAAGCCTGTGAAATCTATTCTTAATTAGGATTCTGGAGAATTAGGCATAATAACTTACTTATTCTTAAAATATTGCAATAAAAATTTGAAATGTAGACCAAGAAAATATAAGATTGTTAGTAAAAAAGAAGCTCCCTTTCTTCCCTTTAAGACTATATTATTTCAGAAAGTATATCATTTTAAACCTTTTTATTATAAAATGTAACTATATAGAAACATAAATGTATAGTAAAATGAATAAACATAAAGCAGATATTCAGTAACCATAGAACACTACTGACATCCCAGAAGCCCTTGGTATAATCTTCTTTTTCTTTAAGGTAAACAGTCTCCTAATAATTAGATAATTCTCTATATAATTTTATCACTTTTATGTGTATTCCTCAGCAGTATGTTCACTTTTTGCCTCATTTTGATCTTTTTGGGATTATATGTATTCTTTGTTTGGTTAAACATTTTTGTATTTTTCTTGGAAATGTTTTTGTTATTTTCAAGGTGAAGGGTATGAAGAAACAGATTGTAAGATAAAATCAGAGAGGGCTGGCTTCGCTGTACTGAAGAGCTTAGGGAAAGGAGGAGTTGTAGGGAATTTAGAAGTAGCAGCAGTCAGAATGGGATCAGGATGTCTAGGGACAAGCTTGTCGTCTTTCAGGAGAAGTGAAAGGCCAATAAATTGGCTAAGAAAGGACAGCATTCTTGAGGAATGTATTTGAATGAGGCATGGAAAGCATTATGCTAATGGAGCCTGTCATAATGCTGCCAACAATAATAAGGAAAATCAGATGAGTTGTCTAGTCTACACTGCCTGCAGGTCTCCAAACCTGATGTTGTTGCAACCCTCACAGGGTATCTCTTGGAACGGGTCTGGGGCAGAAGCTCAGAGCCCCTTCTCAGTAGGGATGGAGGCGACCCTGCTGCTGTCACTGTCACTGCTCAGCCCCCTCCACTGCATGGCAAAAGGTGGAGGAAATTCCCAGCAGCATGTGGCCTAGGCCTTGCAGCAGCATCCTGGAGGTTCAACTGGATGAGCTCCCTGAGTACTTTCTTTGGACCAAGTACTTGAAAGTCACAACTCATGGAGTAGATCCTGTAGAATGTGGCGCAGATGTTCAGGCCAAAGAGGTCTCAAGAGTTGGCTTGTATATGTCCCAGGTAATGAGGGCAATGTCCTTGCTGTGCTTGGGCTTCTCCCCCAGCCTAGGCCATATGACAGCACTTACTCCTGCTGGAACTCTAAATTTGCTTGATCTCCAGGATCATTAAGCATGTACCCTCTTCCAACAATTGGAAGAGGTCCTTACAGTCCACAGAGGTCCTACCCTCCTCTGTTACCAGTGTTAACCACAGGGTCTCCAGTGCTGTGTTTAGGAGTGCTGCCAGGGGTGGTAACTGTGATCACAGACACAGCAAGACGTGGTGGAGCCGTGAGCTCCCCCAGACCCTACAACCAGTCTCAGAGTTCAGATTGGATCTTGATTTGCACTTGGAGACTGTGATCACCTTTGTGTTTCTCTTTGGGTTAGTGCTCGACTTCTGTAGTGTAACACTGCTGCAGCTGTGGGGTAGTATGGGACCCAGGTGGGCCTGCTGAGTGCCGTTGTCTAGGGTCACATGCATTCTTTCTTCCATTACCTAGCACTGTGTTTTGGAGAAGGCAATGGCAAACCACTCCAGTGCCCTTGCCTGGAAAATCCCATGGACAGAGGAGCCTGGTAGGCTGCAGTCCATGGGGTCACTAAGAGTCAGACACGACTGAGCGACTTCACTTTCACTTTTCATTTTCATGCTTTGGAGAAGGAAATGACAACCCACTCCAGTGTTATTGCTTGGAGAATCCCAGGCACTGGGGAGCCTGGTGGGCTGCCGTCTATGGGGTCGCACAGAGTCGGACACGACTGAAGCGACTTAGCAGCAGCAGCATTGTGTTTTGAAGCTCATGTACATAGTTGTATGTAGTTTTATTTTGTTTATTTTCGTTATCATGTGTTATTCCTTTGGAATGAATATGGCAGAATTTATTCAGTCTGTTGTTGGTGGATTTGGGGTTCTTTCTAGTGTTTGACTGTGTTAATTAACATTGGCATGAACATTCTTTTACATATCATGTATTGATTTTTATGTGTCATGTGAAAAAGTCATATTTTCAGGTTAAAGATAGATGATTATAGTGGTATTTTATGAGTATGAGTACATGAGAAAGTTGTTATATCCTGAGAGTAACACATATTAAATATTGAAAAAGATTCTGAATCTATCATTATTTCTTTACTGTAGGCCTTAAATATATGGTAGAGTGCCATGGAACTTGTGACAGTTCAAAAATAGTATACATACACATACAGATATAGGACCTAATGTAGTAACTCTTTGTTTACTTTATTAATTCCATTTACTATCATATTGTGTTTTATATAATTTCACTTTACTGATGAAGCAGCTGTGGAGAACTAGAGACGTTGAGCGACTTATACAAGGTTATTTAGTAGGTTGGAGCTAGAAACCAGACCAGCCTGTCTACTTGGCAGTCACAACTTAAAGAAAACAAAGTGAAAGCTAAATCAGGATATTTTCTTGAGTGTGTCCAGTCATTGAAGTGGAAAATTTGCATGACTAGGTTTTAGAAATTATCAGATATTCTTTTGACTCTTAACCAAGAACTGGCCTTGCACAGGGAATTGTATGTATAAAGGCGCCTGAAATGTTATTGTACCTTATCACAGTTCATCTTCTGAAAGGCAGCTATAGTATATTATCACTTTGAGTGAGAATTTTACTTACATAATTCCTCATTCACTGGGCTCTTATTGACAAGTGGTATACTATTACTCATCTGTTAATTTGTGAATAATTGAATCTTACCCTTTTATGTGCCAAAATTTGTTTCATAGGAATATTTTTTCTAAAATGTTTTTGAAATATAAAATGTACCCTTTGTTTTCTTAAACAAGACAAATTGAGTATAATGTAACTTGTTTTGGTTTTGTTTTGATGGCTCAGAGTTGTTGTGAACAACAGTCATTTCATAGAATTTATGTGATTTCTGCATAGATCATTGTGCTGTATAGGCCTATTCTCCTAAATTGTTCTAGAATGATAAACTTTTATGTCCTGGGTGCTACTTATGATGGCATTTTTTTGTTTGTTTTGTTTTACCTTTCTTAAATAATTCTTGTTTTTTTGCTCTCAGTGCATTATACTGATTCTAATATAAAAATCAGCATTTACATATACATTGCTTACGTGAGATCTTAAGTATAGTTCTGCCTCATGTGCTGATGAAGGGCATAGAATGTGTGCTTTTTAAAATTTACTTTGGGATCAGCAACTAGTCTTGCCACTTTGTTCCATGGGACTCAGAGTATTTTAGAATCTGATTTATGGATGATTGAAATGCAACATTGATTTCCATGTATCAATACTGTTACATTCTTATTAGTGGAACAAGAATTATCATGTACATATTTTCTTACAAAGCAGTAATATTGAAACTGGATTTACTTATGTGTGTGTGTATGTGTGCGTGTGCGTATGGTCAGTTGTGTCTGATTTTTTGCAGTGCTGTGGACTATAGCCCATGGGGCTCCTCTATCCATGGAATTTGTCAGGTAAGAATACCGGAGCAGATTGCCATTTCTTACTCCAGGGGATCTTCCCCATCTGGGAATTGCACCCTCCTCTCTTAAGAATTCCTTAAATAGGAAGTCCAGTGAACTCAAATGGCTGTTTTTAATTATGAAATATTTGATAGGATAGGGTTTGAAATAAAAACAGTGTATTATGTAACACTGCCTGTTGAAAATGGCAATCATAAAAATTAAACTACCTTTGAAATGATAGTTTTGTAAATGAAAACATAGAAGTAACATAGATTTGGTTTCCAAACCAAACTAAAACTTTGAAGTGCTTCAGGAGAACATTCTTTTAAAAGGGAAATGCATGTTTGACTGCTTCCCCAATTACAAATTATTGAATGTGAATTTAAAGGAAAAATTTGGAGTGGAGGTGTATATTTGTTTTTAAACGAAAGGAAATATCAGGAAGAAAGCATGTTAGGTGTTAATATTATGATTTCCTACATCAATGAGATTTTTTTTTCCAACTTGAAAATTAAGTCAGCAAATTTTACATGTGCATTTGGGGGAAAAGAAGCAAAGAGCTCCATACAGTTTTTTCCAATGAGAATATCTTTGAGGACTAGCTTTTTCTGGGGTATATCTGAGACGTATATGTGGTGGAAGCAAAATGACATAGCCCCCATAAAAGAAAATTAGCAATTTGTAGAAAAAGACCTGTGCCATTTACACATTTGTTTCAGAACCAATTCTGGGAATTTGTTAAAGATATACTTATGTATTAATAGTTATAAAATGACATGCATAAAAGTTTTCATTATAGCTTCATTTGAAGTAGCAACAGATGGAAGCATGCCTAATGCCTGTCAGGAGGGTACAGTCCATGGGGTCACAGTGGTTAAATGAACTCTGCCATAGCTGTACAGCGAAATACTCTACAGCTTTAAAAATAGAAAGTATGTTCTCTGTATGAAGATTCAGAACACTGTTACTTGAAAAAAGCAGTGCTCAAACAGTACTCAGTCGCTTAGTCATGTCCAACTCTTTGTGACCCCATGGATGGGTCATGTAGCTTGCCAGGCTCCTTTGTCCATGGTATTTCCCAGGCAAGAATACTGGAGTGGGTTGCCATTTCCTCCTCCAGAGGATCTTCCTGACCCAGAGATCGAATCCATGTCTCTTGCATTGGCAGGCAGATTCTTTACCACTGCACCACCTGGGAAGCAATGTTCAGAGTGTGTAGTAAACTATTTTTTGTATAAAGGAAGTGAGGAATGAAATCAGTATTCATAATTGCTTATATTTGCATAAAGAAAATCTGGACATGTATACAAATTCTAAACCTTATATGTTGATGAGTAAGGAAAACAAATTAGTTGGGACTTTTACTATATATCTTTTAGATTGTTTTTGAATATGTGAATATGTTATTAATTAAAAATAATTTTGTTTTGTTAATCAAACGAGAGAGAAAGGGATAAACCTGTTGTATTTTCCGTAAAATTAGCCAGTTGCATTCCTTTTTCCCCAGAGTCTGGGATATAGTTGGTTGTTTTGTTGCTAAGTTGTGTCTGACTCTTTTGCAACCCCATGGACTGTAGCCCACCAGGCTCCACTATCTATGGGATTTTCCAGGCAAGAATTGTGGAGTACATTGCCATTTCCTTCTTCAGGGGATCTCCCTGACCCAGGGATCAAACCCGAATCTCCTGCATGCCTCTCTTGCATTGCAGGTGGATTCTTTACCCTTGGGCCCCAGGGAAGCCTAAGATATAGTTAGCACTGAATAAATATTTATTATACAAATGAAATATAAGCTATATAATCTTTAGGTGATCTCTTTTAGCTGACTTCTTAAAGTATCTTTTCAATAAGGGAAAAACAGTTCTCTAAGTCATGTGTTAATTCCAGTATAGAAGTGAGGGATAGTATTTAAGTGGGAAATAATAAGCCTGGTGTGCTGCAGTACACGGGATCGCGAGTAAGACAACAATGAATAAACAACAGTAACAGCTTAATTTGTTGTCAAATTATCATGAATTTTCATTTAACTTGTAGGATATTGATATTAAAGAATTTTAATTTCACTGAAAAGTAAAATGAATGTTTTCAAAAGATTCCCATTAAATTAGGTAGTAAGGTTTCATAGTAAAAGCTTATCAAATTTGAGAGCACAGGGGAAAATGGCTTACATATTCTTTATACTTGCCTTATCTTCTGTCATACTTTAGTTTCTCACATGAGGGCAATTTTCAGTCCTGAGACAATTTTAGAAGCACTGTTATAATAGCAGCAGTACCTGTAGGTACTCCTGACACAGAGGCCAGTTATCTCTGAAAATATGGTATTTTAGTTTGGGAACTGAGGGGAGATAATAGGGTAGATGGCTGTTGCTCCTCCATTTATGAGTTCATGAACTTACCTTACGGTTTGCAGATCTGATCTTTCAGATAAGTAGTATATGAACCTTTCGTTCCATCTTTAGATTATTTCTGTGTCGTTGTTATTTGGTCGCTAAGTTATGTCTGACTCTTGTGACCCCATGGATTATATATGGCCCATCAGGCTCCTCTGTCCATGGGATTTTCCAGACAAGAATACTGGAGTGAGTTGCTATTTCCTTCTCCAGTGGATCTTCCCAACTTAGAGATAGAACCCATGTCACCTACCTTAGCAGCAATGAAGAATCTCACTGAGCCATCTGGGAAGCCCCTCTATATCCATTCCTTGTTACTAAATTTCTTATGATAATGATTTTGACTCCTTTTGTGTATCTGTATTTATGTGCAAAATTGCCTTTTTAAAGAAAGGAGTATATATGGAAAAGTGCACATAAGTGGGTGGATGGCTCAATGAGTTTTTCAGAAGCCAAATACAATCATGTAACCAGCACCGAGATACTAAAAGGAACATGATCAACACTCTAGAAGACACCTTCATGCTTTCTTCTATCCTCCGTTTCCCTCCCTGCGCAAGGATAACCACTACCTTGACTTTTCACATCATAGATTATAACAGTTTTGCTTTTGTATTTTATATATAGAATTATACAGTATAATTTTTTATGTTTAGTTTCCTTTGCTAAAGATTGTATCTTGAGATTCATCTACATTGTTTTTTTTTTGTAAAAATCTGTTTAATAGAGATTCATCTACATTGTTGCATGTAGTTGTAGTCTGTTCAATTTCATTACTGCATTCCTTTGTGACTATATCACAACTACTTTTTTATCTATTCTGTTAATGGACATTTGGGTGATTTCCATATAATGTTAAGTATATACTTTCTAATACTTATCTCTTGATTGATATATTTGCATGTTTCTTTTGAGCAAATGTCTAGCAGCAAAATTACTGGATCACAACTGTATTTATTTCCAACTTTAATCAAAATCGCCAGTTTTCTGAAATGGTTGTGCTAGTTTACATTCATGTGAGAGTTTAAGTTGCTCTGTGTCTTTGCTCACACCTCATTTTCCCCATCTTCTTCATCCTTCCATTCTGATGGGTGTAAAGTACTAAGACTTATGTTGTTTAATTTCTAGTTTCCTGATGATTAATGAAACTGAACACTTTTTCATATGTATATCGACTGTTGGATTAGTCTCTTTTGTGAAGTACCTGTTCATTTCTTTGCCCACTTTTTTGTTGAGCCATCTGTTTTTTTCTTTGATTTTGGGAGAGTTCTTTATATATTCAGAATATGAGTCCTTCTTTGTACAGGTATTGCAAATATTTCCCCTACCCTGAGATTTGCCTTTTTAATCTATTAATAGTGCTTTTGATGAACAAGTTTATGACTTTAAAGTAATCTGGTTTGTCATTTATGCTTAGTGCTTTTTGTGTCTTAAGAAGTGATTGTCTACTCCGGGGATGTTCTGTGTTTTTCTGTAAAAAAAAAAAAAAAAAGGTGTTGTAATTTTATCACTTGCATCTATAATTTCAGACTATATTTTCATGTTAGGCAGTTTTGCTTCTCTTTTTAAACTCAGTCAATGTCTCTAGACAGAAAAAGAAAGTGCACTTTTATAAATGAACATGATCATGTACCTCCTACAGAATACTCCCTTAAGAAAGTTGAGTGTAATCTATATGTTTACCTTGCATGCATGGTCAGTTGCTTCAGACTCTTTGTGACCCTATGGACTATAGCTGGCCAGGTCCTCTGTCCATGGAATTTTCCACACAAGGATACTGGAGTGGGCTGCCATATCTTCCTCAGGGGATCTTCCTGACCTGGAAATTGATCCCATATCTCCTGCATTTGAACTGATTGTTTACCACTGAGCCACCCTGGAAGCTCCTCACCTGTACCTATAATGTACTTCATTGTCTTTAAGTAAAGTTCACTAGAAAATTCAGTGAAGAATTTCTGAGGTTGGAAAATGTTATGATTTTTAATATTTTTAACAATTCTATCTTTCATAAAAATGTTTATCCATGAAATTTTGTGATGTGTTTACAGATATAATTCTAGTTACCTCATTTGGGTATAGTTTACTCTGTTAAAGTTTACGATATTTAATTGAGAAAAAATAGGTATTAACTTTTGTCACCAAAGCAATATGAATACTATTATATTTGAAAATTATTTTTATAGGCCTCTTTTTCATCATTTTGATCTTAAGTAGGTTTTTTTGTGAGCATTCATTTGTATACAAGTTATGAACATTCACAAGGCCTTCAGTGATATTTTTATTATTCAAAAATATTTTAGATATTTGTTCTATGTGCTGTTATTTACATTGCAGCAAAGTGTTTCTATATACCCTGGTATTTTAGTTTTTATCTTGTCAATAATGTTTATTATTAGCTTAATGATTATTGTATTTAATTTTACATTTATATTTCACGAGATATAATTGCCTGCTTGAAAATGTATTTTGTCTCTGATCACAGTGCTGAAATTATTAATAAAGAAAGGTGATTATACTTGACTCTTAGCTAAGCACTTAAATATTTTTCACTTGTCATCTACATTTTTTAGTTTAAAGCAACACATTAAATATAATTTTATCCTGGCTTTTATTTTAATTCATGCATTTAAAAACTGAAATTCAGATAAAAGATATTTTCAAAATAAATTCAGCATATTATTTATGAGTGGAGCAACACATTAGCATTGGGTTCACAATAGATCATATCGCTTTTATTCCATCTTACAAGCTTAGCAGCACAAACAGAATAATCAACATATTATTTGGCTGTCATCTGCTGAACAGAAACCAGAGATCACAAGGAGGTTTTCCCTAGCTGTGGTGATGGCCTTTTTGTTCCAAGCCCCCATCTGGGAGGGCCATGGTGTGTTATCATATGGAACGCGGGGTTTTCTGTAATCTGCTTAGCTGCACTGCAGTTTGAATCTTCATTCCATGTTTGTGTAATTTATAATTTTAATGAGACCATGGCTCTTGTGGGCTTTGAAATATATTAAAAGCTCTTTTGTGCATATGCTTTTGTTCTTGCTTAATAGGCTCAGTGTATTTAAAACTGATGAATTTTTATTCATGAATTTGGATGTCTGGGGATTAACTTAGACTGAATATCATTGCACTCATATATTGATGACTAGAAAGTTTGTTATTGTTGTTATTTTGGGGTTTTTTGTGTGTCTTTGTCTTTGTGATACTTGTATCCATAAAAGAACTTAAATAATTAAAGGATAGGAAAAAGTGGCATGGCTAAGTCATGAGGAATTTCTTTAGATTTTACCCATCTAATTAATTGATACATTTCATCTTTAGTCTTAGTGCTTTTAGATATATATTATGAAGGAATAATTATGAAAAAGCAACTTTTAAATTAATACCTTATATACTGTATTTATATTGAAATAATTCCAATGTGTGACAGAGTTAGACTTTGTATTTTAATTGTGTCATATCAGTTTTCTGTGGTCATACTAAATCAGCCATTAACTTTCTTGAATTAAATTAGGTATATGTTTCATATTTCAGCTATTTACAGTTTACCCTGTTTCTGTAAAACTCTTTTTGTTAATGGATTTTTTTGTCTTTACCTACATTGTTGAAATGATGAGAAGACTAATGAAAAGGCAGTTTTATAGTGGTTTATAAAATTGATCTTTGAAATTTTGCTGAAACTCTGAATACACTAAATGCTTCATATCTCTATTATAGTTATTACTCTTAAGTATAGTTTTAAAATTTGAATATAAGTAAATATAGTACCTTAGGCAAAAATCATGGCCCATTCTAGATCCAGACTCTTGAAGTTTCTGTCTATTGGACTCAATGAGGGGTAATACACATACCTTACTAGTCTTTTAGAAAATTGCCCAAGATGTAGTTTTTCTAAAAAACCTAGGTTTATTGTACTAAAGCATTTTTGTAACTATAAAACATCAGTCATTTTTGGTACATATTGGTTATCAATTTGGCTGGGCCCTTGTTTTCCCTTACTACCCTTAAGCTAGAAATATGAGATAGAAGCTAAAATGACAGCATTTTGTTTTTCTTTACTAAGCTTTTCTATCAGATCTGATACTGGAATGTTTGTTTTTCCAAATAATCCTCTGCTTTAGTGTTTTTATTAATAGTACAATTTCAGTTAGTTTAGGAATATATTATTGGAAATGGTCTGCTAAAGCAGTGCTGTTCAATAGAAATATAATGCGAGTCATATATATTATTTAACCCATTAAATTCAAAATATTATCTTTTCAACATGTAAATTAATGCAAGATATTTTATTCTTTTTTTGTACTATCTTCACATTCCAGCTATTTTATACTTACATCTCAATTTGGACTAGTCATGTCTCAAGTACTTGATAGCCTTATGTAGCTAGTGGCTACCTTGTTAAATACTGCAGCTCTACAGTATTATATATAAAAATCATAACAAATGTGTATTTTTTATATTCTTCATGTTTTTCTGTACTATCCTAATAAAGGTAATCAAAGAGTATTCATGTGCTGTAAAATTGAAATCACAGTTTTTTGGTGCTGATAATATTGGTGCATGATTCATAGACAAAATCAGAATTATGCCACCTGAGTATTTATCAGATATTATGTAGATATGCTTACAGGTATTGTGATGATAAGGAAATAATAATGGCCAACATAGTGGATGTGATATGTTCCTTAACACTTGTGGGCAAATCAAATTTATCAAATAAGTCATATTTCAAGTATACCAAGGACTTAATTTTACAAGAATTCCATAACAAATCTTGATACTTTTTTTCTCCTTTGAATAAAGTTGAGAACTCCTTCTCACATTCTTAGAATTTTTCTGGATAGGTATTTGTGTGAACAAATATGAATCTCTCTTTTCATGTATGTTTGCTTAAAGTTAGTATAGCTTTAAATTTCTTGGAAGAAAAAAGCTGAACATAAAAATACTGTTTTTTAAATAGCTCTAGGATTCCATGCATTTTATTAATAAACGCTCTCTATATATGCAAATATAAAGAGAGGTTATTTTACTGAGTAAAGGTATACGGTTAAGAGTTCTAAAAGTCTTAATTAAAGCTGATTTGTATTGGTTCAAATATTTTAAAGTGTAAAATGATCAAGATGATTTGTATAAAATACTGCCGCTACTGTACCTACTTTATAACAAAGTAGAGACCTTATTATGTGTCGTGGACCTTCTTGTTCATGTATGGTTTAGGGAGAAAATCCTGTTTGTGAAACTTCTGAATAATTCACATTTTCTAAATTTTTAAAGAAATGAGCTAATTTTTATGCAATCTTCATGTAGATATTGCCTGGTGCCTGTTGTATTCTTTTACTCACTTAAATTTTTATTGACTTCTCTTTGTGACTTATGCATTTAAAATGTTGGCGTAAAATGTTAAACTATTCTTTAAACAATACCTCTAGTTTCTTGGAGATGATAAATCCATCCATTGATTTCCTAATTTTATTATGTACACAGTCAATTGTAATCCAAGATTACAGCAAACAAGATGTTAATTTCTAGCCATAATCTATGTACATTTCAATTATAGAGCATGATTGTTATAGAAGCACAGAATAAAAAGGAATAACATTTGTGCTATCCTCACAGGAGCTGTCAATAAAAGACGTAATAGGGGATTTAGGAATCTGGAAATGGCCAACTAATTTATGTGAATCTATTTTATTTGAGCTAGAAAGACCAAGCTTTTTTTCGTCTGCACTGCATATTGCAGAGCACAGGCTGTCTATAGAAAACCAGGCGGCTGCATATGGATAGTCCCTTGATATCATTCACTTGCTGTGTAATCTTATTATGCAAAGTTCTAATCTTCACCTAGAATGAATGCCTCTGGGTCAGAATATAGTCATATCAGGGTTTTTGAGGTCATGTTTTGTGATCCTTAGCTTATTCTTCTAAGTAGGGCTGGGATTTGAAGGGTATTCCCTGGACGCCAGCAGATAGACAACAGAACCTGCTGCCTTTTTGGAAGACAAGACCAACATGAGGTCCCTGGTAGGATTAAACTTGATTTGTAGCTGTAGGATTTTTTAACAGATGTATTATTGGACAGGGAATAGGGGGCCACCAGCACAGCAAAATTGAATCACAACTGGCATTCTCAGGGAGTTTGCTGCCTGCTAAAATAGCAGCTGCATGTGGATTTGACTTCTTTCAGGTGAAGCGACTTCCAGTCACTTGGAAAGGATGGGATGAAAAGGAACCTTGGTGATAATTTTGATGTCTGCAAGATTTAGTACCAGTGTAATGGGATTATCGGTAACACCTTCACTGCAGAAAAAGCCACCTGGCGTTATAACTGGCAGCAACTGAGAACTAATCCTTTCCCATCTCTTGGATGTCATTCATGAAGCTCAAAGAGATTTCTCTCCTGCTAACTGTGATTAATTTTATAAATAACAACAGCAAAAAAATCAGGTGATCAAGGCAAAGAATATGCTTTTTTATTATTTAGAATATGTTGCCTTATAATCTATGTGACTCATAAATTATGTAAGACATATATAGACTATGAACTAAATATGACTTAAAACTTATTAAAATGTTAAGATAGAAAAGTTGATTCATAGTGTCTTTCATGCTTTTTCTAGTTTGTGGACATAATGTATTTGCTATTGGTAAAGACATATTTGAGATTAAATATTAATTTATGTACATTGGTGTTCTTTTAGATAGAAGGCCATTATTAATAAATCCAACTGAGCGTAGGTGTAAGGAATGGGAGTAATTTGTCATATGTTTTACGTTTTTTTGTGACTGCTTCAATTCCTGCTGAATTAAATGTTTTCAGTGAATAAAATGTTTAATGATATCAAAATACTTTTGATAATTAAGGAAATGCTGGCCCAATTTGCTGATATAAAAAGGGCTCTTTTGAAAGTATATGATCTTAGGTACAGGTCTTAAAATAGTTAACATTAATACTGAATGACTATTTTTTAAAATCAGAAATTCTTAGTGTTTTCCTTTAGCAGATGGGGATTTATTTGCTTTAGAATCATGTATTAGTTAATTGACTTTTTTTAAAGCATTTTATTTCAACCAAAAACTTTATCAAGTACTTTGTTTAGAGGTGTTAATTATTTTAATGTTCTTCTCTTACATGGTCCAGAATAAACTGAGAGAAAATGAAGTGAAATTATCCCATCAGTCACCCAAACAGTATACAACATAACTGCCAAGACTAGAAAAGATAATTAGTGTTGTCAGTGTTATGATCCTAGAGTACTTACTTTTAAAATATTTATTCACAGCACTTGATTTTTATCTTACTGTAGTTTTTGATTTAGTAGTTTTATATTTGAAAAAATGGATTATAAAACCTTAATTTTAATGTTTTCAAACTTAAAGTCTTAACTAAATGTAGGTGACTAAAATGTTTTGAAATTATAAGAATAACTGAAATATAGTCATCTATTTTACATACAATATTGATATACTTATAGCCTCTGTTAACATATGGTACACTTTACTTTTTTTGTATGAGGTCTTTGTCTAAAAAATCAATAATAAATTTTAATAAATTTATATAGTGATCATTGGTCAAACGTACCTAGCAAACTTAGCGTTCTAATAAATTTTAACTGGTTCTAAGCTCTTGTATCCCAAAATGTGTTTCTTCATTTGTTTTCACATTTAAAATGAATGAATGAGAAAGCTTAATAATATTTCTACTGACCTGCATTGTGGTAGTTTATAAAGGACTTTTATAGTCTTCTATTTGTATTTTTACTATTTGAAAAGCTGTTTATGTAAAATTATATTAGACTGAGAAGACTTGTTCATGAAATAAGTGAACTAAAATCTTTTTCTTATCATAATATAATTATTTGTATTTTAAATATGCAGTATTTGACTTATGTGTAATTTCAGATTATTTTGTCAGGTAGTGTATTTATCAGGGTAACTTTCTATGGTAGTTGATAGTATTATATAATTACTTCATAAGCATAGCTTTCCTTTCAAAATAAAATTTATCTAAAAATTTTATTAAACATTTTCACTGTTTACTTTTCTGCTTTTTATTCAGCTGTTTATTGAGTGACATTTGAGAGTTAGTGTTTTTTACTTCCCTGTTCTAGACATTATTTTTATTTGATTAGAAATGATCTCCCTTGGAAAGTCCCAGATAACCTCACTTAATTAAATTCATTGTAAGCATATAGGATCTTTTCAGTAATATATAGTTTTTCAAACAGGTATGGATTACTTGAATTTAATACCTTACTGATTATAAGAAAGTTGACTCATTGTTAAAAGCTACAACTAATAATTTATTGTACAAGTAACTCATAATGATGTCAATGAAAATTAAGGGAGTTATTTTGGAGATAAGAAAAAAGGATGTAGGATGGGAGAAGTGAAGAAAATTTTACTAATTAAGTCAGTTGTTATAAAAGAACAGGATGGGAAATCTTAGGACTTCTTGATTATTTAAGAGATGATGAATGTTTTTTCTTTATTGGTAATGTGTGAGCCTTAGTATTTTCACCAAAGGACCATGTATGAACTGTAGGCTGGTACACAACAGCTAGCCTATAATAATGCTAAATGATATTTCTTCCATTTGAATGAATATCCTTCAACTATTGTTTGTACAACTTGTATATTGTTCTGAAATAGATGAATTATATAGCCATTGGGGAATTATTGGTAAATGAATGGGGTGGCTTTGGTATTTAACTGTTTGGAGGCTGGTACTTGATTGTATTAAAAGTGTCAGCTACTTAATGCTTTATAAACATAAAATGAGTTTTGATTTTGTGTGTGTGTATATATATACAGTAAAGAGTGAATTTCAGAAAATAATATTGGATTTTTCAAATCATTGAAATGTTAGCATTATAAAGTTTGATGATGAAAATTTATAGAATTATCCCAAAGGTAGCAATTAGTTTAAAAATAATGAATGGTTAAATTTTGTCAAGTTTCTGAAAATGGTATGTCTCAGTGCTTTCAAATAGAGCACAGAGTCCTTACTGGATTTTCTGGGAGCTTATTAAAATTACTAATTCTGTAGCCTTGCTCCCACAGATTCTTATTCATTAGCTCCATGATGAGAGCCTGGAAGTTTGGAATTTTTTTTTTTTTAAGTTTGGGTTTTAAATTAGGTTCTTGAATTATTTTGATGCTGCAGTCATATTTAAAGCAGTTTTCACTGCTTTAAACCTTAAAGTGATGTCACTTATTTCCTCTGAGAATGAATAAAAAAAAATAGATTTAAATATAATCTTCATTGATTACAGGGATAAGTGCTCCTTGATTTGGAGTTCTAGAAAATAAAAAATACCCTCTGCACAAGTCTTACAGTAGATTTAACATTATAGATTTGAACAATTGATTAGCAGCCTTGAAGGTGATTTTGAAATGTCAGGAATTTGAGTTACTTTGATAGAGAGGCTTCTGTGTGAGAATGAATTATTTAGCTATTGAACAGGTTACACCACTCAGCATCTATGTCTTAATGAGTCTTTGTTGTTCTCTCCTTGTCACAGTAACTTCCACTCAGAGTCTGAAGTGGACATATGTCTTTCAGCTACTTTATTTAGACTCTGATGCTGGGAGGGATTGGGGGCAGGAAGAGAAGGGGATGACAGAGTATGAGATGGCTGGATGGCATCACTGACTCGATGGACATGAGTCTGGGTGAACTCCGGGAGTTGGTGATGGACAGGGAGGCCTGGCGTGCTGCAGTTCATGGGGTCGCAAAGAGTTGGACACGACTCGACTGAACTGAACTGAACTGATATATATACAAACATATGTATACTTATATGCTAAAAGTGTATTTTGCATAGATATCTTTGAACTTTAGAAATCATAGAGGTGTCAGGAATGTTTAAATCTGCTGTTTTTTCTTATCCAGATGAAGGTAAATGTAGCAAAACTCTTAATGTTGCAATTTGTCTTCTGCTTCACATCTACTCTCTTCTCACCTTTTTCTTACTGTGAATCCTTCTTTAAATGCTAATATATTCACTAACTGTTCTGTTTATCAGTCACTTCTTTGGCTATACTTTAAAATGAATGAATTTCTGTAAACTGATACTCTCAATTAACCCTGACACTTTACTTTTTTTTTTCTTTTTCTGAAACAGAATGCTTTCTCTTTTCAAAGGAATTCAACACTTGAACAATCAGGTGGATTTTTTTTTTTGTGCCTTTGGTATTCTGAAATACCCAAAAAGGTTTCTTCAATGCTCAGTTGTAAATCAAGATCTTAGACTTGTACCCCTATTCCCTGAAACTTCTAAGGATGGAGAAATGTCTACTTATTTTTCATCTTCTGGAGTTCATTCTGTTCCATCTTTTTAGCTAGTTTGAGATATATATTTGCATATGCACTTTATTTCCCAGGGAAGAATATGGGAGTGAGTTGTCATTTCCTTCTCCAGGGGATCTTCCCAACCTAGGGATTGAACCAGTGTGTCTTGTGTTGCAGGCAGATTCTATACTGACTGAGCCACCAGGGAAGCCTGGTTTAGCTAGTTTTAACCAGTCCAACCTCTCTCCCATGCCTATTTTATAGTTTCCAATAAATTTCTTTGATTTTTATTGAGAGGCATATAGTGTAGTAGTGGATTTTAGAACCCAACTTCCTCATTTTGAATTCTGGCTCTGCTGTGTACGAGCTATGTGATTTTGAATAGTTTGTTCACTTTTCTGTCCCTCAGATACTTAAGTTCTCATAGAATTATTGTAAGAATTAAATGAGTTAATATGTGTAGTTACAACAGTGCATGTTCAGAACAGAACATGTTCTTGCATGTTCTTGGCATGCAAGAACTACTATTTAAGTATTTGTGGCTATTGTTATTAGTTATTTTGGTTGGTATTTGAGGATTTTTATGTGTATTGAAAGAAGCCATTATGACCTACATCTAACATGTTTTCTTACTATGTTATAGGAAGAAGACATTTTTAAGTCTATAATGCAGATATCTGTTGAAAGTAGACAACAACTTTGCTTTCTTATGCCAGCATTATGTGGAGTTTTGCTATATTTTAATCAGAAGTCTCTTAAAGGTTTTCTGAAAGAAGTATCATGATATCTTTTCCTGTATTATGTGACACAGTCACAATTTAAAATTTTCCTTTTTTTTTTCCTAGCTTTTCTAGTAATTCTCTGTTAGAGTACGTAGGCTCCCCATTAAAGGAATTGGTTCTCTACATTAATAACTCAGTTTTTAATTGAAGTATGGGAGAAGGCAATGGCAACCCACTCCAGTACTGTTGCCTGGAAAATCCCATGGATGGAAGAGCCTGGTAGGCTGCAGTCCATGGGGTCACAAAGAGTCAGACACGACTGAGCGACTTACTTTCACTTTTCACTTTCATGCACTTTCATGCAACCTACTCCAGTGTTCTTGCCTGGAGAATCCTAGGGATGGCGGAGCCTGGTGGGCTGCCGTCTGTAGGGTCGCACAGAGTCGGACACGACTGAAGCGACTTAGCAGCAGTAGCAGCAGCATAATTTTCCGTGTGTTAGTTTCAAGTGTATAGCAAAGTGATTCATTTATACATATTTACTTTCTCAGATTCTTTTCCATTATAGGTTATTATAAGATACTGAATATACTTATCTGTGCTGTACGATAGGTTCTGGTTTACCTGTTTTATATATAGTAGTGTGTATATGTCAATCCCAAACTCCTTAATTTATCTAACTCAGTTTTTTTTTTGAATGTAAATATGATAGGGAATCAGTTCAGTTCAGTTCAGTCGCTCAGTTGTGTCCGACTCTTTGCAACCCCATGAATCACAGCACGCCAGGCCTCCCTGTCCATCACCAACTCCCGGAATTCACTCAGATTCACGTCCATCGAGTCAGTGATGCCATCCAGCCATCTCATCTTCTGACGTCCCCTTTTCCTCCTGCCCCCAATCCCTCCCAGCATCAGTCTTTTCCAATGAGTCAACTCTTCTCATGAGGTGGCCAAAGTACTGGAGTTTCAGCTTTAGCATCATGCCTTCCAAAGAACACCCAGGACTGATCTCCTTCAGAATGGACTGGTTGGATCTCCTTGCAGTCCAAGGGACTCTCAAGAGTCTTCTCCAACACCACAGTTCAAAAGCATCAATTCTTCGGCGCTCAGCCTTCTTCACAGTCCAACTCTTACATCCATACATGACTACTGGAAAAACCATAGCCTTGACTAGACTTAACCTTTGTTGGCAAAGTAATGTCTCTGCTTTTGAATATGCTATCTAGGTTGTTCATAACTTTCCTTCCAAGGAATAAGCATCTTTTAATTTCATGGCTGCAGTCACCATCTGCAGTGATTTTGGAGCCCTCAAAAATGAAGTCTGACACTGTTTCCACTGTTTCCCCATCTAGTTCCCATGAAGTGCTGGGACCGGATGCCATGATCTTCGTTTTCTGAATGTTGAGCTTTAAGCCAACTTTTTCACTCTCCACTTTCACTTTCATCAAGAGGCTTCTTAGTTCCTCTTCACTTTCTGCCATAAGGGCAGTGTCATCTGCATATCTGATGTTATTGATATTTCTCCCAGCAATCTTGATTCCAGCTTGTGCTTCTTCCAGCCCAGCATTTCTCATGATGTACTCTGCATATAAGTTAAATAAGCAGGGTGACAATATACAGCCTTGTAAAAAGCAACAAATCCACTCCAGTGCTCTTGCCTGGAAAATCCCATGAACAGAGGAGCCTGGAAGGCTGCAGTCCATGGGGTCACTGAGGGTCAGACATGACTGAGCGACTTCACTTTCACTTTTCACTTTCATGCATTGGAGAAGGAAATGGCAACCCACTCCACTATTCTTGCCTGGAAAATCCCTGGGACGGGGGAGCCTGGTGGGCTGCCGTCTATGGGGTCGCACAGGGTTGGACAAGCCTGAAGTGACTTAGCAGCAGCAGCAGCAGCAGGAGAGTAAAATTCTGTATGCCAAAGCTTCCCAACTTTTTTCACAGCACACATGGAATATGGTAATATTTATACATTTATACAGCACCCACCAATAAATGACTAGCTGAGCAAAGCTGCTCAAGGATAAATGTATCCATTGGCCATCCTGGGAGCTTACAGCAATAGTTCTCAAATTTTGCTTCTGAATCACCTGGAGAACTTGTTAAAACACAAATTGCTGAGCAATACTCCCAGAATTTCTGATTACATAAATCTTGAGTTTGGCCCAAGAATTTGCAGTTCAAACAAGTTGCTTTGATGCCCCTCCTGCTGATCTGGGGACCATACTTTGATAACTACTAGTTTAGTGTTGGAATTTTGATGTGGTAGGTAGAATAATTGAATACCTCACTCTGAGATATCCATGTCCTAATTGACCTAATTATGGTATGGATGTATCTGATTGTTTATAAATAGATTTAGGTTATACATTTTTGGCAAGAATAGTACAATGATAAGATTGTCAAGAAGCTCCATATCAGTTTTTACCTTTATGTATGCAGCTAAATTGGATCACATAGTTAAGGTAATATTTACTTGATCTCTCCATATAAAGGTATTCTGTTCCCTTTGTAAATAATAAATTATTTACTTTAATATTTTGTACCCATCCTGTTTACCAACAACCTTTTACTCAGTATTTTTAAAATTGAACTACAGCTGATTTATAATGTTGTGCTTGTTCCTTGCGTACAGCAAGGTGATTCAGTTATCTCTGTTCTTATTCAGATTCTGTTCCATTATGGTGTATTATATGATACTGAATATAGTTCCCTTTGCTATACAGTAGAGCCTTGTTGTTTATCTGTTTTACATAAAATAGTGTGTATCTTTTAGTCTAAAGCTCCTAATTTATCCTTCCCACCTTTTCCCCTTTGGTAACCATTAGTTTGTTTTCTATGTCTGTGAGTCTATTTCTATTTTGTAAATAAGTTCATCTGTATCATTTTTTTTTAAGATTCCACATATAAGTGATATCATGGTTTTTTCTTTCTCTTCCTGACTTACTTTACTTATAATATATAGGTCCATCTCTGTTGCTGCAAATGGCAATGTTTCATTCTTTTTTATGGCTGAGTAATATCCCATTGTATATATGTACCACATCTTTATCCATTCATCTGTTGATGGACACTTAGGTTGCTTCCATGTCTTGGGTATTGTAAATATTGCTGCTATGAACATTGGGGTGCATATATCTTTTTGAATTAGAGTTTATATACATTCCCAGGAGTGGAATTGCAGTCACTCAGTCATGTCCAACTCTTTGCGACCCCATGGACTTCAGCATGCCAGACTTCCCTGTCCTTCACCACCTCCTGGAGCTTGCTCAGATTCATGTCCATTTAGTTGGTGATGTCATCCAACCATCTCGTCCTCTGTTGTCCCCTTTTCCTCCTGCCTTCAATCTTTCGCAACATCAGGGTCATTTCCAATGAGCTGACTCTTTGTGTCAGGTGTCCAGAGTATTGGAGCTTGAGCCTCAGCATCAATCCCTCCAGTGAATATTCAGGATTGATTTCCTTTAGTATTGACTGGTTTGATCTTGCAGTCTAAGGTACTCTCAAGAGTTTTCTCCCAACACTACATTTCAAAATCATTATTCCTCGGCATTCAGCCTACCATATGGTGACTCTATTTTTAGTTTTTTAAGGAACTTACATACTGTTCTCCATAGTGACTGTACCAACTTACATTCCCACCAACAATGTAGAAGGGTCCCATTTTTCTACACCTTCTTCAGCATTTATTATTTGAAGACTTTGTAATGATGGCCATTTTGACTGGTGTAAGGTGATACGTCATTGTAGTTTTGATTTTTATTTCTCTAATAATTAGCAGTGTTGAACATACTTTCATGTGCCTGTTGGCCATCTGTATGTCTTCTTTGGAGAAATGTCTATTTAAGTCTTTTGCCCATTTTTGATTGGGTCATTTGTTTGTTTTTATACTGAGCTATATGAGCTCATTGTATATATTTTGGAAATTAATCCCTTGTAGGTAACATCATTTGCAAATATTTTCTCCTGTTCTGTAGGTTGTCTTTTTTTATGGTTTTCTTTGCTGTGCAGTAACTTCAAGTTTAACTTGTTTATTTTTGCTTTTATTTCCATTATTCTAGGAGACAGATTAAAAAATTATTACTGTGATTTATATCAGAGTATTCTGCCTATATTTTCTTCTAGGAGTTTTATAGTATCTGGTCTTATATTTAGATTTTTAATCCATTTTGAGTTTATTTTTGTGTATGTTGTTAAAGACCATTCTAATTTCTTCCTTTTAAATGTAGTTGTCCAGTTATTTAAGAGACTGACTTTTCTCTATTGTATATTATTGCCTCCTTTGTTGAAAATTAATTGACTCTAGGTTTGTGGGTTTATTTCTGGACTCTCTATTGATCCATATGTCTGTTTTTGTCCCAGTTCCATACTGTTTTAATTACTGTATCTTTGTAGTATTGTCAGAAAGAAGTCTGGAGGTGTTGTGCCTCCAGCTTTGTTCTTTTTCCTCAGGATTGCTGTGGCAATTCTGGGTCTTGGTGGTTACATATAAATTTTTGGATTATTTGTTCTAGTTCTTTGAAAATGTTATGGGTAATTTGATGGGGATAACATTAAATCTATAGATTACTCTGGGTAGTATGGCCATTTTAGTAATACCAATTCTTCTAATCCAAGGATATCATCCAGTTATTTTAAACATCTATTAATGGCCTTGGCCTGAATTACATTGATGTTAATTTCATTATTTCTGCTGTATTTATTAGCTGCTTTTTTTAATAGCTTTTTTTTTATAAAGAACTTGCCTTATCCCCAACACATTTTTTTACTTTAAAAAAAAAATGTACTGACTAGATTTCATTTTTATTCTACTATATTATTTATTACTGTTACTACTTTTTAAAATAATCTCAAACTTGGCTGGTAGGAGACCCCTCAAAGTGACTCCTATGCCTTTGGGGATTCAGTGACCTTTGGTCAAAAGACATAGCCAGCCTAAGAAGAATAGCCAAAGAAATAGCCAGGAAAATAGATAACCCTTCCTTTCTCTCTCTGACTTCCTGCTGGGGTTCAGTCAAAGCTTGACTGAAGTAGTTCATATAGGTCAGTTTTCCAAGTGCAGAGAGCAGTATGGAGAAAGGTAGAGAGCAAATCCAAAGTGACAGGCAAGATATCTGGCACATGTATGCACATAAAGAGTTATGGACCCTTTGAAATCACTGTGTTAACCAGAGGTTTGAAACCCCTGTCTTAATCCTTTTTGCCAGTAGAGCTATTGAACCCTAGCAGTGTGTGTGATTTATTTATATCTTACATGAATTTGGGCTTCCCTGGTGGGTCAGATGGTATAGAGTCTGCCTGCAGTGCAGAGGACCCAGGTTTGATCCCTGGTCACAAGATCCCCCAGAGAAGGGAATGGCTACCCACTCCAGTATTCTTGGCCTGGGGAATCCCTTGGACAGAGGAGCCTGGGGGGCCTACAGGCCATGGGGTCACAAAGAGTTGGATGTGACTGAGCTGCTAACACTATATGAATGTTACTTTCTACTCTTGAGGTTTCTCTTAAATAAATTTATGAGCTCTTAATCTCAGTTTCAGTATTTCTCAACAGTGCTCCTCTTTTAAAATATAAGACCAACTAGTCTTGATCCTCAGAGTCCTCTATAAAGTTATTTTTATTTAAGAGACTAAGATCCAAAATAATTTCAGATACTTCAGCCTCCATTCTGTTGCTAGTATCTGTAAGGAAGAAGTGATGTCTGTTAACTTTTTTCTTCTGATCACTGATCTATTTTATTATTTTATGAGATAGTTTCTTCTCAAACATTGTATTTGAAATTGGGCATTTACTGAGTAATAATAAAAAAAAGGCTTTATGGCCCCAATTACTTGTGAATGGAAGTTAACTACAGGACTTCTCAGATTAGAACCATTGTATAGTTGTAGCATCTTTGTATTTTTTTTAGTATGTTTTTTAGCCAAAAGCAAAATCTATTGCACAATTCAAATTAAATTTTGGTAGATTTCTATTAATTTCCTCTCTAAATTTCATCATATATCTGTATTATCAATGTCTTCTTGCTGAGTGCCTCATGTTTCCTTTTGTTTGATGATATATCCCCTCTGTAACATCAGATAAGCTCGTTGTTTTTTTTTAATGTAATATCCATTTCACTACTTTCTAGGGTTTGTCTCATAGATCACACTTTTACAGCTGCTTCGTTGCTAAGTTGTGCCCCTACTTTTCCCCTAATATTATCATTGGAGCAAAGTAGTATTTACACAGCCTAGTTAACTTTACAAACAATATTCTGTTATTGTTACTTCCTCTTAAATCTTTTTTTAATTAAGCGAGGTTTAGTGGTGGTGGTGGTGGTTTTGGTCGCTCAGCCGTGTCTAACTCTTGCGACTCCATGGACTGTAGCCTGCCGGCCTCCTCTGTCCATAGAATTTTCCAGACAAGAATGCTGGAATGGGTCCTCATCTCCTTCTGTAGGGGATCTTCCCGACCCAGGAATCGAACCGAGGTCTCCTGCACTGCAGTCAGAGAGCGAGCGAGCGAGCGAGCGAGCGCTGGACGGGGAGCAGGGGAGAAGATGGGAAAGTCCCGAGGTTCGGGGGGCGGGCAGAGGCGCCTAGCGACCGGGCACCGGGTCCAGAGCAGTGGACGGCCAGCCAGGCAAACCAGTGCGGGGCCAACTCCCCCCGGAGCCATGCACCGCCATGCCGTGCAGCCTGCGAGACGCACCAGAGGCTCCGCGCTGTGTGGTCGCGAACCCGGGGCAGTAGTGGCCGGCGCCAGAAGCGTAGGCGCGTTGGGCGCAGGGGGAGGAACCTCGGCCCCCCAAAGCCTTCAGACCCACTCTCGAGTGATGTGGCGGGGAGGTCGGGCGGAAGAGAGACGCCAGAGACGACGCCACGGGGCGCGGGACGGGGTGGGCCACCCTGGTGACCGAGCGGGTGGTGGGCGGGGTGCCCGGCGGGGATGGAGGCGTGGAGGGGGCCGACGGGGCAGGGGCAGGCAAGGAGCCGCCTTCCTACCCGACCCCCTTTTCACGCTGCTCCCCACTTTCTTGTTTTCCTTTTCCTCGACACTGGAAAGACCGCCTGGGCTTTGCCTCACTTTAGTTATGAAGTATTCTTAAGTATCACTATTTATTAACTTATATTCTAAAAATCATTAGCTTTTAAAAGTATGTCAGTTATTACTGTAAGCCACATTCTTAAGATGAAATATTTCATGTTACTTAAAAAATTTAACGAGAGCACTTTTTAATATGTTACTAATAGTTTTTTCTTTCAGTGAGTATGACATTACTCTGTCTCCTCGTTGACCAAAAATCTCAGTGTTCTTCTGATCATAATTTTGAACCTTATAACTGTTAGGTAAAAAAATGAGGAGGACACCAAAAGAGCAGCGAACAGGCTTTTTAATGGCGAAGCGCTCCCCGCGGGGTTCCCAGACCGGAGCAAGGCAGGTCGAGGTAGTCCGCACCCGGACTGTGCTGGGGAGGGGTTTATATGCGTTCGTTGCGGGGATGGTCAGGCTAGATCGCCCAAAAAGGTACAGTTAGTGAACAGGGGTTAGGATAGGTCGCCAGGCCGAGGCGTCGCGGGCTGACAGGTCCTTTTACGTGGCTGGGGCAGGCGGCTTTAGCTGGCAAAGTGTGCTGTCATTGGTCCCCGGGGTCTGGGAGGCTCCTTCCGTTAGGGACTTCCCCCGCCGTAGGGAGAGAGGAGGGGTGGCCCATCATGGCCCCCGGGGTCCGGCCTTACATTTTGACCCTTTTGATAGGATAAGGGGCACCGTTATCGCTTCTGACTGCTTCCTGCTGAACTGGGGTGTCCTTGGGGCTGAGGGTCGTGGCCAGATCCCGGTGACCTTTAGGAGGCTCTGGGGCTCTGGACGGGAGTTTGGAGTATGTGGCCACCATCAACATCTGTCCAGTAGCCGTCTGGGTCAGCTCCCTGGCCCTCCGGAGGATGATCTGAAAAATACAAAGTCCTATGGACAGGATGAGGAGCAAGGCTGCTAGGGGCCTGAGAAGCGGGAGAAGCCATTTTGCCCAAGACGATGTCCACTATCCCGAGAACTCGAAACCGTCTGACTTAGCCTGTCTAAGTCTGATGTTCTCTATCAGCTCTTGGGGCCTTGTTCTGAATTATCCCCGAGGCATTAACGAAAAAAAAACAACAGTTTTCCCTTAGGAACTGACAGGTTCCCCTTTTTTCAGCCGTTAGCAGGTCTAGGGCCCTTCAGTTTTGGGGAGCCACTGCTGCCAGAGAGGTTATCTGGGTTTGTAATGCCATTAGGGAATCCACCACCTTGTCCAGGTCTCGATTGAGGTCTGCGGACAGCTTATAGTAGAAGTGCCTGGCTGATCCCAATCCTCCCGCCCCTAGTCCCAAGGCCGTGAATAAACCTCCTCTGAGGAGCAGAGGAGCTGCAGCTAATGCCCTCCGGCGGCAGCATGTTGGCTGGATCTGGTCTTCCATTGCTTGTGGTGTCAGAATGGTCAGGTAGGGAGTAAGGAAGACTGGGGTGCAGGGCTGAGTCCAGTTGGGTGGAAAATACTGTAATAAGGTGGTTTGATTACAGAGAAAGAATATCCCGGGTTTTCAACATATTGGAGAGTTTGGGGATAGGGGTTCTCGTCTTGAGCTGTCACAGGCCCCTGTGGTTAATGAGGTGTTGTTGACTAGAACACGAGGCATTGGCTGGGAGGTACAGTATCTCAGAGGTCAAGGGCCCCATTGGCAAGGCTACTTCTGTGGCATCTCAAGTGAGATTTTCGGCCTCTATCCATTTCCTGGGGATCGGTTGGGCAAGGAACGGTCGAGGTCTCAAGGGAAGACAGAGCCAACATGAAAAGTTTGGTGAGGTTTCAGTCAGGGTCTGATAGGTGTCACTGAGGCTGGTGAAAATTTGGGATGAAAAATCCAGGGGTTTGAGCGCCTGATGAACCTGATCTAGGAGTTTGTTGGGCTCATGGTGTGGATCAGAGGCTTCAGTCGCCAACTTTATGACATCCTATTGAACCACATGTTGGACTTGTTCTCGCTTCCGATCTTGGGCCCCCTTCCCGTCTGTCATTCCGTCTAATACCATTTACCCCCATGGGAGCATGGCTGGGCGGGTGATACATAACAGTCTCGGTGGACATAAGTATAGGCTATGAACCCAGTTCCCCAGCGGTCTCCTTCGGTGCAGCCCTGGGGGCAGGGCATAGGTTGTCCTGCTCATATTATCATGGTCAGGAGGAATAGTGACAAGAGCATGTTTAGCTATGATATTAGGAGGAGAGTGATAGAAGAAGTCAATTTGAGATTCTGTAAAAAGGAGGAAGGTCCCCTGTAAGTATAGATCAGAAATTGCCTGAAAAAAAGTCACAGTCAATAATCGGGGTAGCCAGCCAAAGGTTCTGTAATAGGGTCAGGATAAAGTCTTCGAGGCAGGCTAGGGTGAGAGACATATGGCTAAGTCAGGCCACCCCAAGGGAATAGCACCCCAGGAGTAGTGAACAGATAATAAGGTAAGCAAGGGCCAGTGAAAGTCGAAGTATGAGCGGCCAGCCCTAGGGGCCGTGACAGCCAGTCCAATGGCGAAGAGTATAGTCAGAGTTGCAATTGGCAAAAGCCACAGCGGATGAGGCCAGACAAGCATTGGACCGGGCATGTCATCTGCTGGCGGGAGGCAGGGGTGTCTTAGTAATGGTGATCTTGGTAGGTCCCGAGATTCTAGAGGTGTAAGTCTCTAGGGGTTTGGGAGAGGGCAGGCCGTGTAGTGGAGCCCGTTTGAGCCGTGTGATGTAGTACCACAGCTCATGTCCCCATAGTTTGGCTGTAGGGGTGGTGAGGATTACCGTGAAAGGACCAGTCCAGTTTTTAGGAGGACTTGATCTCCTGGTGCCAAAGCGGGGGACAGGATCGCCTGGTTATGGTCTCTGACAGGTTGAGGGAGAACATGGTCAGTGTGTTCTCCAAGTAGGGACCTCAGGAGAGTGAAATAGGGCAAGTAAGTCCCCAGAGGGGGCGTTGGGGGATCCAGAAGGTTAGTCAGCAGATATGGCCTACCGTACAGCAGTTCAAAAGGTGTCAACACAGACCAGCATATACCGGAAGGTCTGATGTCTAGGCATGTGAGTAAAGTCTATCTGCCAATCCTGTCCTGGCAGGTGTCCCCTCAACTTGTGAGTTTCTTGTGGCGGCCTGAATCCTCCTTGAGGAGAGGTCTTGGCACAGATTAGGCAGTGATAATGGACTGCCTGAATGGTAGGTCGGAGATGTAATGGGGAAAAAAGAGGGCTAAGGAAGGTCAAAAGTGCGTGGGGCCCAATGTGTAAAGAGTCATGGATCTGAGTGATAATGGACATTGCCTGTTTTTCGGGTAGGACTAGTTTGTCGTGGAGTGTGATCCATCCCAAGGGGTGTTTGGAAGTGTCCTCCTGTGAGAGGAGGGCCTCTATTTTGGCCTTTGAGTAGTTAAGTGTAAGGGAGGTCCTGAGAAATAGTATAGGCAGAGGCCCCTGTTGTAAGGCTATCTGTCCGGCCACCTGGTCAGCCTTATTGTTGCCTAGGGAAACCGTGTTGTGAGTCGTCTGATGTCCTTTGTGGTGTAGAATGGCTGCCTGGGTGGGCTGTGAGATGGCCTCCAGGAGCTTGGCGATTGGGGGGCATTAGAGATGGGTGATCCCTTGGTGGTGAGGAATCCCCTCTCTCCAAATAGCTGAATGTAAATGTGTACTCACAAAGGCATATTTGGAGTCAGTATAGATGTTAACCCGTTTTCCCTTTGCTAGGTTTAAGGCTCCAGTGAGCACTATTAGTTCTGCCTTTTGGGAGGTGGTTTCCTCTGGTAGCGGGTGAGCCTCGAGGATGTCATTGGTGGTCACAATTGCATACGTAGCAGCCCGATGACCGTTAGGGTCTCGTTTTGAACTGCCATCTACAAATAGTGTGAGGTCTGGGTTTTGTAGCAGAGTAGCAAAAAGGTTTGGGGGCAGTTGGGTAAGAGTGTCCAGGACCTCTATGCATGAGTGAGGTTCTGTGTCTTTGCCTGAAGGACAGGTTGGAAGCGAGGGGAGAAAAGATAGGGGGTTTAGCTGGGAGCTGCGGCCCAAAGTAACTTGGGGGTTATCCAGAAAGATCAGGTGGAATTGTTGGAGCCGAGAGTCTCTAAGGTCTGACAGGAATTTGGAAGCCAGGAGGTCAGCCAGGTGGTGTGGTGAGAATATAGTTAGGGGTTGATCTAAAATTACCTTTTTTCATTTGCGTATAGAGAAGCTGCTGCTGCCAGGGCGCGTAGGCAGGGGAACCATCCCCGGGCAGTGGGGTGTAACTGTTTGGAGATAAATTCCATTGGCAGCATTTCAGGGCCTGCAGGCTGTATGAGGGCTCTAAAGGCTATGCCCCCCTTTTCATCAGTGTACAGGTGATATGGGAGGTTGGGATTGGGCAGGATGAGTGGGGAAGAGGACAGTAAAGCTGAGCGGAGGTTGTGGAAAGCCTTCTGGACCTCTGTTTCTGAAGAGAGCGGTCCAGTAGGGGTGTCTTTTGTGGCTGTGTAGAGGGGTTTAGCCAGTGAAGCATAGCTGGGGACCCAGTGCTGGAAGAATCCTGTTAGCCCTAAAAAGGATAAGATTTGTTTTCCAGTGGAAGAGGGGCAGAGGTCTCAGAGAGGGCTGAGTCTGTCGGTAGTTAGAGTCTTGGTTGTTGGGGTAATCTTTAATCCTAGGTAGGTCACAGAGGTCTGGGTGAGTTGGGCCTTTTGTTGAGATATTTGGTATCTTTTAGGGCTAAGGGAGTTAAGAAGAATAGTGGTATGTGTCAGAGAGAGAGCTTGTGAGGGGCTGCAGAGTAGAAGGTCATCCACATACTGTAAGAGGACACTAGGGGCCAAAGGGCACGCAGCCAGATCCCGGGTCAGAGCTTGGCCAAAAAAAATGGGGGCTGTCTCTAAACCCTTGGGGGAGGACTGTCCAGGTTAGCTGGGAGGACTGTTGGGTTTCTGGGTTGGTCCATGTGAAAGCAAAGAGGAATTGTCAGTCTGGGTGTAAGGGAATAGTGAAAAAGGCATCTTTGAGGTCTGTGACAGTAAAGTGAATCGTACTGCTAGGGATGTTGGAAAGTAAGGTATAGGGATTGGGGACAATCGATGGGCAGGGATTATGGCCTCGTTTATCAGTCGAAGGTCCTGGACCAATCGGTAGCCACCAGAAGTTTTCTGCACTGGGAGAATGGGGGTATTACAGGGTGAGGTCGTGGGGACTAGGAGGCCCTGGCCTAAGAGATGGTCTGTGATTGGTTTAAGACCACGCAGGTGAGCCTGAGAGATGGAGAACTGAGGGAGGTTTGGGAAGCGGGAAGGATCACGTAGTTTAATCAGGATGGGGGTGTGATGGGTTGTTACCAGAGGGATTTCAGTGTCCCAGATGTTAGGGTCGACAACTGGAGCCTTAGGGGAGCAAAGGAGTAGTAGGGGCAAGGTGAGAGATTGGGAAAGTGAGAGAGGTAGGTGAATAGTGGCCCAGCTAAATCACTTCAGTCATGTCCGACTCTGCGACCCCATAGATGGCAGCCCACCAGGCTCCCCTGTCCCTGGGATTCTCCAGGCAAGAACACTGGAGTGGGTTGCCATTTCCTTCTCCAATGCATGAAAGTAAAAGGTGAAAGTGAAGTCGCTCAGTTATGTCCGACTCTTAGCCACCCCATGGACTGCAGCCCACGAGGCTCCTCTGTCCATGGGATTCTCCAGGCAAGAGTATAGTTAAAATGTCCCGCCCCAGCAGGGGCGTGGGGCCTGAAGGGATTATCAGAAAAGAGTGTGTGAACAAGAAGTGATCAAGCTGACAGGGCTGTGGCCCAATCTGCAAGGGTCGTGAAGATGTGCCATCTATACCCACCACTGAGACCTGGGAAGGATGCAAGGTGCCCCCGAAGGAGGGAAGAACCGAATAAGTAGCCCCCGTATCTATCAAGAAATTGATAGACTTACCCGCCACTTGAAGCATTACCCTGGGCTTGGCTTGGGTTATGGGGGTCCCCGAGTCTGGGTGCCGTCAGTCTTCATCAAAGGAGAGAAGTTCCAAGGCGGGGTGCGGGGAGGAAATGTCCTTTTGGGAGCCCAGACCTCGGCCCGGTAAGGCCGGGGCCTGAGTCGCCTGGGGACAATCACTCGCCCAGTGTCCCGGTTGTTTGCAATGAGGGCACAGCTTTGTCGGGGGTCTGGGCATTGGCGGGCCCAGTGGCCTTCATGACCACATTTGAAGCAGGCTCCTGGCGGTGGCTTCTGGGGACCCACCTTTTTGTCCCATGGCTGGCCGCAGGGCTGCCACCAGTGCCTGGGTGTGTCTCTCCAGGAGGTTAGCCTGGAGTTTGGCGTTTTGTTTAAGCCTTGCCTTCGGCGGCTTCCTCTCGGGCATTGTAAACCTTAAAGACCATTTTTACCAGGTCTTGGAGGGGGGTCTGAGGCCCATCCTCAGCCCTGGAGAGGTTTTTTTTTTTTTCCCTGATGTCTGGAGCCGATTGGGATATAAAACGGTTGGCTAGGGTAATGATTTCCGCCGGAGAGTCTGGGGCAATCCGGGTATAGGTGGTGAGAGCCTCTGTCAGCCTGTTAAGAAAGGCTGCTGGGTTTCCATCGGGGCCTTGGGTTATTTCATCTAGCTTAAGTAGGTTTATTACCTTGAGGGAGGTGGTCTCCATTCCCTCCAATAGGCGTTCTACCATGTACTGAACGTTGGCTCTTCCTCTCTGTCCCTCCTGATAGTCCCAGGCTTGGTCTACGTCTGGAATAGCAGCCGCTCCAGGTGGCCGCGCAGGGTCTGCTGGGTTGGCTAGATGTCTCCGGTCTGCTACCATTCTTGCTGCGGCCCAAATGGCCTTTCTTTCCTCTGGGGTAGTAGTGGACCCCAGGATGACAAATATGTCCTGCTAGGTGAGGGCATAAGACTGAGACAGCTGGGTAAAGTTTTTGATGTAGTTGGAGGGGTTGGCCGAATAGGAGCCTAGCCGCTGTTTGATATGGGCAAGGTCTTGGAGTGAAAAGGGTACGTGGACATGGGCGAGACCCTCCGGGCTGGCCACCTGGTGGAGAGGAAGCAGGGGAGATGGCGGCAGGTTGGGAGCGGTCCGGGATCTTGTGTGTGAGCTGACTGGTGAGCCAGAAAGGGGTGGGCATGGAGGAAGGGGTGGATATTGAGGCGGAGCCAAGGGAGCAGCGAGAGGCGTTGTCACAGGAGGGCTGGGCTGTGAGGACGATGGGGGAGGAGTGGATATGGAGGAAGTTGGTGAGGGCGATAGAGGGGGAGTTGGTGTAGGGCTAGGAAGGGCCATGGTTAAGAGAATTTTAGAAGGGGAACCGTGGGTATATAGGGTGGGACCGGGAGCGCAACGGCCAGAAAGCCTGTACATAGGGTACCTCAGACCATTTTCCCATCCTCTGGCAGTAATTATCTAAGTCACGGGGGATGTTAAAATAGAAAGTTCCGGTTGGCGGCCATTGTGAGCCGTTATCTAAAGAATATTGGGGCCATGCCTCAGAACAAAGGAAGGTTAAGCATTTGGAACGAATTTCTCCAGAGATATGTAGAGTTCTGAGGTTGGCGAGTAAACATTTTAGTGGTGTAGACCAAGGTTGGTCGGCCCTGGAGGCAGATGTCCCCATGGCGACTATCAAAAGAAGGTCCTGGACCAATTGTCGGTGAGGCTGGGAGTGGTCTGGTCAGGCGCCCCAAACGGGCCGTCAACCCAGCGAGGAGAGGGCCACTCAGCCAAGACGGACGTCTCCGAGTTGACTGGCGCCGAGGAATAGCAGGCCTGGCCTGCGGAGGAGGGGTCCAGAGGCGGCCGCGATTTAAAGGGACCGAGACACCCTAGGAATAATCGCCACGGGAGCAACAATGCCTAGAACCCGACCGACGGAACTTACCCCGTATCCTGCCAGACGGTTGGATGGTCCCAGAGGGGTGACGGGGTGACCTGGTCTGGCGCGGGCCAGACCTGAAGGGGGCCGCAAATCCTGCTCGTCGCGGGATGGGCCCTCACCTCGGGCCCCACGTTGGGCGCCAAATGTTGGGTAAAAAAACAAGGACACCAAAAGAGTATCTAACAGGCTTTTTAATGGCGAAGCGCTCCGGGGCGGGGTTCCCGGACCGGGGTTCCCGGACCGGAGCAAGGCAGGTCGAGGTAGTCCGCACCCGGACTGTGCTGGGGAGGGGTTTATATGCGTTCGTTGCGGGGATGGTCAGGCTAGATCGCCCAAAAAGGTACGGTTAGTGAACGGGGGTTCGGATAGGTCGCCAGGCTGAGGCTTCGTGGGCTGACAGTTCCTTTTACGTGGCTGGGGCAGGCGGCTTTAGCTGGCAAAGTGTGCTGTCATTGGTCCCCGGGATCTGAGAGGCTCCTTCCGTTAGGGACTTCCCCCGCTAGTGGGAGAGAGGAGGGGCAGCCCATTATGGCCCCGGGTCCAGCCTTACAATAACCGTTTTATCATACTAAAGATGTGGAAAATATAGGAGATTTGGGTTCAATATATATTCATTAATTCAGTCAAGCCCCAAGGATTCAAAGATGAATAGTGCACAGTCACTGCCCACCGACATATAAGCAAATATAGTATGTAATAAAATATATAATAAGAGAAAGATATAAATAATATAGTGCAGTAAGTAGTATAATCAGTGTATGGTGAAGGTAGGTAAGTGATACAAAGCATAGGTAACATTTGTTGGGATGGCCCAGTGAAGACTTGGGGAGACGACATAATCTGTGTTTAATAGGTGACTAAACACTAATAAGTAATAAAACACTGATAAATAATAGTCCTATCCTGTGGGTTCTATAATTCTATTATTGTGACTTCCCTGGAGGTCCAGTGGCTAGGACTCTGTGCTTTCCCTGCCTAGGGCTTGGGCTTACTCCCTGGTCAGGGAACTAAGATTCTGCAAATTGCACCATGAATCCAAAAGGAAAAAAAAAATCTATTTAAACATGAGATAGGCAGAAACTTAGACATTTGGAAATGCAGCGTAATTATATGAGGTTATATAGTGCATGCTAATTTCCAAGCAAATGACACAGTAACTAGCATTTATTGGTCTATTTCACTACACAACTACATATCTGATTACAAGTAATCCTGACAACTCTCTGAGATAGTGATAGTAAGGCCATTTTACAGATAAAGGCACTTGAGATTTACATAGGTAAAATAACCTGAACGTCACACAGCTAAAATGTGGTGGAGCCGTGGTATCTGCTTTGACAGACCAACTTTAGAGACAGTATTCTTAATCATTGAAAATGAACATTAGGAACCCAAATGAGAAGCAACAACTTGCCTATTGAGAGCATTTAGAGAAGAGTTACAAACTAGATACATGATGGGTATCATGATGGGTATATTCCGTGGATATTGGCATAAGTAAGCATTTGGTGAGCAGTTTAAGTAAACAGGAGTATGGTTGAGTAGTCAGTTTCTGTAGGAGCATCAAGGAAGATCAGGTTGGAATCTGAAGATGGGAAGGAAGCTATTTGGAAAGAAATCGTGAAATGAGTAATATGTGATCGAAAACTATAGAAGTTATGAGAGCAAGGGAGAAATATGGGAATCAGTGTAACATAATGGTTAAGTTCTTAAGTTTCTAGTTTTGTTGATGTTTAGCATGTAAGCTGACTACTCTTAGGTTCCTTATCTATAAAATGATAATAGTAATAATATCTAGCTCACAGAGATTAATTTGTAAAGCCTGACTTATATACCACTCATTGAGCAAATGTTACATGTTATTATTGTTCCTGTGTTTTAGTAAATTTAATCTGATAATAGTGCCTAGAAGTCTAGGCCTAAGCATTAGGCCATTAGTTCAGAAACGCTTGAAACGTAGTTGTAGCAGGTAAATACAAAAGAAGGGACAAATACTAAGAATATTTTAGATGAATATCAGTATGTCAAGTATATATGGCTTTTTAAAAATATATGGTTCTTAATGGTGTTTCATAATCATGAGTTCATTGTTACAGTAGCAATTAATAACTGACAACTGAATGTAACTACAGTTTACAAAGCCACTAGGACATGTTAATTGAATTTGATTCTTGAACCATTCTGTGAGATACTGTTACTTCCATTTTATTAAGGCCCATAGAAATGAAATAATTCATTGACGTTCACACAAGTTAATGAATGAAGTAATTGAAAACTTGCCTTTTCATACGTTTATTCTAGTTTTTTCCTCTTCATTGCCCTATTATGACAAGAACTGATGTTCTATCACTGGAAACAGTATGAAGAACTGTTATTAATACTTGAAAGAGTTAATATCTTTTCTTAAGTGTCTGCCTTAATATCAAGAAATAACTGGGACATGAAAGGGGAGAGACAAGTTCAGAGTGTACTAGTTATCTAATTTATGTTTAAAATCCAGTAATATTTGAATATAATCTATTTAGTAGATCAGAATATTAAGTGGCTATGATTTGCCTTTAAAAAAAATCTTTATAGCAAAAATGAAAGTAACCTTTTGATTTTCTGCACAAATCATATTAGGCATTTACTACACTTTGGGTAATTGTAAAATATTTTACAGTAGAGTTATCTTTTAAGTGTTTTAAAATAGTATTGATCATGAAACTTTTTGAAATTTACCATCAGGCCAATGGTAGCAGAGTCTACATAGAACTATGCTTCGTGGTGTTCTGGGAAAAACCTTTCGACTTGTTGGCTATACTATTCAGTATGGCTGCATAGCTCATTGTGCTTTTGAATACGTTGGTGGTGTTCTCATGGTAAGTGCTCACATTCAAGAAAATAATCATATAAAATATGTTATTTTTTTAAATTGAAGGAAGAGTGTGTGTTTGCATTGGCACTGATGTAAAACAGAAGAACTGTAACTTTAAATGTGGTCCTGTATTGTTTCTTTCAGGGGCACAAAAGCCCCTATTAATCTAATGAAATATTAGTTTTTACCGTTATTGAATACTACTTACTGTGTTCCAGGATGTGTTTGATATTTTATGTTTATTAACTCATTTAATCTTTTACACTCTGTGAGATACATATTATTGTTGTTTAGTTGCTAAGCTGTGTCCAACTCTTTTGCGACCCCATGGACTGTAGCCCACCAGGCTCCTCCATCCAAGGGATTTCCCAGGCAGGAATACTAGAGTGAGTTGCCATTTCCTTGTTCAGAGGATCTTCCTAACCCAGGGACTTAATCCGTATCTCCTGCGTTGCAAGCGAATTGTTTACCACTGAGCCACCAGGGAAGCCCCTGAACTACTTATTAGAAATCTACTAATACTATGTACATGAGGAAGCTGAGGCTCAGAAAGCTCAAGTAACTTTCTACAGGTCCCACAATTCCAAGTAGACTTGGAATTTCAGCACATATTTCTCTGATTTTCAAAAATCCTACTTTTCAACTACTGTGAAGAGTGTCAATAACTGTTACTAAAACAGATGATTTATTCTGCCTTGTGTCAAAATTTAAATGTTAAGGCTGTCCTTTTCCCAGTGTATTTTCTTAATATTGCATCATAAATCTATCAACCATGACAATACTCACCTTCTGTCATATAAATGAAATAATAAATTGGTTGATTGTTCAGTCAGTGAGTTTTGCTATTGATGTTGCTATGTTTACAGGTTTACCCTAAAGAGATTTATAGTCGTATAGTCTCAAGTTGGAATAATTCTAATAACTATATTTAGGCAAATAAATATATCTAACTGAAATTCCCCTTTGATTTTTTAAATTAATCTATACTGGTGCTTCCAGTAGACTACAGAGATAGCAAAAAACTTTCATTGTGGTCTTTTTTTCTGCCTGAGTAGGAGGTTTTGAATAAAAAGTTTTATCTACATACACCTGAATTGAATGAAGACTGTTGTATTTAGATTTTTTAGATTACAGTGATAATATACAACAGTTTTGAGTTATAAGTTCAGTTCAGTCACTCAGTCGTGTCCAACTCTTGGCAACTGCATGGACTGCAGCACGCCAGGCTTCCCTGTCCATCACCAACTCCCTGTTCATATGTACCTCATATCTGTTTTGAGGTATATATAGTTTATTGTTTTAAAACACACTAATATGAAAGTTTTTAAAGTGCATCTCATTATGCCAGTATTTTTCAGTAGAAAATGTGAGTTGCAGCCCCCCCAAAATGAATAAACTATTCTCTTGAAGAGAATGAAAGACACCAGTTAGTTGAAAATAGTATGATACCACTTGCTAAATTACTGTCATGAGCTTCTGGATGATATTTGGCCATAGTAAGAAGAAAAAAATCATTAATTGTTCAACAAGTTATTGTTCAGTAATTCAACAAGTATGTGTTGAGTATCAACTTTATGCTAAGCACTGTTCTTGATCTTGGTTAGCAATTGGGAACTTAAGAGACAAAGTCATTGCCCTCAGAGCACTTACATGTTACAGGATGGCCAAAATTTGGAACCAGAGGTAGTGTTATTCATCTTTTATATTATTAATAAACCATTTTAAATATATTTTGCCTGTGTTTCCAGATTTGCTGGCTTCTCTATAGAGTTGACCTTCTCTCGGAGCTACCAGCTTATTATAAATCATCCTCCAAGTTTAAAGAACATTTGCTTGATTTTCTTTTAAGCCTGATCAGATATTTATATTTTTAAAAGTTTTCAAGTTAAGTTTAAAAATTACCTCTCTTTCAGTGTTCTGGACCATCAATGGAGCCTACAATTCAAAATTCAGATATTGTCTTTGCAGAAAATCTTAGTCGACATTTTTATGGTATCCAAAGGTAAATTTCTGTCACAAATATATTAAATTCATGGTGAACACACACACATATATTGTGTCTTTTCTGCAGTTTCTTAATGTTAGCTTTGAAAACTCTTCTGTAAATAACCAAATTAATGACCAACTGGATGAAATTTTGACTCAAATTTTTTCTCTCACTGTGAGAAATTTTAATAGTCTCTCAAAACATGCAGTCTCTTGGATCGTTTGAAGTAGAGACTTAGGAGCCAGTTACATATTCAAATCTTGGTGATTTGATTTTTTAATTTTCAATATAATCCTGCATTTCTATTGGCGATTGTCTTTTTTTCTGTAGTCTGTGATGAGCAGTTGATGACTTTTAGACTATATAGCACTGTATATAGCTGGGAGCCAAGAATCCTATCTATTATGAGTTTTCTGATTAATTATATTAAGTTACAAAATTCCTCGGCAAATATTATTCACCACTAAATCTTTTAAAATCCTGTTCTAAATGGTGTTTCCAATCCTTAAGATATTATTTATTCTACTTAACTCCTGGAGTGTTATTCCCTCTGAATTGATGTTAAGTATTAATCATTTAATTTAATTTCTAAAGGGAACCTCTTTGAGTCCTTAAAATTTGGGGTCCATTAGTTTTTCATAATTCTTAAAAAATAAATCTGTATTACATTTCATCTTCAGAAAATATAAATTTTACTCACTTGAGCTGTTATTTATCTATAGCATAAGTAGGTTTAGGCATTCCTCTTTCATTATTGACCTTTTCTGTTGTGTATTCCACATTACTGAAAATCATCAAGAACACTGTAAAACTGTTCTTTGCATTTACTGATCTTCCACCATCTTAGATTCTGTAGATAGAAACTCTCTCTTCCTCAAGCATTATGGTCTAGCTTGGGCCTTAGGTAATTATTCAGATCTTTTATCCTCAACAACTTCAGGATGCCTAATTGACAGATATAAAATAAAGTTTATATAACAGGTTATATTCTAGCTTCCTTTTCTTTTTACCTTATATCAAAATAACTTATTACAGTTTTTGGATTAACTGGAGACCTAGGTTCACTACAACGTAAAGACAAGCATCTGTTTTCCATGCTAATCACATGATTCACAGTCTTTAAGCATCCTTAACAAGAAGCTGGATTCATTGGCTAAATGGTTTCTGAATGAATACTTCAATATTGTCTTTTTTGGAGGGGATACTCTTTGGAGTCAGATGGGTAATATAAATAACTATATTTAGTAAAGAAGATTTTTTTGAGTTTCATTTTGTATTGTGTTCATTCAGGGAACCCATTAGCTGGAAAGACAGCTCAAAATTTGGCATTTATGTGAGACATACCAAAGTAACTTTTACAACCAAGGTAGTCAGTTGGTAACTCTACTTTAAAAATATTACTATACTGAATATTTTTTTCATTAATCTGCAGCACAGAACTCTGAGATTTCAGGGGAATCTCTGACACCTGACAAGAGAAACTCTTGCTAGCTGCCTGTTTCTAAAGACAGAATAGCCATCCATTTAGGGAAGATAAAATTCTGCATATCTGGTATCTAAAACACATGGATTTTTCAGTCCAGTGGACAGAACTCTCATGCTTGAGACAGTCATCCCTTATTACTACTTGCTCTTTGAACAGTCAGTGAGCACCTCATTTATGAGATGTACTCTACCCTATAGAGAATGTTAGGTTGAGTAAGAGGTTGATCTTTCATCTCAAAAGCTTATAATCTACTAGAATAACAAGGATAATTATAAATGGTATAGGAAAATTTGAATCTTAGTTCTGTTAAGTTTATTGTAAAATGCTATTTGAAAGAGTTGAGAATTCTTGGTAATCTTTTTTGATCTAAGTTCTGTGCCTATAATATCTGGTTAGACCACTGGAATTACAGTCTACGGTAATAATGCTTTCTATAAAAAGAAACTTTGACTAAATTATGAACTTTTATGTTGCCATTCAAGTGCTGTTTGTTTTGAGGGTCATATTGATTATTTTGTTAACAAACTTAAGCTGAGTAAGACTCTCACAGAGAACCTTTCTTTCCCCAAAGTTAGCCATAATCAACTTTATAGTATGTTACATATGTTACAGTATTTGCAAATTTCTTCATCTGAACAGTTCTGCTGCCATAGTTCCAGTTGGTTGGAAAGAGATGTTTTATCCCATTTTCAAACAAGTATAAGCCTTATATTGCACTCCAACTTGTAGAGTTTAGTGTTTTAATAGCATTCAGCTCTTATTAAGAATAGCCTGAAGAAATGACTATTCTGAATACTGTTGTAATTTCTGTAAAATTTCTGATAAAGATGCTATCTTTACTTTCCTTACATACATATCTTTTCCTCTTTGATTTAGTTGTTAAGAAAAATTTTGTCATACTTTTCAAACTAAACCTTATTTTATTAGTTAATGATTGACAGATAATAATCATAATTTCTTTTTTAACTTGACTACCAAAAAGTTTCAGACTCATTATAATACATATAGCAATAACTAGGTTTCTGATTTAACCATCATCTTTTATTTTTATGACTTTTGATTTTGATACATGTATCTTTTATCATAAGCAGCATCCAATTATTTTAAGAACCTGGTACAGATGATAAGTAAATATATTAAATCCTTTCAAGTGTGAGCAACAGAATTCATTTAATGTCATTTCATGCAGAAAGTTTTGTATTCTTTTTGGTTGGGACATTAGTCCTATATTTTTGTCTCCTTCCTTTCCAATTTTAAGTATCTTACTTAGTCTTCTAATATATGCAAATTGTTACTTATTCCATGAATCATCTCTTCCATATGCAAGCCTATCCATATTGGTTTTATATGTATGATATGCCAGTTTATTTTTTGTATCGTATGTTTGGACTTTTTAGTATTTTTTCTGGCTAAGTCTTCTGATAATTTTTCTTCACAAATAAGTCTTTTTCACTGTAGTATGAACTATCTAGATTTATATAATTTACATGCTGCGATTGCTCAGTTTTTTAAGCTCTAGGGAAACATAGATGATGTCTCTACCTTTATATATGCTGTAGAGTCAGTCAGTGTTACAGGCAGGGCAGTAAAATTTGCTTGGTTAGTCTGGTGATATTTACATGAATTGCTTTTTTATAGTTTTGGTTCTAAAAATTTAGACACAGAAGTAAAAGACTAAGTACAGTGCAAGAAGGTAATTCTCGTGGAATTGTCAAAAATTTTAGAATCTTCTAATAGTTTTTCCATCACTCTTGTTTTTGGATTCTGACCCATAAAGTTAGTCTCGAGGTTCTCAAAGCTGGTAAATGTATGGCAGGGTTAGTATGTGAGAGGATAAAGGGTATGGCTTTAAGTTGCTTTATAAAAGTATTGTAGCAGTGCCATGCATGTGTTTATGTTTAATAATAACACTGACTTTCTTTGACTTTTTCCCCTCAGAGGTGACATTGTGGTTGCAAAAAGCCCGAGTGATCCAAAATCAAGTATTTGTAAAAGAGTAATTGGTTTGGAAGGAGACAAAATTCTCACCAGTAGTCCAGCAGGTTTCTTTAAAAACCATAGTTATGTAAGTAACATTTCAATTATGTTATTCATTGGTATCACAGTTGATTAACATTAACTGAACACACTGACAAATAAAAATAACTTTTATTCATGTTTGAATGTAAGTTAAAATGATGCATTCAGTAGAATAAGAATATTCTTTTTTTTTTTTAGAATAAGAATATTCTTAAGTGTTATATTTGTATCACAAACAACATGACCATCATAATTTATATATTTTATTTCCTTTTAAAGCTCCATACAAACATCTCAGTATTAGTTGTTGAAGGCAGGATTCACCAGCAGTGTCAAAATATTGGGCAAAGGTTTGAAGGAAAATAGTAGATTTGCATAGTATCAAAGTATTTCTCCCAGGGTATTTTTCCAAAGGGAGAAATAGTAACTTTGTGGAGGAGAAACCTGTCAGACACTACCTTAACTAAGTGATCAAGGTTAACTTCACCAGTAATACGACATGTCAATATAATGTAGCCCTGAATTGAAGCACTGAGAAGAGCACATCACTTTTGTGGTATTCTTGTAACAAGAAGTTATAGCCTCAATCTAATCATGAGAAAACAACAGACAAACCATAATTGAGGGTCATCCTGCAACATAACTGACCAATACTCCTCAAAACTGTCAAAGTCTTTAAAAAAGGAAAGTCAGGGATTGTCATAGATTGGAGCAGACGAAGGAGATGTGACAACTAAATGCAATCTGGAAATCTGGCTTAGTTTTTCCACTGGCTTGTTAATGAAAAATTTGGTAAAATCAAATGTAGTCTTATAGTTTAGTTTTTTTTTTAAATCCTATTTAAATATTCAGAATAGATATTTTGTATATCTTTGGTGTAGTCAACTTACCAACCGAGTTAGGAAAAAAGAGCAGATGCAGTAGAGTGGAAGAGCGAAGACCATGTAATGTGTCAGCCCCCTTCACCAATCACATGACTGCTGAGACAGAACTGGTAACTGGGCTGGGGCGGGGCAAGGAGGGCCTTCTGTTTACTCAGCATGTGCTGTTCTTACTCTAATTATAAATTTATTTTCTACTTTTGTTTAAATTTTCTGTGTCACTATCATTTTATTAATAGAACTGTTATATCTATTAAGTAACTTTATCTTCATCCCCAGTGTAAATATATAATTAGGAGTTGAATTGTCTTCATTGTTGTAAATTTATTTTTACCTGTAATAGCCTCTGTTGCCCTATTAAGTAAGTTTGATCAATAGACTATTAAATAATCAATCTATTATTTATTTACCTTCCTTAATAGACTATGGTTCAGCTGTGCAAATGCTTATTACACTTTTGATGTTTATTACTACGGTGCTAAACATCGTAGGAATCAATAGCTGATGGTGATCCTAATGTTAAAGTTGAGAATGTAGTATCAGGTAACGTATCAGTATTTTTCTGTGGTCTTCATCATGGATACTTATCCTTTTGTTTTTCAAATATGTTAGTTATTTACATAATTATTTCACCATCACATGACTGTTATCATTTCATGAGGCAGTCTAGTCACTTCTAAGTTGCTTTAGCAACAAGCATATACTTGAGGCCAGAATTCAGGTCAGTTCAGTCGCTCAGTCCCGTCCAACTCTTTGCAAAGCCATGGACTGCAGCATGTCAGGCTTCCCTGTCCATCACCAACTCCTGAAGCTTGCTCAGACTCGTGTCCATCGAGTCAGTGATGCCATCCAACCATCTTATCCTCTGTCATCCCCTTCTCCTCCTGCCTTCAATCTTTCCCAGCATCTGAGGCCAGAATTATCAACAGACAAATGACAAAACATATAAATGATAACAAAACATAAATTTCTGGGTACTTGTGTGCAATTGTACTTTGTACAGTGTGCACACCACTGTTGTTGTTTTCTTCTGAAATTATTAGAAGAGGAATGTTAGGATGAAAGGATTTAGATAAAATCTCTGCTAAGTAATCAGAAAAAATAACCAGGGGACTATACGATGTATTTTTTAATATATGTATAAATATTCTTTTCAAGGAAAACATCCTTTGGATTTTTATGTTTGATGAGAGGATAAGTTAGGGGGCACTGCTGTTTCGTTCCAGATGTATTCCATTCACTTTGGCGTGTATGTTATAAATGTACAAACAATTGTGATAATTTTGGTTAACACTTACCCTGTATTTACTTTGTACCAGAATAAGTACAGGGTAAGTGTTGAAACTCTTTCAAGGATTAGTTAATTTAATCATCACGACAGTAACCCAGTAAAGGTAGTTAGTTAGTAGTAGCATTTAACAGACGGGAAAACTGAACAACAGGGAGGTTAAATAAATTGCTCAAACAGTAAGAGAAACAGTTGGAATTCAAACACAGATAGCCTGGCTCTCTTGAAAAATTTGTATTTTTTACTATGCCAGTACTACTTCTCCCAAAGTATCCTCCAGTTACTATTCTTATTTTTGCTCCTATCTCCTCAAATTGTACTTCCCTTACAATGTATTTGTCTTAAACATTTTTAAAAAGAAAGGCAGCTATATCTGATCAGGGCTAGTATTAGTTCTAAAGACAAGACAGTGGTTTTTGAAGGCTTCCCACCCCCACCAGTTTTTCTAGGCTGAGTTTTTTAAACCATGATTATTGTGTAGCTATTACTGAACTACTTTAGCAGATGTGTTTCATTAATCAAGGTGATTTATAACAATTCATCCAAGTTTGGAGCACTCTGAAGCGATATCCAAACTGTTTGCAATCTGCCCCTGTAGAGTGTTCCCTTTTCCAGCTATCTCAGAAGCAGACTGGTGCTGTATTTTATGAAAGGGGTTTCTTTCCCATATCTGTGCACCCTTTCAGAAAAATATTTGTTGTTTATAAGTTATGAAGACAAAGCTATTCAGATCTTGATTGAGCTGCATAATAAGGATGATGTATATTAAATATGTTTTGAATTTCAGGCAAAAACAACAACAACAACAACATTCTTTTAAGTAGGTGCTTCAGAAAGCAAAACACCAAAATTTTCATTTGGAACCTAGAATATAGAGTTTAGCGTATGAAAGAATTAGCATATTGTTTTTAAGTTGGCGAAAAAGAACATAAACAGTTAAGTGATGTGAAGCTGTTTTATTCATTCCAGAGTTCCAAAAGTCCATGTGGCAAGCAGTAAAGACGATTTATTTTTTACAGTAAGCATCTGGAAACTAAGCAGTCCCTATCAAGATGTTTCTGCGGTGGTTTTGCTTTTTTTCCCTGATATTGAGGCTAGTAATTTTTTCCCTTGAGTTATGGGCTGAGCATTGGTACTAGGAAATGAGCTTAATTTGTGACTCTCAAAAGAAACAAATTTTACTCAGCTCAAACATCTTGAATAACTTGCCTTTCTATACTATAGGAATTCCTCAGTTAGCAGCTAGAAGCCACTAATTTGCCAAAAATAATTTAATTGGAAGAAGCATTTAGCAAGTAGGAAATACATTCAATGAACTAGCATTCTTCTCTTGATCAGCACAGCAGGTGATTTAACATAGACGCCAAGACTCGGGAAATATGGTAAAATTTTGTTATAAAGCTAATAAAGAAACAAAAACACTTTATACTCTTTCTCAGGATAACATTGTGTGATAGTTCAAAGCTGTGATTTTAATTCATAGTGTAACTGTGTTACAGTTAGGCATTTTGAAATAAAGTAAGTTCGTATCAGCAAACAATCATGCTATAAAACCTCCTATCCAAACAAACAGACCTTTTGGGCATCATGTCCTGCTTTAGGAAAGAGTTGTGTGTACTTACCAACTCCCCTGTGAGCTTTATCTTCTCTTTTGAACGCATTCCACTTAGACTTTGATCCCTGGGAATTCACTGGAGCAGTTCTCACGAATGTTCTGTTGTTGATCCAGTGGTCAACTTTCAGTCCTCCTTCCACTTGACCTACTGTTAGTATTTAAAGTAGTTGTTCTTCAGGCCTGGTTTCACTTAAGTTTGAGGAATACCACTGTCTTTAGGTTTTCTCCTTTTTCTGCTTCTTCCTTTGTTGATTCCTCCAAATATTGGAGTAATTAAGGGTTTGTATTTTAAACTTATTTTGTTTATATATGCACACATAAGGTGACTTAATCCTGTCCTGAAGTTTTAAATACTGTCTAATTTAAGTTCTAAATTTATATCAACCACAGATTCTTTGCTGAAGTCCAGAATCATATATCTAATAGTCTGTCTAATATTTTTCTCTTGAACTTAGTATGTCCAAAACTAAACTCCTGATTTTCCTTCCACAACTGGATCCTCCCTCACATATTCCCAATCACTGAAAGGCGACTCCATTCTTCTGCTCACTCAAGTCATAAACCTTGGAATCATCCTTGACTCTCTTCCTCTTTCACCCTCTCATCCAATCTATTAGTAAATCATGATGATTATATCTTGGTTTGAAATTAGGAAAGGAGTATGTCAAGGCTGTATATTGTCAATCTGCATACTTAACTTTTATGCAGAGTACCTCATGCAAAATGCTGGGCTGGATGAAGCACAAGCTGGAATCAGGATTGCCGGGGAAAAATATCAATAACCTCAGATACGCAGATGGCACCACCCTTATGGCAGAAAGCAAAGAAGAACTAAAGAGCCTCTTGATGAAAGTGAAAGAGGAGAGTGAAAAGCTGGCTTAAAACTCAACATTTCAAAATGATATCTGGTCCCATCACTTCATGGCAAATAGATGGGGAAACAATGGAAACAGTGAAAGACTTTATTTTCGTGGCTCCAAAATCACTGCAGATGGTGACTGCAGCCTTGAAATTAAAAGACACTTGCTCCTTGGAAGAAAAGCTATGACCAACCTGGACAGCATATTAAAAAGCAGAGCCATTACTTTGCCAACAGAGGTCCGTCTAGTCAAGGCTGTGGTTTTTCCGGTGGTCATGTATGGATGTGAGAGTTGGACTGATCATAAAGAAAGCTGAGGACCAAAGAATTGGTGCTTCTGAACTGTGGTGTTGTAAAAAACGCTTGAGAGTCCCTTGGTCTGCAGAGAGATCAAACCAGTCAATCCTAAAGGCAATCAGTCCTGAATATTCATGGGAAGGACTGATGCTGAAGATGAAACTCCAATAGTTTGGCCACCTGATGGGAAGAACTGACTCACTGGAAAAGACCCTGATGCTGGGAAAGATTGAAGGCAGGAGGAAAAGGGGATGACAGAGGATGGCATCACCGAACTCGATGGACATGAGTTTGAGCAAGCTCCAGGAGTTGGTGATGGACAGGGAAGCCTGGTGTGCTTTAGTCCATGGGGTTGCAAAGAATTGAACATGACTGAGTGACTGAGCTGAACTGAACTGATATCTTGTAAATAGAATTCGACCACACATTGCCACCATCACCGCTGCATCCTGGTGCAAGACAAATTTATCTTACTCTTGTTTTCTTGTAATAACTTCTTATCTTCTCTCTCTGCTTTTATCTTTCCCAACTCTTCCGAACTAAAAAGCCTCTTGATGAAAGTGAAAGTGGAGAGTGAAAAAGTTGGCTTAAAGCTCAACGTTCAGAAAACGAAGATCATGGCATCTGGTCCCATCACTTCATGGGAAATAGATGGTGAAACAGTGGAAACAGTGTCAGACTTTATTTTTGGGGGGTCCAAAATCACTGCAGATGGTGACTGCAGCCATGAAATTAAAAGACGCTTACTCCTTGGAAGAAAAGTTATGACCAACCTAGATAGCATATTCAAAAGCAGAGACATTACTTTGCCAACTAAGGTCTGTCTAGTCAAGGCTATAGTTTTTCCTGTGGTCATGTATGGATGTGAGAGTTGGACTGTGAAGAAGGCTGAGCGCCGAAGAATTGATGCTTTTAAACTGTGGTGTTGGAGAAAACTCTTGAGAGTCCCTTGAACTGCAAGCAGATCCAACCAGTCCATTCTGAAGGAGATCAGCCCTGGGATTTCTTTGGAAGGAATGATGCTAAAGCTGAAGCTCCAGTACTTTGGCCACCTCATGTGAAGAATTGACTCATTGGAAAAGACTCTGATGCTGGGAGGGATTGGGGGCAGGAGGAGAAGGGGACGACAGAGGATGAGATGGCTGGATGGCATCACAGACTTGATGGACGTGAGTCTGAGTGACCTCCGGGAGTTTGTGTTGGACAGGGAGGCCTGGCATGCTGCTATTCATGGGGTCGCAAAGAGTCAGACACGACTGAGCGACTGAACTGAACTGACTCTTCACATAGTAGCTGAAATCATCCTTTTTAATAATGATGCTTTTTAATAGAAATAATGTTGGACTCTTCTGCCCAAAAAGCCCAGTAGCTTCCCATCTCATAATAAAAGCCATGGTCCTTTTGATAGCCTAGAAGACCCACACCCTTCATGCTCCTTTCTCTTGTATTTAAAGTTTTATTGGAACACAGGCCCACTCATTCATTTATGTATGGTCTGGGACTCTCACTAAAACAGCAGAATTGAGTTATAACAGAGACTCTATGGCCTGCAAAGCTTGGGCTCTTCACTGTCTGGCGTTTTACAGGAAAATTTGCTGACCCTTGCTCTAGAATATAAGATTCTTAATGGCAGGGATTTGTTTTCATCTCAGTTAATTCCCCAACTCCTAATCTTTTATTTGGCACCTGGTAGATACTTGAAAAATACTTGAAGTTTAGACAAATTTCCATATAACTAGAGTCTGACGGCGTTTTCTTTTAGTTTCTGTTCTACTCAGTTTCTTCTGGTTTCTCGTGCAGACTTGCTCTGGAGTAAAGTGCATGATGTTCTATTTCTTAGTGATATAGATGTTCCTGTACTTCAACACACTGTATGCTAATACTGAACTGGCCAATCTGTGTTCATCCTAGTCTTCGTAGAATACTTGAAAACTCCACCCACTTCCATGGTAGGGCTACTTGACCATCTTGCATAATTGCAGGTGAAAGTTGTAGAAAATACTGTCATGCCCCTGTTACTTTGTGCCAGGATAGCATTGTGCTGATTAAATGTTTATTTCCCTAAGTGACTTCTGTTTGATAGATTTTAGCCCTTTTATTAGAGCAGACTAAAAATTCACCTGCCTCTGAACGACTTAGTTCGGAGTACTCTGAATTTGGTCTTGTCTGGGTCTTCTAAAGGAATGGTGGAACCTGAGGTACCTTGGACTTACTACCTTACTCTCATTTTGAGGGAGGATATAATTTCCCAGAAATGGTATGGCAGTTTTGTTACTATGAAGGCTAAAGTTGCCTTTGCAACATGTAGTAGCCACTAATTAAGTGGTGTGGTAAAGAGAGTTTTCTACATTTCAGTAGAAATGATGTGCTTTTGGACATATTTAACTATTCTGCAGATATTTTGTTCTTTTGATCCTTTTATTGGTTGGCAGCTTAAGGATGGATAAGTTATTACCGGATGTTGGTAAACTTCCCTTTAAGTGTAAACTGCTTTCCAGTGGTTGGTTATTATAAAATGAAGAATCTTTTTTTCTAAATCTTTCAAATAATTAAAACTCTATTTATTGAATTTCAGTTTTTCAGCCATAGTGGCCGCTCTGTATTGGAAACGAGCATGGTAGTAGAAATATGATTATGGAGATTTCAGTATTTTCCTGTAGTTAAAACATGGCAGTCTTCTGCTACTGTTAAAGAAAACATCTGTACTTACTAGAAATTTTTCTTTTATTTTTGGCCTATCAAATTTCAAGTTATATAAAGCTTTTTGGTTCTCGATAACATGGATTCCAGTGTCATACACAAAAGGTGAAATGTTCATCAAATCCTGGTTTGTTACCACAGTAGAGTAGGTGGATGAGAAATGTAGTATTTTGTCTGCTGATCCTGCCAGCTACGCCAGTTGTCTCACTCTGTATCACTGTGCGCACTGTTCCTTAAACCCAGGGTAGGCGAGGAGGGAGCTAAGAGCCTGGAAGAAGACTGGAGGAGCCATAGGAATTGCAGAGGCGTTTATTCTCTCCTGGCTGACACAGCAGCCATAGCACCAGCCAAAACATGACCATAACATAGTCCACCAGGGTGTTCCAGGTGAAGCTTATGTATACATGCTTACATACCAGCAGTAGCCTGTGGACTACCGAGTACCTCATGATGAGCATGCACAATGCTATCAGTGATCTCAACTATTACTGAATCTTTATTTACAAAACGGGGGGCAAGAGCGCCTGACCATGCCATCTTGGCTACTTTGCTCTTGCCCTACATATTTCTTACATTTTTCTTTTTGTATTGTAGAGTATGTTAGTAACAGTATACTTTATTGTAACTTATTTATAACATTTTGTAACAATTTATAACATTTTATACCTTTGTAACCTTGTTATTGGCAGAAATGTAAGAAATAGAGTTTTACATTTCAAAAAGAACTGATTAAATGTTCTAAGGATGCTCTGGTCTATAGTGTTCTTAAAAAGAAAACTTTGAAATGGGATAAGATGCTGGTAAAAAGCTGTTTTACTGTATACTGAGAAGTATTTTTTATAAAATTGCAAGCTGAAAAATAATCTAATTGGACAACATTAGAAAATGGGCACTTTATAAACACTGATAACTCCCAGTGTGTCCTGTGTATTTAGGTTGTAGTCCAAATCTTCGAATATCCTAATGCTGTTTTTCTGTTTGTTTAAATGTCATTTACTTTAGCTAAAAGTCACAACCATATGGTCTTCTATTGCTACTTGTATTATAAACAGCAAAAGTACTTCTTTGTAGGGAGAGGACTCCTCAGATTGAAAGGGCTTATTTATTATAAGCTGCTGATACACTGAATCCTTATGTCATTTAAATAGAAGAACTACCTAATAATGTCACTTATTACAACTAGGATATCTAAACAAGGGACTTGCTTTTTGCAGACTATAGTGATAAAAACCTGTGCTTCACATCCATTTCTCAGCAACGGCTCCCAGGGTAATCAATCATGGCATACTGCTAATGCCTTGATTGCAGCTGATGCAGAGGAAATTTGTTTACTTTTTTGCTAAGTGAAGTTCACTGCGGAGATGACGTGACTTTTTCATCCTATAGCTAACACAACTCTGAAGATAAATTTGACTTAGTGTTTACAATTCTGAGGTGTTTTTCTTCTGATGTTAATACTAAAGAATCATCTTTGAGGCCCTCAGTACTTAAGCATTTTCTGATGTGTTCCCTGAACATTTTCAGAATATTTTGATCTTAGCTTAACGATTATTGTAGTTTATAAATATTATTTTATAGAACTGTATTTTATCTTAATATGTGTTTGAATATGTATATGTATTTGTGAAAATCAACATTTCTGTTGAAACAGTAGCAACTGTTCCTGAAACTAGCATGTTTTGCTCACCTGAAAATATTTTAACCCTCAAAATTGGAAAGTCAGTGCCATTGGTGGAATTCTGGGGAGGCATTTATGCAATTCAGTAAAATGCCGTATTACATGTAGTTTTATCTACATGTTATATGAGACCTGTATACACTTAGGCTGCTTAAAAGTAATTGTGAAAAATTACTAAGAATGAAATTGTAATGCTACTGTTCAACGTAAGCATCTAGACAGACTTGCACTCTGATAGTAGTAAAGAGAATGTGTTCTGATTGGCTTCTGGAAAGCTGCCGTTGACCAGGTGGCATACAGTCAAATGTCTTCTGAAATAAACAACTGAATGAAATTCTTCTCTTACCACTTTGGGTAATTAAAATCTTACAGGTTTCTATGACCCACTTAATCTATAAAAACATTCTCACTCTACCAGTCTTTACCTAAAATAAGAATGGAAAAGAGGAATTACAGATTTAAAAGCAAGTATGCATGTTATAAAACAGTTGAAGATAGTAGATGAGCTGGAAAATACTGACATTACAAGCCATGATACTGCTCACCTAGATATCTGAATGTACTTTCCTCCTGGATTGGAATTTTCATAAGAATTGTTTAGTTTGGCATAGCTGGTTTACATCCCTACTATTAATACACATACAGAGCCAACAGGGAAGAGAAACAAAGTACTTAAAACTCCAGGGTGAGTAATTTAAAATTCTAAGATTGTAACTCAAGATTCTGATCTACTTCCTGTACATTGTGTGTTTAAATCTCTAAATCAGGAAGGATTAGAGAAACCTTCCGTCATCAGAAGAGACTTGAAATTTGACTTTCCTTATGTAAAGAAAGTCAGAATAGGTCTGGGGACATAGACTGATAGGGACTTCTGACCCTAACTGCAAATATACCTAACCCCAAAACAATCCCAGCACCAGGCGTCGTCTTTAATGAGACTGTGCCTCAGGAGCAGGGGAAACCACTGGACTTGGGAGGACGGGGAGAAGACTTCAGCAAAAGGCCTTTAGAGGCTACAGGGGTGGGCACATTTGCCAGACAAAAACTTTGCAAGTTTCCTATTATTTATTCATGAATTCACTAATTCCATTAATTCCAAACATTACTGAACATTTACTTGAGGGTCTCCACCATGTTAGAGTAGGTAAGTCCCTGCCTGCTGGCTGTCCAATAGAACTTTCTGCACAAATGGAATAGTCCATATCTGCACTGTCCAGTGTGGTAGCCTCTAGGTTCATGTGGCTGTTGAGTATAGGAAATGTGGTTAGTGCATCTGAGGAAATAAATTTTTAGTTTTATATAATTTGTAAGATTAAATGGTCACATATGTTACTAGTGGCCACCATGTTGAACAGTACAGATTTAAGAATTTGTAGTCAAGTAGGAGGAGCAGACAAGGAATTACAAAATGGTGTAACAGGATATTCATCTACACTGGGGTAGATAGGATTACTCCAGACTTGAGAGAGGTAAAAGTTGAAGTTCTAAAGGTTAAGTGGGAGGTTGGATAAGATCCTTATCCAAGCAAGCAGCATATTTAGGTTCTAGAAGGGAGAGTGCAGCCTTGGGCTTTGGGCAGCTGTGAAAAATAAGTTCCTACATCTGGGACATACAATGGGGAGGGATGACTAGCAAAAAGAGATAAAAGTGAAAAGGTAATCAGGGTTGAATTCCTTGTATGTCTCAAGCAGGGGAGTAACTTTATTTTGGCCACACCACATGGCTTGCAGAATCTTAATTCCCCGACCAGGGATTGAACCTATGCCCCTGCAGTGGAAGCAGAGTTCTAACCACTGGACCACCAGGGAAGTCCTGGAGTAACATTATCAGACTTATTTTTAAGAGATCACCCTGATACTAATATAGACTAATTGAGGAGAGTTTAATAAAGGATGATTGGAATAGGAGAGGCCAGAGGCAGGAAGCCCAGTTAATAAATAGGCCCTAAGACATAATTGAGACAATAACATTAAGAATGGAAAGCAGTAAAGGTTCGGAGAAAGATTAGGAGAATGTCTAAACATGATTGGATGTTGGAAGAAATGCATCATCTATCTCTTTGCTAGAGCCAGAAACTTGGGGTCAGTTTTGGAGTACTCTGGACGCCTATATAATAAGCCTATGATTGACTGTAGTTGAAATGAGTACAGTGGCAATGGAATTGAAGTGAGAAGAAAACAAGTGCTTTCCCAGAATGATGTCTGGGTGTTATATGATTCCCTCCTTGATGTCCACAGTATATTTGCATGATGTCTTGTTAGTCAAAACAATGTTTTGATGCTCTCAGCCCCCAGAGATCAACCTTTTTAAAGATCTTTAGCTATTTCTCTTCATATCTTAACATTATCTCAGAAAAAAAAAATCATCTGTCATCCATCTGCCTATTTTGCAACTTTGTATTCACAAAGCTACATATTATTCTAAATAACTTCCAGGGTATGGGACATTAGAATTCTGTTTTTAATAAAACATAAAAAGGAGAAGTATCTGTCAAAGGAAATGATGCAGCACCACACTTTTTTTAAGGCCTTAGTATACCAAGTTCAAGAATACTTTGAATCTTTTATTTCTAGTTCCATTTCAGGTGTAGATCAGTTTTCTAGCCAATCTCTGTATGAAGCAGTTATGCATTGGGGCCATAAGAAATTGAAAAGAGATACGGAGATTCATCTACAGGAATAAATCCATATAGGGATGAATTTTGACTGGGAAGAATTATTTGAAGTCCCAGGAATAATTTGGTGGGAATATTTGGTGGAAACCTATTAGCACATATTCTTTATAGTAAGCATCTGATTTACTAATTATTTAGACTTTTTCTGTGAACATGAGAAAACTCACTATTTACATATTTACCACTATGTTCTGTTTCATTAAATTAGGCTCATCTTTTGGACTGTGAGAACCAGAGTGGACATCAGGCTATATTAAAATGAGAGTACTGACATAGTTTTGAAATGAGAATGTAAGGTACTTCTTTTAAATACTAATCCAAATACACAGCAGGTAATCTTGTTACATATAGAACAAAAAAGAAGTCAGAGAGTGAAATAATCCATTTTTCTGCTGCTGCTGCTGCTGCTAAGTTGCTTCAGTCATGTCCGACTCTGTGCGACCCCATAGACGGCAGCCCACCAGGCTCCCCCGTCCCTGGGATTCTCCAGGCAAGAACACTGGAGTGGGTTGCCATTTCCTTCTCCAGTGCATGAAAGTGAAAAGTGAAAGTGAAGTCACTCAGTCGTGTCTGACTCTTAGCGACCCCATGGACTGCAGCCCACCAAACTCCTCCGTCCATGGGATTTTCCAGGCAAGAGTACTGGAGTGGGGTGCCATTGCCTTCTGTGAATCCATTGTCCTAGGGGGAAAAAATCTGTAGGATTAGGATGTTAGTATTAGATGGAAGGGCCTATTTATTGCCTTCAATCCCAACCATTTCCCCCTTCCTCTGCCTTCTGACAAGTTGGTAGATGGTTCTGAAGAAGTAAATGCTTCATAAGGAAGAGCTTAGGTATTTGATAGTTGATAAACATTGCTTGGAAAAGATCCCTATTAAAATATTAAAAATGTTGTTCTTTGCTACATTTGGATGATTTGGTCTTTTTTTTTTTTTTTGGATGATTTGGTCTTAAAAACTGAATTTCATTAAATTCCATTAAATAAGTCCGCATAATTAATATGGCATCTATTCAAAATTAATGTACATTTTTAATTATAATGGATTCAATTCAAAGTCTTGGCTAGTACCAGAACTATATAATTGAATACAGTGTAAAAGAAAAAGGCCAAAAGCATAACGAAAGTGAAATTGCAAAGCACAGTTCACTTTGCAGAGAACTGGATAGACTGCATAAAAAATCAGGAACAAAGAAAGCCCGGCAGGCATCATTCTTCCAGCAGCTGGAGCAAATGTTAATAACAGTAGCTAATATTTAGTGAGTGCTTACTGGGTGCCAGGAACCTTATGTGTTATTTGTTTTTTAGAATATTTCTGTAAGGCATTTAACTAGTCCGTTTTATAGATGAGGTTTAAATAACCTGTCCAAGGTGTTTAGTAACTGGCAGAGAGCTACAGTTTGAACTCAGCCCCAGAGATTTCTATTTAGGCTGGATGGAGGTATTGAGTACTGAAGGAGAAGATGAAGGAGCTTAGTTTGCAATAGCTATGAGAATGAGCAAGTCAAGTCTTAGACGAAGCTCTAAACCTGCTCAGCAGGGAGATGCTCAATAATGAAAGAACCTATTGGTTGAAAGCATCCCTCATCATTACCCTCACCCCAGTACTGTAGGTGTAGCCTACTAGAACTTTTGTGTAAATTCCTCTTTAGTGATAATTGGCTATGAACCTAAAGTGGCACCATTTTTAAGTAGGGAAAGACAATAACAGCTCCTGGGAAGGATGTGGGATAGTATAGTAATAAGTCAGAATTTAAATGGGGAGAAAAAGAAGCAGGACTGCATAGAAATAGTATCCATTGAAATAATCAGTGTGTTAACGTGTCACGCCTGGGCCTTAAACATGTTAATCCCTTAGTCATGCATTTGGGAGCACTTCCCTCCCCAGATAGTCTACTCAGCGAGACAAGTATGGGCAAAAAGTTGTGGCAAGGAGAATGTCATTAAAAATAGAATCTGAGTGAAACTGTTCCTTGAGTTTTGCTTTCAAAGATACCCATCCATAACTGACACTTGGGACAGCCCCATTTTACAAAATTAAAGACTAATAATGTTTTCTCAGTTTTATGTTCTTAAAAGAACCACATGATTGCCTCTCAAGGGATTTAACGTTTCTCTTTTTGACATACATGTTTCTCTTTTTGATCGTTTTGGTGGTTTATATAGGAAGGTAAACTCCAACAATTATTTACTGATGGTGTTCCCAGTTTTGCCCTTGCATGAGTCATACAAATACTGGGCTGTGTGTGAAGTTCTTTAAAACTATATAATAAATTATCTCATTTCACAAGCGTTCTCTCCACTAGTTTGTGTGTATACCATCTTACTATGACTACATTTTGTATGCCTCTCCTTTTCTTTTTTCCAGGGGAAAAAAAACATGTAAAAAAAGGATTTCAGAACCTTTACCCCCCTTATTACCTTTATGATTTTTGTTTCTTCAGTAATTATTGTTTTCTTTACATTCACAGTCATTTTAGAAGAACCATTAAAGAGTCATGAACAATAATAAGGCCAGTGCATACCCTGCCTTGGCTGATTGTAAATTTTTAAATATCTGGCAAACAGAGAGTTAATTAAAAATCAGTCTGTTACTAGGATTTCCTGTTTTTTTAAACTTTTGAAAGGTTGAGCATACAAATACCTTACTCTTTAGTCAGAACTTTTTCTTAATCAGTCTCTCCTTAATCGAATAATAAGTTTGATTACAGTTTAGTAAATGTGTTATTTGATATTGTGGACTCTTTCATCAGATTTCACTTGAGTCAAGAAAGGTAACACCTGTGGGTTGGTTCACAAAAGCTGCTTTTGTTCAGTGGACACCCGCAGGCCATGAGGCAATTACATTTGTTGCTTGTACTATAAAGGAGGCACTTAGCTAGACCTCAGTAAGTATAGCTGAGAACCAGAGGCTTGATTCTTTTGTCCTGCCCTGAGATTAGGTTTTATCATAGCTCAGGAGGTAAACCTCTGACGTAAAGGAAAAACCAAGAATGATTTAAGGGTTCTTTTAATGCTTAAAAGTTAGCCCTAAAGATAGCTATATCTGAGACACTGGGAAAATTCAAAGTTGAGCAAAAATTTCTAAGTGGCATTGTAGACATATATTCATATATTCTTACTCAGTTTTGTGCATTCATTCAAGTTGTCATGGCATATTTCCAAAAGTACAAACAGAAAAAGCAATTAGCTACTTTTAAAAGTTTTGGTTATGAGAAATGATGAACAAAGACATGGAATTAGGATTTCCACTTTTGGCCATTTGTAAAACATTTATTATAAATATGAGTTCCACTTTAATTGGAAAGTTATAATGGCTTTTTACAAATAATTTAAAATATATTTTAATCTATTTTATCTGTTAATATTTTATTATAATAATATTGTTATAGAATTTTTTCTTACTTGAATTTTGAACATAGTGATAACCAATAGATTAATCCAACAGACAATAACTGTGTTTTGGGTTAGAAAGGAAATTTTTGTTCTGTTCATTGCTTCATTCCACTCCACTCACCTGAGCAGAAAGGTCAGGTTTTAAGTTTTGGACCCATACCAAAAATGTGTTGTACTTTATATTTACTTAAATAAATAAGTTCATAGCTAGACTCAGTTACCCAGAGGTCTAGTGACTGTACTATAATTGCAGTCATTTACTTGTACTGTGCAAAGAAGCAGCGCCTGCTGTATGGATTGGAAGTTGGGTCTGTTTCCACACAAGCAAAGCAAAAAAAAATGTTTTTACTTCAATAAAGCTCTTCTTGACCTGCATTGTGATGGACAATGTTCCCTTTTTAAAAAAGTACAAGTATTACTAAAATAACTAGGCATATTAAGACACATATATGTGTATGTACATATATATGCAATTGAATTATTTAAGTAATACATACTGATCCCCAAAATGTAAACTTTGAAATATGTAAAATTTCATGGGTTTTTTTTTAAAGTAATTATACCTAAGTATACCCTGTAATTTTTTTTCACTGACTGTATCCGTGTAAGTCCTATTGTTGTTGTGTAGTAGTGCAACTCTCTTGTGACGACATGGACTGTAGCCTGCCAGGCTCCTCTGTCTATAGGATTTTCCAGGCAAGAATACTGGAGTGGGAGAGACCCAATTTCCTTCTTTTTTTTTTTTTTTTTCAGCTTGTTTATTTTTATTTATTTATTTTTTTAATTTATTTATTTATTTTTAATTTTTACTTTACAATTCTGTATTGGTTTTGGCATAGATTGACATGAATCTACCACAGGTGTACATGCGATCCCAAACATGAACCCCCCTCCCACCCCCCTCCCCACAACATCTCTCTGGGTCATCCCCGCGCGTCAGCCCCAAGCGTGTCATATCCTGCATCAGACATAGACTGGCATTTCGATTCTTACATGATATTATACTTGTTTCAATGCCATTCTCCCAAATCATCACACCCTCTCCCTCTCCCTCTGAGTCCAAAAGTCCGCTATACACATCTGTGTCTTTTTTGCTGTCCTGCATACAGGGTCATTATTGCCATCTTCCTAAATTCCATATATATGTGTTAGTATACTGTATTGGTGTTTTTCTTTCTGGCTCACTTCACTCTGTATAATCGGCTCCAGTTTCATCCATCTCATCAGAACTGATTCAAATGTATTCTTTTTAATGGCTGAGTAATACTCCATTGTGTATATGTACCACAGCTTTCTTATCCATTCATCTACTGATGGACATCTAGGTTGTTTCCATGTCCTGGCAATTATAAACAGTGCTGCAATGAACATTGGGGTACATGTGTCTCTTTCAATTCTGGTTTCCTCTGTGTGTATGCCCAACAGTGGGATTGCTGGGTCATAAGGCATTTCTATTTGCAATTTTTTAAGGAATCTCCACACTGTTCTCCATAGTGGCTGTACTAGTTTGCACTCCCACCAACAGTGTAGGAGGGTTCCCTTCTCTCCACACCCTCTCCAGCATTTATTGCTTGCAGATTTTTGGATCGCAGACATTCTGACTGGTGTGAAGTGGTACCTCATTGTGGTTTTGATTTGCATTTCTCTAATAATGAGTGATGTTGAGCATCTTTTCACGTGTTTGTTAGCCATCCGTATGTCTTCTTTGGAGAAATGTCTGTTTAGTTCTTTGGCCCATTTTTTGATTGGGTCGTTTATTTTTCTGGAATTGAGCTGCAGGAGTTGCTTGTATATTTTTGAGATTAGTTGTTTGTCAGTTGCTTCATTTGCTATTATTTTCTCCCATTCGGAAGGCTGTCTTTTCACTTTGCTTATGTTTTCCTTTGTTGTGCAGAAGCTTTTAATTTTAATTAGATCCCATTTGTTTATTTTTGCTTTTATTTCCAGAATTCTGGGAGGTGGATCATAGAGGATCCTGCTGTGGTTTATGTCGGAGAGTGTTTTGCCTATGTTCTCCTCTAAGAGTTTTATAGTTTCTGGTCTTACATTTATATCTTTAATCCATTTTGAGTTTATCTTTGTGAGCGGTGTTAGAAAGTGATCTAGTTTCATTCTTTTACAAGTGGTTGACCAGTTTTCCCAGCACCACTTGTTAAAGAGATTGTCTTTACTCCATTGTATATTCTTGCCTCCTTTGTCAAAGATAAGGTGTCCATATGTATGTGGATTTATCTCTGGGCTTTCTATTTTGTTCCATTGATTTAAATGATACATTAGACCAGTTAGACCTAATTGATATCTACAGGACATTTCACCCCAAAACAATGAATTTCACCTTTTTCTCAAGTGCTCATGGAACCTTCTCGAGGATAGATCACATCCTGGGCCATAAATATAACCTTGATAAATTCAAAAAAATCGAAATCATTCCAAGCATCTTTTCTGACCATAATGCACTAAGATTAGATCTCAATTACAGGAGGAAACCTATTAAAAATTCCAACATATGGAGGCTGAACAACACGCTTCTGAATAACCAACAAATCACAGAAGAAATCAAAAAAGAAATCAAAATATGCATAGAAACTAATGAAAATGAAAACACAACAACCCAAAACCTGTGGGACACTATAAAAGCAGTGCTAAGAGGAAAGTTCATAGCAATACAGGCATACCTCAAGAAACAAGAAAAAAGTCAAAAAAATAACCTAACTCTACACCTAAAGCAACTAACCTAACTCTACACCTAAAGCAACTAGAAAAGGAAGAATTAGAGAACCCCAGAGTTAGCAGAAGGAAAGAAATCTTAAAAATTAGGGCAGAAATAAATGCAAAAGAAACAAAAGAGACCATAGCAAAAATCAACAAAGCCAAAAGCTGGTTCTTTGAAAGGATAAATAAAATTGACAGACCATTAGCCAGACTCATCAAGAAGCAAAGAGAGAAAAATCAAATCAATAAAATTAGAAATGAAAATGGAGAGATCACAACAGACAACACAGAAATACAAAGGATCATAAGAGACTACTATCAGCAATTATATGCCAATAAAATGGACAACCTGGAAGAAATGGACAAATTCTTAGAAAAATACAATTTTCCAAAACTAAACCAGGAAGAAATAGACAATCTTAACAGACCCATCACAAGCATGGAAATTGAAACTGTAATCAGAAATCTTCCAGCAAACAAAAGCCCAGGTCCAGACGGCTTCACAGCTGAATTCTACCAAAAATTTCGAGAAGAGTTAACACCTATCCTACTCAAACTCTTCCAGAAAATTGCAGAGGAAGGGAAACTTCCAAACTCATTCTATGAGGCCACCATCACCCTAATACCAAAACCTGACAAAGATACTACAAAAAAGGAAAACTACAGGCCAATATCACTGATGAACATAGATGCAAAAATCCTCAACAAAATTCTAGCAATCAGAATCCAACAACACATTAAAAAGATCGTACACCATGACCAAGTGGGCTTTATCCCAGGGATGCAAGGATTCTTCAACATCCGCAAATCAATCAATGTAATTCACCACATTAACAAATTGAAAAATAAAAACCATATGATTATCTCAATAGATGCAGAGAAGGCCTTTGACAAAATTCAACATCCATTTATGATAAAAACTCTCCAGAAAGCAGGAATAGAAGGAACATACCTCAATATAATAAAAGCTATATATGACAAACCCACAGCAAACATTATCCTCAATGGTGAAAAATTGAAAGCATTTCCCCTTAAGTCAGGAACAAGACAAGGGTGCCCACTTTCACCACTACTATTCAACATAGTTCTGGAAGTTTTAGCAACAGCAATCAGAGCAGAAAAAGAAATAAAAGGAATCCAAATTGGAAAAGAAGAAGTAAAACTCTCACTGTTTGCAGATGACATGATCCTCTACATAGAAAACACTAAAGACTCTACCAGAAAATTACTAGAGCTAATTAATGAATATAGTAAAGTTGCAGGATATAATATCAACACACAGAAATCCCTTGCATTCCTATACACTAATAATGAGAAAGTAGAAGAAGAAATTAAGGAAACAATTCCATTCACCATTGCAACCAAAAGAATAAAATACTTAGGAATATATCTATCTACCTAAAGAAACTAAAGACCTATATACAGAAAACTATAAAACACTGATGAAAGAAATCAAAGAGGACACTAATAGATGGAGAAATATACCATGCTCATGGATCGGAAGAATCAATATAGTGAAAATGAGTATATTACCCAAAGCAATTTACAAATTCAATGCAATCCCTATCAAGATACCGGCGATATTTTTCACAGAACTAGAACAAATAATCCCAATTTCCTTCTTAAGGGAATCTTCTCAACCCAGGGATCAAATCCACATCTCTTGCATTGGCAGGCAGATTCTTTACCACTGAGCCTCTAGGGAAGCCCCAAGCCCTTCTATTTGCTGTCTGCTGGGTGTGACTATTCTATAAATAAACTATTTAACTTCTGCCTACTGAGGAATATTTATTGTCAATTTTGAGATGCAAGCAATACCATATTCAGCTTCCTTGCTTATACATGATGGCCTGCTGAGTTTGGCAAATCTTTATGAGATTTTGATAGGCAAAGGATAGAGTGAAAACATACAGGGGATGCCCCTGAAGGGGAATCAAGGTAGAGATGCCAAATCACACCTTACTTACATTAAAATTTTTAGTTCTCAACTAGAAGGATTCTCTTCATAGTGTTATGAGGTATGCTTAAAAAAATAAGACTTTAAAAATTAGATAATTTGAACATCTAGCAATTATGGAGTAACTGGTCTGAACTTGCTCTACTTCCATAAAGAACTGGAAAATTGGACAAACTATGTAAAATAAGTGTTTTCAGACAGTGCACAGCAGGCAGCACAAGAGATTCCTGGGAGAAGGGAAACGAACAAACCTTATATTTTCCCCTACTTCTCCCTTTAAGGCAGTTTTCAGAGGTTCCGAGGAAGGAAAATTCAAAGGACAGTGGTGTTGCTGAGTTGAGGAAAAAGAGATTAGAGCAGAGGGACATTTAAGTGGTTAGAATTTATGCATCAAACCACTAGGGAGAAAAGAGCCACAGAATGACCTTGAGAAATATGCACAAGTGTTTTCTTGATTTGGGGCTGATCACTGAATTATGCCTGCATATGGTGAAATTTGGGCTTCCCTGGTGGCTCAGACAGTAAAGAATCCACCTGCAATGTAGAAGACCCGGGTTCGATCCCTGGGTCGACAAGATCTCCTGGTGGAGGAAATGGCAACCCACTCCAGTATTCTTGCCTGGAGAATCCTACGGACAGAGGAGCCTGGCAGGCTACAGTCCATGGGGTCACAGAGTCAGATACGACTGAAGCAACTTAGCAGGCATGGTGAAACTTAGAGACTGAGCGAAGAACAGCTAGTGGGGACCAGCCTAGCAATTTCCAGAGGTCACACAGGGCTGAGAGCTGTTGTGGAGTTTTTACCAGCCACAGGGGAATGATCTCATTGAATATCCAGAAGAGACCATGGAATATCATGCCTTAGGAGTGGGCTAGACTAGCTCTTGGAATACTCAGTATGACAGACCCAACTTAAAAACAAGGCTTGAAAGGAATAAGCTGATTCATAAACTTAGTCCAGTTCAGTTCAGTCGCTCGGTCGTGTCTGACTCTGTGACCCCATTAATCGCAGCACGCCAGGCCTCCTTGTCCATCACCAACCCCCGGAGTTCACTCAGACTCACACCCATCGAGTCAGTGATGCCATCCAGCCATCTCATCCTTTGTCGTCCCCTTCTCCTCCTGCCCCCAATCCTTTCCAGCATCAGAGTCTTTTCCAATGAGTCAACTCTTCACATGAGGTGGCCAAAGTACTGGAGTTTCAGCTTTAGCATCATTCCTTCCAAAGAAATCCCGGGGCTGATCTCTTTCAGAATCGACTGGTTGGATCTCCTTGCAGTTCAAGGGACTCTCAAGAGTCTTCTCCAACACCATAGTTCAAAAGCATCAATTCTTTGGTGCTCAGCCTTCTTCACAGTCCAACTTTCACATCCATACATGACTACTGGAAAAACCATAGCCTTGACTAGACTTACCTTCGTTGGCAAAGTAATGTCTCTGCTTTTGAATATGCTGTCTAGGTTGGTCATAACTTTTCTTCCAAGGAGTAAGCGTCTTTTAATTTCATGGCTGCAATCACCATCTGCAGTGATTTTGGACCCCCCAAAAATAAAGTCTGACACTGTTTCCACTGTTTCCCCATCTATTTCCCATGAAGTGATGGGACCGGATGCCATGATCTTTGTTTTCTGAATGTTGAGCTTTAAGCCAACTTTTTCACTCTCCTCTTTCACTTTCATCAAAAAGCTTTTTAGTTCCTCTTCACTTTCTGCCATATAGCAGGTTGAAAAATGCAAAAGATAAAGATCCTAGATTGTGAAGAAATAATAACTTGTACTCAGGGTATATAAAGAGCTCTTAAAATGAAGAATCCATTTTTAAAATGAGCAAAATATTTTTCAGTAGACATTTCACAAAAGATACACTAATAGGTACAAGGAAAAATACTTAAGAGAAATGCAAGTGAAAACCACAGTGTGATAACAGAATAGCCTACTAGACAGGCAAAACATTTAAAAACTGAAAGTACCAAGGTTATAAAGCAACAGAAAGACACACACATTGGTGTTGGGAATGTGAAATGTATTATTTTAGAAAAGTTTAAACATACACTTACGACCCAGAAATTCCACCCTTACATATTTACTGGAAAAAAATAGATGTGTATACATCAGTGTTCATAGTGCTTTATTTGTAATAGCCAAAAATTGCAGATTACTCAAATATCCATCAACAGTTTCATGGGGAAAAGTACTGTGATTTACAATGGGATATTCTCAGAAGGGCTTCACGGGTGGCTAAGTGGTTAAGAATTCACCTGCTTGTGCAGGAGACACGGGTTTGACCCCCCAGGTCAGGAAGATCTCCTGGAGAAGGAAATGGCAACCCACTCCAGTATTCTCGCCTGGACAGAGGAGCCTTGCAAGCTACAGTACATTGGGTCACAGAATCAGACACAACTTAGCAACTGAACAATATTCAGCAGTAAAAAGAAATGAAAGACTGATACATGTAACATGTATTAATCATTTAAAAACTGCTCAACAAAAGCCAGACACGAAATGGTATGTAATGTGCAGTCTCCTTTGTATGAAATTTAGGAACAAGTTAAACTAGTCTCTAGTAACAGGAGGCAGATCACTGGTTGCTAGTACGAAGTATAGGGGTGGAGGTTGACTGAAAAGGAGGGAACTTGGCATGATAGTAATGTTCTGCATCTTGATTGTGGTAAGTGATTACACAAGAGTGCACATTTGTCAAAACTTAAAATGAGTCCATTTTACTGTAAAGTATATGTCTATAAAATTGATTTTAAAGTGTATACCCTTACCCCATATCAAAAATCAGTATGTGTTCCAAAAGTAATTTCAAACATAATGAATTGATAGTAATTGATAGAGGGGTAGGTCACCAAAGGTGACTGATTTTGACTCAGACTTGAAGGTTTTCCTGTTTATAGAGAAGCTCTTATTAAAGGTACCATCAGTGATGAGGCTGCTCCCTTGATTTGTGTACTTTATGCTGCTGCTTGTTAGTGGCTTCAGTCATGTCTGACCCTGTGAGACCCCATGGACTATTGCCTGCCCAGGCCCTCTGTCTGTGGAATTCTCCAGGCAAGAGTACTGGAGTGGGTTGCCATGCCCTTCTCCAGGGGATCTTCCCTGGAGATCCCAGGGATCGAACTCTGGTCTCCTGCATTGCAGGCAGACTCGTTACCACTTGAGCTACCTGGAAAGCCCACATATACTATTTCCAGGTATACTATCTTGTTATTTTCATCTGTGACCTGAGATGTACTCATTTTTCTATTTGAGCAGCATTATGCTTCACAGCACATAAATCAACTTCTTATATAGGTATGAACTAACTTTGCTATTGTCCCTAGAACCTATAGTAGTCCTACCAGTAGGAGTTAATGATCTTACAATATCTGATATTCTTTCAAAACACTTCTATTCTTTCTCTTCAAATAGATTTGACATTTAAGTGTATCTAAATGAAAATATTTAGCTTAATTCATTTGGGGCTAATATTTCTACATAGACAGTCCAAAATTATATCTGATGTAAAGTGTACTTCATATTTTACATGCTTGTACAAATTAATTTTTCCAAAAGTTAAAATTCAGAGGTGATGGCAGTGGAGGTGGGGGGAGAAATGAAATAGGCAGATCACGGAGGATTTGGGGGGCAGTGAAAATATCCTGTATAATACTGTGGTAGAGGATCCATGTCCTCAGTGCAGTTCAGTCGCTCAGTCGTGTCCGACTCTTTGCGACCCCATGAATCGCAGCACGCCAGGCCTCCCTGTCCATCACCATCTCCCAGAGTTCACTCAGACTCACGTCCATTGAGTCCGTGATGCCATCCAGCCATCTCATCCTCAGTCGTCCCCTTCTCCTCCTGCCCCCAATCCCTCCCAGCATCAGAGTCTTTTCCCCAAATTCACACATTGTACAACACCAAGAGTGAACCCTAAGTAAACTATGGGACTTTGGGTGATTATGATGGTAGTGTGAGTTCACCAGGTGTAACAAATACGCCACTCTAGTGGGGGATGTCAGTAATAGGGAGGCCATGCATGTGTGGGGGTGGGAGGCATATGAGAAATCTCCATACCTTTCTCTCATGCTGTGAACCTAAAACAGCTCTAAAAGATGGTCTTTAAAAAAAACAAATTGTGACATTTAAAAAATCAGTCATTTCTTATTAAACCGAATAGGACTATTTTTCTTCATGTAAGGTTCCCAAGTAATAATCAGTCAGAAGAATAGTGAAAATTAATTCCTTCCCAATAGATTGTTTTGGCTAGTCACTAATTCAGCTTTCTTGGGTTAACAAAAACTGAAAAAAAAAAAAAAAACTTTAAAATACAATTTTAAAAACAATTGGTAGATAATTTTTAAAGTTTATATTAACAGACATTAATAGGCAAATGTCTCATATCACAGCACATTTTTTTTACAGTAACATGTTCTAAATATGCTCATGATTGTCATTGAGTAAAAATTTTATGTTATTTACCAGTTAATACACAGGACATATATAAGATCTTTTCATTTAGTAGAGGGTCACCATCATTAATTTCACAACTGATGATTTTATAATAGGTCCTTCTAGTTCTTGATGGTCATTATTGAAGTATATAATACATTGAAGATATGGCCTGTACAAAGGCAGAACAAGGATCTTAATTAGAATTCTGACAAGCCCACTCCAATAAAATGATGAGATTATTTGTAATTGATGTCACAATCAATTACCGCTTAGTTCATCATGAACATTCTAATAGGTCTGGCCTTGGTATTGGCCCCAGGATGTTGCTGAGTGAGTGGCTGCCCTGCTTATGCTGTTATTGAGATAGGGGGGCACATTTTCAGTCAGCATCCTAATGACCTCTTTTGAAGTCTATTAAATTAATGACCCTGTCACACTGTTTTGATCTCTTATAACCTCAGTTTGGGGTTTGTATAACAAATTAATGTTTGGGAACCATGTGGCAAAAGAGATAGGTCTTTTTAAAAGTTGAAATATTAATACTACTTACTAATATTTAGTAAAATTTATTTTGCCAGAGATAATAGCAAAAATGCAAACCATAGGGTCTGACTATATTTTACAAAAGAACTTTAGGACGTTCCTTGCTACCTCCAAAAGACATATAATTTTTTTATTCATAGCATCCATATTTGTTTTGAAAGGGGGTGCTTTCTTCAATTCTAGGTGCCAAAGGGTCATGTCTGGTTAGAAGGTGATAATCTACAGAATTCTGCAGATTCCAGGTACTATGGACCTGTTCCATATGGACTAATAACAGGACGAATCTTCCTTAAGGTACTACTGTTTTCTACTTAAAATGCAGGCTTTCTTTTCTGAGCTGGGGTAAAAAACAAGAAAAAAAAACAACCGGTTTCTTTCAAATGATCTTTGAAATCTTTAGGCTGTTACAATGACTACACCTTAGGAACATGTTAACCTTAATAGCTATAATAAACATTACCACTCCCCCATTATGACAGGTAATTGAGAATATTTTTGTTTGATAACAAAGTTCAAATTACTTTAGTGGTAGCATAAGAAGCTTTTAACTTTGCAAAATTTTAATTTTCTCTCATACAACTTTTCTAACCGTATTCATACCCAGGGCACATATTAATATGCATTTGTAGAAGAGCAGTCTAGAGTCCAGCTAGCTGGAATGCAGGGATGTCCCAATTGTTAGTAAGTTGTTAGTAAGTAGGAGTCTGTGCATCGCTGTAGTAAATCACTGAGTCAGAGTAAAGATTATTGTTATTGTTGGCCTTTGCATTTTGTCACAGGCAGTAAGGAGGAAAACAGACATGAGTACTTGGTGCTGTTGGATAATTTACAGGATTTTTTCACACTTAAGCAGATGTTATACTTAAGTGCTTAGGCTTACAGTTAATTTTAACAGTAGTGAAAGAAAATACACACACATAAACATCTTATTTCTTATATAATGTTTGAATGTTCCACATTTTAGATTTTAAATATGTACACAAATACAGGTTTACTTTCTACAGTGTTATTTTGATGTGGAAAATTTGTTCTTGATTGTAGAATAAGGAGAAAGGGATGACAAGGGAAATATGATGATGCTATAACACTGCTTTACTAATTGTCTTCAATCACATTTGATTTTACAGATTTGGCCTCTGAATGATTTTGGATTTCTACGTGACAGCCCTAATGGTCACAGATTCTCTGATGAGTAGCAAACATTTATTCTTTTGATTTGATTATTCTGTTCAAATGAGTTTACTGTCACTAAAACCATGTACTTACTAATAAACTATTTGTTATCAATTTTAGTTATTTTTAATTGTTAAATATAAAGAATAAGCACCACACACTCTGGAAGCTATATTTGTTCAAAATATATGGATAAACATATAATCTAAAATAAGTCATCTAAATTTAGATATAAAAGTATTTTTAGGGAAAACCTAGAACCACCTCACTTTCAAATTTTTGGTTGTATAGGTATAATGAAAATAATTTACTCCTCTTGAATATGCCTCATACTTTAGCTACATTCACAAGGTAGAGTAGCAACTAGTCTTATTAAGTCCAGGCCAATAATAAATACCAAGAGTTTAACGTAATAAAAAGCTGCTACGTCACACGCTTGGCTCAGTCATTTGAAATTAAGGAAGAAAGTTTCAGTGATCCCATAAAAGATTTAAAAATTTTTTAAATGAGTTCTGACTTACTCTGTACATAGAATAGTATATATACAGAAAATCAAAGTCTTTATAGTTAGCTATAATCAATAACAACATACTTAAAAAGTCCATTTCATCATACCAGCCATACAATAGCCATGTTTTCTGACTCCAGGGCTACCCTTCTTTCTACAGTTGACATTTCACTTTATTAACTTTGAGATAACCTAATGAATATCCATATTCAGCTTTCATCATGGGGAAGCTAGGCTTACATGTTATTCACAAAGATTCTAATCTAATGACCTGAGATTTGAGAGAGTTGTGTAAAGGGCATTATTACTTTAGCAGCTAGATATATCAAGTTACTTCAAAAACATAGCAACTACAGAAGAATATGATGATTCTATAACCCATTAAATGGAAAAGGCACTGGCACCCCACTCCAGTACTCTTGCCTGGAAAATCCCATGGACGGAGGAGCCTGGTAGTCTGTAGTCCATGGGGTTGCAAAGAGTTGGACACAACTGAGCGACTTCACTTTCACTTTTCACTTTCATGCATTGGAGAAGGAAATGGCAACCCATTCCAGTGTTCTTGCTTGGAGAATCCCAGGGACGGAGGAGCCTGGTAGGCTGCCATTTCTGGGGTCGCACAGAGTCAGACACGACTGAAGTGACTTAGCATCAGCAGCAGCATGACCCATTAAAAGAGACATATATACACGAAGAAAGGAAAATTTGTACTTTGTACCAATAGGAAAATGAACCAATAATAATAAAGTTTTCAGGTGGGAATTTATTTAATATAAATTTAAATTCAAGACCCCTTTCTTGTGATCTATAAATATAAATACATATGAATGATGAAATTAATTTTCTCTTAATCCAGGTAGCCTCTGCTTGACAGTCTTATCTTTTCTCTGCAAAAATAGAGCTGACAAAAAAAAAAGAAATCCTTTTTTTTTTTTTTTAATCAGCTTTATACATTTGCTTGAATGGACAAGGGTGGAGTGGCCTAACCTCCATGTGTCTGAATACACTAAAGAATTCCACTTAGTGAACAATCTCAGCGATAATGAAGGAGTTCGATAATTAGTGAACATGTATCACAAGAAATCAGCGTAACTTCCTCTGCTTCATCCTTTGAAACACTGTATTTTCCGCCACATCGACAGCTCAGAGAAAAGGAATGATCATCTGCAAAGAAAATAAAAAACACTTACATATAAATACATGTAAATTCATGTAAATTAACCTTTTTTAAAAGTGCAACTATTTTACAAAAATGCAAAATAAAAGGTCCTGTCAATATAAAATATATTTAAATGAAAAATGAAAAAATGTATAGGGGCAGTGCTTCTAAAAATTAGTTACTAAAAGGTCATTATCTGTGGAGGAGAAGGATGGAAACTATGAAACGCTAGGCCAAAAATCTCAGGGAGAAGAGATGCTCAGACGTGATCAATGAAATTTATTTGAAGTCTTATGTTTCTTCAAGATTCATATAAATTTTATATTCTTCTGCACAGTGTTTATCTATAAAGTATTACTGTGAAGGAAAAAGAAATAGCCCTACTTGTTTTATTGTCAAGGAGCATCCCTTTGCCTGCAGTATATCACTTCAGAAAAAACTGCTGAATTTAGCAGATTCCTGTCTCTTCTGGTATCACACTATTTCAAGAATTCTGATTAAAATATTAGGTTGGTGCAAGGTTGATATTGGAATACATTCTAAATGTGGTCATCATTTTTAATGCACATTTCTCACTTTTATGTTTTTTTGCTAATGAATAATTATTTGCTGTTTATATTTATTTTAGACTAGGGAAATGATGTTAGACAAGAAGCAAATTTGAGTTCAAAATGAGTTGTAAAACAGTGGAGACAACTCGCAACATCAACAACACATTTGGCCCAGGAAGTGCTAACGAATGTTCAGTGCAGTGGTGGTTCAAGACGTTTTGCAAAGGAAATGAGAGCCTTGAAGATGAGCGTAGTGACTGGCCATCGGAAGTTGACAATTACCAATTGAGAGGCATCATCGAAGTTGATCCTCTTATAGCTACAGGAGAAGTTGCTGAAGAACTCAACGTTGACACTCATTCAGCATTTGAAGCAAATTGGAAAGGTGAAAAAGCTTGATAAGTGGATGCCTCATTGCATATTAAAAAAATCGTCATTTTGAAGTGTCACCTTTTATTCTACACAACAACAGTGAACCATTTCTTGATCAGATTGTGATGTGAGATGAACAGTGGATTTTATACAACAACCAGTGATGACCAGCTCAGTGGCTGGACCAAGAAGCAGCTCCAAAGCACTTTCCAAAGCCAAACTTGACACCAAAAAAAAAAGTCCTCTGCCACCATTTGGTGGTCTGCTGCCAGTCTGACTGCAGCTTTCTGAATCCTAGCAAAACCATCACATCTGAGAAGTATGTGCAGCAAATCGAGATGCACTGAAAACGGCAACACCTGCAGCCAGCACTGGTGAGCAGGATGGGCCCAGTTCTTCTCTACAGCACCACTGACGGCACCATCTCACACCCAGCTTCTCAGCAGTGGGACGGATTGGGCCACGAAGTTATGCCTCATCCACCACATTCACCTGACCTCTTGCCAACCAACCATCACTTCAAGGATCTCGACAATTGTTTGCAGGGAAAATGCTTCCATAACCAGCAGGATGCAGAAAACGCTTTCCAAGAGTTTGTTGAATCCTGAACCATGGATTTTTATGCTATGGGAATAAACAAACATTTCTCATTGGCAAAAAATGTGTTGATTGTAATGGTTCCTATTTTGATTAATAAAGATGTATTTTAGCCTGGTAATAATGATTTAAAGTTCATGGCCTGAAATTATAATTACGTTTGCACCCCTAATATATAAACAAACACTATGGTCTTTCTGTGGGGGCTATGTATGTGTGCCTGTTTGGTGTTTACAAATGATGAAAGAACCAAAAGGACTATCACTGAAGTGAGATGCCCAAAGGAGGCAATATGCTGCAACATTTTAAGTCTGTCATCTTCCTGATAAGTTGAAAAACATGTTTTTTTTTTTTTTTACCTGAAAGATCGCTGATCCACTGGTTATTTCATTTTACTGTCACTGAAAAATAATTACTGATCATATTATTTTACTAGCCTCAGATACTTCTTATAATAAAATATCTTCAGTTCAGTCGCTCAGTTGTGTCTGACTCTTTGCAAACTCCATGAACCGCAGCACGCCAGGCCTGTCCATCACCAACTCCCGGAGTCTACCCAAACCCATGTCCATTGAGTCAGTGATGCCATCTGACCATCTCATCCTCTGTCATCCCCTTCTCCTCCCACCCTCAATCTTTCCAAGCATCCGGGTCTTTTCCAGTGAGTCAGCTCTTCGTATCATGTGGCCAAAGTACTGGAGTTTCAGCTTCAACTTCAGTCCTTCCAAAGAATACCCAGGACTGGTCTCCTTTAGGATGGACTGGTTGGATCTCCTTGCAGTCGAAGGGACTCTCAAGAGTCTTCTCCAACACCACAGCTTAGAAGCATCAATTCTTCGGCGCTCAGCTTTCTTTATCGTCCAACTCTCACATCCATACATGACTACTGGAAAAACCATAGCCTTGACTAGACAGACCTTTGTTGACAAAGTAAAGTCTCTGCTTTTTAATATGCTGTCTAGGTTGGTCATAACTTTCCTTCCAAGGAGTAAGTAAGTGTCTTTTAATCTCATGGCTGCAATCACCATCTGCAGTGATTCTGGAGCCCCCCAAAATAAAGTCAGCCACTGTTTCCCATCTATTTCCCATGAAGTGATAGGACCAGATGCCATGATCTTCATTTTCCAAATGTTGAGCTTTAAGCCAACTTTTTCACTCTCCTGTTCAAGAGGCTCTTTAGTTCTTCTTCACTTTCTGCCATAAGGGTGATGTCATCTGCATATCCTACGTTATTGATGTTTCTCCTGGCAATCTTTGATTCCAGCTTGTGCTTCCTCCAGCCCAGCATTTCTCATGATGTACTCTGCATATAAGTTACATAAGCAGGGTGACAATATACAGCTTTGACATACTCCTTTTCCTATTTGGAACCAAATATCTTCATTCAATCCCATAACTTTGTTTTTAAACATCTAGATCTCATCATATGCCATGAAAAGAAAAAAAATCAGCTGCTTTGTATTTATTCTCTAACCAAGTTTGGTCTTGGGAAAACAATCAACTAAATAAGCCAACTCTACATGTTTCTTTTATCAGTAAACGTTAGTCATTCAGTTGTGGTCTGACTCTGCGACCCCATGGACTATAGCTCGCCAGGCTCCTCTGTTCGTGGGATTCTTCAGGCAAAGAATACTAAAGTGGGTTGCCATTTCCTCCAGGGGATCTTCCCGACCCATGGATCGAACCTGGGTCTCCTGGATTGCAGGCAGATTCTTTACCACTGAGCCATTAGGGAAGCCCATTAAAGAGGAGAGAAGCTTAGATTTTTCTAAGACTTTTCTATGCTGTGCTGTGCTTAATCACTCAGTCATGTCCAACTCTGCAACCTTATGGACTGCAGTCCGCCAGGTTCCTGTGTCCACGGAGATTCTCTAGTCAGGAATAGTGGAGTGGGTTGCCATGCCCTCCTCAGGGATCTTCCCAACCGAGGGATTGAACCCAGGTCTCTCCTGCATTGCAGGATGACTCTTTACCATCTGAGCCACCAGGGAAGCCCGAGAGTACTGGTATGGATAGCCTATCCCTTCTCCAGGGGATCTTCTCAACCCAGGAATTGAACTAGGAACTCCTCATTACAGGCGGATTCTTTACCAGCTGAGCTACTAGGGGAGGAAAGGAAGGAAACGTTAATTCACAATGCTGCTTTTCAATTTTCACCACAATGTCTTTTTCATCTATAAAGAAAGATAATTTAATCTTGAATCTTAAAATGCTAACATCCCTCCCTATCTGAGCTAACATATTGTGTAATAGAACATGATTCCAAAGTGAATTGTTTTTATTAAATTGTCTAAAAATATGCATATTCTAATCATTGGTTTTCTTAAATCTCCCTCTTGTTTTTTTTACCGCCTCTGTGAACACTGAGCAACACTGTGAGGTGACTTGTGCTTAGTAAACGATGCAGAGACCACCATGGGCTACTGTGGAGTTTTCTCATAGATGATTCCAAATGTTAACTTACATCTTGTTAACTTTCTTCTTAAATTATTCTATCACTTAACAAAGTGTTATCTTAACAGAAATCATAATTTTAAATATACTGAGTGAAGACAAAACATGTGAGTTGTATAACACACTTAGTGTAAAGGCCATGGCTAACTTCATTCTCTCAAATTCTTAGGTTTGCCTTAATCTTAAGCATAATAAAATGCATCATTTCCTACTTGGTCCTTCTTGGACCAAGAAGGTAATAGTTTGGCTATATGTATCATGTAGGATTCCATCTACTTTTTTCCTGTTCTGGATCTTTACCTCCCAAGGTTATTCTGAAAACAACCATGAAGGCACATCATCAACTGATGTTTTACTACTTGAGTTGATCGCACTTTTTATTTAGTTTCATCTGCCAAGACTGCTCTTTGTAATTGCAGATAACAATTCAAAATCACAAATTCAATTGCAAAACTCACAAGACCAGTTTTTAAATATTCCTGCAAAAATAATGGCTTCATGCAGCTCTTGCTCAGGACTTTCTCTCATAAGGATAAGGATTATTTCTATCTTTACAATGATTTAAAAAAACCTTAACATAAATAAGTATTAAGAACAGTCTATGCTTTTAAGATTAACTGTAGCTGCTTCTGTTCAGTTGGCTGTAGCCGGGATGCTTCTATGTTCTTCACTGCCAGGGAATGTATTGTACGGGGTCCCAAAGACAGCAAGATTTAAGATAATTCTTGATGATTTCATGTTGTACATGTCCTTCAATATCTTGGCATTTTCACTTGTTATTAAAAATCCCATATATTTGCTGACTGAACAGATGCTTGAACAACACTAATCCATAGCCTTAATTTAAAATTAAATTTTAAATTTTAAAATTTTACTTCAGTAAAAATTAAAAAAAACAGTTTTCACTATTTTCATATTATCAGGATGTATTAGTAAATAAAACATACTAGTCACATGAAATTCAACAAGAATTAATTTGTTCAATAAGACATCAAATACATACACAGATTGATAAACTGGTAATACTGTATCTTCAAAAAATACTCTTTAGCTGGATAGATCTCCCTGATAAATAACATGTTCTAATCTATCCCTTTCACAAACCAGCAGTGAAACCAGTGTCACTGGTATATTTTATTTTCACAGCCCAGCAGCTCTTCTGTTTTACTCGGATGAAACTATCATAAACCCTGGGAGCCCTGTTATGCAAAACCTCACGTCTTCCAATATTCACTGCAAGTAAGAATCTCTACTCAGGATTTACATTGGCAGCTGAGGCAGAGTGGCTCATAAACAAAAACATGATTCCCCTTCTAAGTCAATACAGCTTGAGACGCAACTTCCTGAGAGCACCAAGTTGAGAATTTGCCATTAAAAAATATTCCCATAAACTTGGTTTTGGAAAGGACAGGCTGTTTATCTTCTACTTATCCAACTTACTAATAAATTTTTATAGATTCCTAGGAATTTGTACTCCAGGGTGAATACTTAAGTTATAGGATTAAGAGTATATGAATATTTTAGACGGGCTTCCCAGGTGGCTCAGTGGTAAAGAATCCACCTGCCAACGCAAGGAGACGCAGGTTTGATTGCTGGGTCAGGAAGATCTCTAGGAGAAAATGGCTACCCACTCCAGTATTCTTGCCTGGAAAATCACATGGACAGAAGAGCCTGGCATCTCCAGTCTATGGGGTTGCAAAGAGTTGGGACGTGACTGAGTGACTGAGCGCACACAAATGCACAAACAGTTCTAGAAAACAGTAAGATTTCTTCATTTGTCCAGAGAAACATGGAAGTGTGGCATTCATGGCTTCCACTTTTAAAAGGGAACTGAATAAAATTTCACCAGAGCAATTCACAGAACTAATCAAAGAATGAAAACTTAAGTTAGATTTAAGTTTTTAAACTCTTCTATTAATGGGAAAGGAGAAAAATACATGACTTGTGGTTGGTAAAAAGGAGTGACAGATTTTTCTTTTCCACCTAAGACGTAATCAAAAAGGAAGGATAAACATAAAGCTCCAAAATTCCTGCTCTGACAATTTATGATTCCATATAAAGAAACAAAAATAAACATTTGTGTTGTTCCTTCACTAAGTTGTGTCTGACTTTGCAAGCTCACAGACTGCAGCATGCCAGGCTCTTCTGTCCTCTACTATCTCTTGGAGTTTGCTCAAATTCATGTCCATTGGGTCAGTGATGCTCTCTAACCATCTCCTCCTCTGCTGCTCTCTTCTCCTTTGCCTTTAATCTTTCCCAGCATCAGGGTCTTTCCCAATGAGCTGGCTCTTCACAGGTGGCCACTTAGAGCTTCAGTATCAGTCCTTCCAATGAATATTAAGGGTTGATTTCCTATAGAATTGACTGGTTTGATCTCCTTGCTGTCCAAGGGACTTTCAAGAGTCTTCTAATTCAAAAGCACCAATTCTTTGGCACTCAGCCTTCTTAATGGTTCAACTCTGATACCTACATGACTACAGGGAAAACCATAACTTTGACTATACAGACCTTTGTCGGCAAAGTGAAGTCTGCTTTTTAATACACTGTCTAGGTTTGTCATAGTTTTCCTTCTAAGGAGCAAGTGTCTTTTAATTTCATGGCTGCAGTCACCATCTGCAGTGATTTTGGAGCCCAATAAAATCCGTCACTGCTACCACTTTTTCCCCTTCTACATATATTCTAATAGAAATTCATCTCAAGTGTCAAGATGGAAGAAATTACCTCTTTTGACTTTATTTTCCCTCTTACACAGATAGAGAGTAAACCAAAAATCAAAGTAGTTTAAAAAAGAAATCCATATGAAACCTTAAGTACCTAACATCTAATTAGGACAGAAAAATAACTGGGAATGAGTCACACAGGGGGACACCAATAATTGAAGTTTAGAATGAAACAAAAATATTCCAAACAAAAACACCCACATATTGTAAAAAGCCAAGCTGTTATTTCAAGATTTCTAAACATCCTATGAAGTTTTTTTTTTTTTTTTCTCATACAAAGTCCCTAATATTTTTCCTGACTGTAATCAAGAGGAAAAAATAATTCCAACCTTCATTCCAAGACATTTCTTCAAGATATATTCGAGCATCTACTGGTCCCATATTTCTTAGATCATCTTCTGTAAAATATAGAATGAGATACTTTCTTTTGATATTTAAATTATAACCATGAAGAATGCTAAGCAGGTAACTCCAGCCTGGTCACTACAATTCTAATTTTAAAACTTAGCTTACTATTTTTGATAGCAATTTTAAAGCTGCCTGACTTCAGCTGACAAAAAAAAAAATCCAGAACATCTTATAAATGCCATTTTTTACAAGTATGCAATAAGTAAAACCATGAAGTTGGTTGTGATGACTTTGCAATCAACTAATGAACTGCATTTTGTAGGGGGAAATTTTCAGATAAACTGTGTGACCAAGGAAGACAGTGTGGAGTCAGGTAAAAATTATTTGAACCTTAGTTATAATATTTTACTAGTTGTCAAACCTTAAGTATTTCAGATTATCTCTCATCTTCTTTATAAGGGTCACTCTGGATTGAATTATGTCCCATCCCCCCAATTCTTATGTTGAAGCCCTAATTTCCAACATGACCATATTTGGAAATAAGGCCTTTAGGAGATAATTAAGGTGAAATGAGGTCAGAAGACTAAGGTCTTAATCTGATAGAACTGATGGCCTTACAAGAGGAGGAAGAGAGAGGTCTCTCTCCACTCACATGCACAGAGGAAAGTATCATGAAGACACAGCAAGAAAGTGATCCTCTGCCAGCCAGAAAGAGACCTGACCAAGATCCTTATCAACTGGAACCTCAGTCTTGGACTTTTCTGCCTCCAGAACTGTGAGAAACAAATTTCTGTTGTTTAAGCCACCTGGTCTATGGAATTTTGTTATGTCAAACATATTTTTATGATGCTTTTCAATCAACTGAGATCAGGCTAAAAGTGTTTTAATGAATAAGGTTCTAATTAAATGTAGGTGGCTACTGGTCATCTGATTTTTATTTGCTTACAAGACAGTGATGGGTAACTTACAAGAAAAATTAATTTAAAATATGTCAATAACCATGCAACACAACCTTTCTGTGTTGATGTTCCATTGCTGTTTCCTGGGCCAAAGTTTTCCCTGCAGATGGAAAGTCCAAAGAAACCTGGGATTCCACCTTTGTAGGAATTTAGTAGGGATGGTCTAGGTAAATAAGCATGCATTCTTGCTTAAAACAAGTGTACTTCAGGACAAAGAAAACAACTACAGATGAGAAGAACTTGTCTTTGTTTTTAAAGGCATGTTATACTTCCTGTATTCTTGTATTGTTCTTCTAGAAGTCAGTGCTTAAAAGAAACTACTAAAGTCCACCCCTCCATCCCAATGAAAATTTCTTTAGCTGTCTCACTAGTCTCTTGTTCACTTGCTGAGAATGCTTCCTTTTGTTCCGTTATGTGAATGCCTGCAATTTAATTATATTTAATAACTGCCTGTTCAAAGTTTATTGGTGAGTTACACAAGTTTAAAATAGATGAAAAGATTTTACAATATTTTGAACTCACCATGGTTTTCTATTAAGGTATGTCAAATATTATATCACTTCATGTTTATTGGCTACCAACACTCTATTAAACTGTGCTAAAGCTCAAAGATAAAGACTTTTGCAAAGTGACCAAGGGGTGGTTCTTCCATCTTCGTGGGTCCACTTAATAGCCTATCCAAAGTTTATCAGTATGCAAGGTCATTTCTGAAGAAACCAATTTAATTTCCACATTCTATATAAGTTTACTTGGCCACAGGTTATTCAGTATTCTATATTAAAGAGAAAATTTTTACCTAAAAGTCTCATGGATTTTATCACGTTTCAATTTCTTACTCGGGAGGACCAAGATAATTTACTTGAATGCAGAAATGAAATACTGTTTTAGAACTGAAGAATGGGAGTTTAATAGGGCTTGGTTAGGGAGAAAACAGGTATAAATAATTTACAATCAAGTTGCCTATATTCCAGGGTATGTTACAGATAGATATTTTAAGTAATGCTGAAATCAGAGGAAATCAGACCAGAGGTGATGACAAGATGAATAAACCTTAATCGAACCTATCTTGGACATCTGTAATACATTAATTGTACAAAAAGACAATCCATCCATAGATATTCATTATGCCATTTTTATTTTAAAATAATTAGTGAGACGTAAGTGGCGAATATAACTGTTGAGCAAGTCAGGTTTGTATTGTTTTGCTTCTCTACAAGGAAGCCACTGTTATTATCACTTAGTTACTATTTCATGTGGGAACCTTTTCTATTATTCCACATACTCAAAAAAAGTGGCTTTTACATTTTTATTTTTTTAATTCTTTATGCACAGGAACTTTAGCTGAGTACTTAGCTGAAATATCAGTTTAGACCACATCTCATGGTAAAGGGAAAGAAAATATAACACACAAATGGTTAGCACTTTAACCAAGGTCACAGTTAAAAGGAGTCTTTAAAACATTCTCCTGTTCTTTGGCCATCTAAACATTTATATATCGACCTGATGATTCAATGCTGTATTCACACAGTCCAAGTTTTGTGGGGATTCTGGTTTGAAAGGTCAGTATCTGAGACAAAGGAGAACACAGGCTTCCCCTGCAATCAAAGTAGTGTGTTCCTATGAAAGCTTTTAAGCCAAGGTGGGAAAAGCAAAGAAGCAATTATCTCAAGACACATCTTCCTAATGGATGCACAGAATAATTCCAGGTAAAGCAGAGATGCTCACAGATCCGGCTGAAAGCTACGGTGGCCTGGTGCTGAATGTACACCCGTTCCCAAAGAGGGTGGGGAACAGCATTTGGCGGTGCCACTCTGGCTGCTCGGGGCTCAGGGTGCATGCTACCTCTCTAAGGGGCTCAGAGAAAAGCAAGTGTTGAACACTGTTTTCATTTTTCACCTTTTTTCATAAAAGTGAATATCCTCTTTATTTCCATTAAGTGAAAATTTACTCTCATGAAAGCAAAACGGCATAAAGCGAATTTTTGAAAAGTGGAGGGTACCTGCAACTGTTTGATTTCTATATCATATGAAATTTTACAGGCAAAACTAACCTGTGGTGTTGGGCGTGAGAAAGTGAGCAGTGGTTGGAAGGAGTCACAGGGGCCTTCTGGGGGTGCTGGTTTATTAGATGGATGTGTTTACTTTGAAAATTCATCAAGCTGTACACTTAGGACTGGTGCATTTCTCAGGATGTATGATATACTTCAATAAACTTTTAGGTAGTGTGTTAGAACTCTAATGGCTATAATTTAAAATAGAAATAAGGAGAGAAAATTTAGGGGAGAGAAGTAAAGAGCACCATAAGAAACTGTGTATCCTTTGAAAGGACCATAATCTAACAACTTCTGAAAAAGGTTGGGGGTGATTAAGTCAGAGGAAAACTGGATCCCTGGAGAACTGTATAATGAGCAGAGGGGGTACACACAAGGAAAAGGTGAATCTAAGTGGGGGGGAGGGGTGGGAGGGAAGAGATCCTGATCTTTTGTTAAGAGGCAAGTGTCCAGGGAATGGGGCAACAGTACCCCCCCACACTAGGATTACAGTGAAGGAGCACAAACAAATCAATGTTTTTTTTTCCTTTTTTAAACAATGATCTCTGCTTGTCCACCACTGTAGTTATAATTAGAAAATGTAATTCCTCCCTAGCCCTTAAAGTAACTCACTGGAACCCTGTAATTAGCTTTGATTATTATCTACTAATCATGCATTGTATCTGCAGAAGACATAAATTTGTTTTCTTTTGAGTTTTACATATTATAAATATTTTTGCTCATTACAATGAAATATTGTAATATGTATCTGAAAATGTAAATCCTATCTCAAAGTTCTCCTTCATATAAGACACTACTAAAAATGTTGAGAAAACAGAAACTGACTTAGAAAGAGATTTAATTAAACAAACAGATAGATCCAAGATTTTAATCTGGAATCTTAGCTACAATATGGTAATAACTTAAAAAAACAAAACAACAAACAGTCTTTTGGAGAAGACACATTGCCTGGCATTTGGTGAACTCCATCTTGAGTCCAGTGACACTACGTGATTGCAGACTGTTTTGAGTGAATGGGTTCAGCTTTTTCTAAGGTATATATATAGGAACATTAAGGTCTGTTCAAACCCAGTGCTGTGCTGACAAAGCTTAGGCAAATATGGAGACAAGAAAAACTTCCAGATTTACTTACATGTAGAAAACAGAGCACTATCATTAAATAGAGATTCCCTACCAATGTAATGATAAAATCAAATAATTTATGTGGTTACTTGAAAAAGAATCTTTCAACCTTTAGAAGTATAGGCCCTTCTGACCTTGTGTTCTATTGGATTTGTCTGACAACAAGAAGTGAAAGGATTCTGTGGCTCCATTGTCTCAACAGTGGGATCTAAGAAAACACTGGCAGGACTCATCAGAGAGGTTTATGAGCCTGCAATTCAAAGAGATTAAAAGGAAAATCTACGGAGATTCTTTCACACTGAAGAATAACATTAAATAACTATTAGCAGCTAGGTTCAGTAAAGCTTACTAGAGCTCTCGCTGGGTCATTCACAACTTTCTAAAAGAGGAAAGGTTTTTTTCAGCTCCATTTGGGAATCAATAAATATTTCTTACTTCTTACAAGACAATGGAATTCCAGTCCTTTAAAACTTCCTCCTAATGACAGTAAAATTTCTAAAACAGCTCTTTGTTTGCTGCCTAAATAATTACACTTCCTAATCCCGGGAAACCTTTTCTAACTGTAGCTACAATTCAAATAAATAAGTAAAAATAAATAAATAACAGCAACAAAAAGCTACCACGAAGAAGAATTTAACTTTATGGATGAGATATCTAACAATCTCATTCAACCCACTACTGACCAAAAGATCCAGTCTAAATGCAACTCTGTCCCTACTATTCAAGTATGGGACTGCTGTGTGTTACTCAAGTGAGCAAGTCCCCAGAACACTCTTATTTAGCAATTAGTTTACTGTATTCATTTTTATGCCATTTTAAATACTTAAAAGTTTATTTCAAACTGACAGATGGCATCAAGTGTGGTAAATGCAAACAGTAGTATTTTCCTTTAGGTTAGATCTAAACTCAGTATCTTGTTGCTTTAAAACCAAATAATTTTAAACAATCACCTCCTTCTTAAAAATAATTTCACTTAAAAATCATTTTTCATACAGTAAATAACTTGAAGAAAATCTGTTTCTTGCCCTTAACAGTCACTGTTCTTGAACAGTCTCTGTCTTGGTAAGAGACTCAGAATCAGGCAATGTTTAACTTGAAACCTGCTCATTAAATCATAAAGCTCTATAATTCTTTCTCAGATGAAATTAAGGAGTCACAACTGCAAGGCTTTTGATACTGATGAAAAACTACAAACTTGGGCCTTAATTATGGACTTGAGCTACGGAGCTTTCACGAACTGAACGTACACCTAGTGCTAATGAAAGGTACCAAATGAATCCGGAAACTGAATTTCCTGTTTCGCTACAGAAAGGTAGAACACGGCAGCAGAATTAAGCCTGGCCTCTCACTCTGACCCTGAAATTGCCTCATTCCTAATTATCTGGAACTAAAACAGTAGGTGGTACACACCTATTCAAGACCTGGCAACCCAGCACAGTGATTAAAGTCAGAGAAGGGCTTTGAGTTTCCCCTCAATCATTAGTTATGTGCCCTTTGTCAAATAACTCAGCCTCAGACTCCTTCTCTGGAAAACAGATACTAGTATCTTCCTTACAAGGTTGTTAAGCAATGATTAAAAGACAATTGCCATAGTTCTCGTGCTTAACAAGTGGCAGCTGTTTTACCTTATTATTAACTCACAACGTTTGTACTCACCTGTCTGTAGCAGAGCATAGGAACATGACGCAACTGCTGCACCGGGGGGCCCCAGGTACCACAGTGTGGGACGGCTGCCACTTTTGACCTTGTCTGGGTTTGTAACAGTGGTAAGAAATTTTATGTACTTTACTACTGTCAGTACCATTAAAACTGATCCATTATCAAAGACATCGTCCAAATTCTTATTTAGTCATTCCAAAACATCAAACAGAACTGAAAGATAGGAGCCATGGTGGGGGAGGGGGGTTATCAAAATAATTTGTGGATTAAATTCAGAGGTCAGACATAATGACAATAGGTGAGAAAGTCAAGTAAGGCTTCTCTTGGGGGTGGGGGGCGGTGTGAGTGGAGATAGGACTAGAATTGCTATCTTGAACAGAGAACACGCTGTGAAGAAGCAGAAGGGGAGGGTGTTCTGAGTAAAACTACGAACAGCATAAGCAGAGGCGTTTGGGAATCCCCAACTGGATGGCGAGAAGATTCACATCAGGTTTGTGATCGCTGATGAGGTTGGAAAGAGTAACTAGGGTCAAACTTGAAAGCTTCTGTCCCATTTAAATTCCAGGTGAATCGGTTGTGTTAGGGAGTGGGTATAGTTATACATGTTCTTAAACAAGAGTGAGAATAAAGAAAGCTCAATCAATCAAAATGAAAATGACTTTCGGAGAAAGCCAATTAGCAGCTGTGGAAATAGCGTAAGTGTATGTTATAATCTGGGCATGGATTGCTGTGGTAGCTATGAGAATAAAAAGATCACCTACAGGAAAAAAAAAAAAAACATTAAAAAAGAAATGCCAACCTTCATTTTTAACTCATTGGTTATATACTGAGCAAACCAGAAGTAATCAGAGTGTAACACGAAGCAAAGATTTCAAGTCTGAGTGTTGAAAACAAGCAATAGGAAAGGTGGGCCCAGCCTCGGTTTTGAACCCGTTGTTTTCATTTGGGTCAGTTACTCGAGTAGAAATTGGGAAAGAGGTTAAAGATGAGAAACAAACTTCCTAAAACCCTACATTTTCTCTGTTATTAAATTAGAACTTCTGATTATGTCCAAGTATTACAGGAGTATAACTACAGTCTTGCCCAGAGGTTTCTATAGCTTTATTTGAAAGTAGCCAACTTTTTATTCAAGATCACTGAGAAATTACAAAAGCAGTTATTTGTATTGAAATAAAAGTAACAACGTGAACAGTCGCCTTCTTGTCAGAAATAAGATGAAGCAAGGGGACCCTCACAGAAAGTTTTATCTACATTATCCTCTCTCTCTGAAGAAATGCCAGCCCCTAACTGTCTAGATGGGTTTTCTGCATCATTTCACATACTTACTTTCCCCAGAAAGAGTCACACACAAAAAAACATGCCCGCTGATGCTTATCTCCAAGTTTTACCTGCAGCACATTTTTATAACCAATTTTCAAATTCCTAAAATCAAATGGAGATACTGATATAGCCATAAGTGGAACCTGACTAATACAAGTATTTTATAAGGGTCAATTTTAGCAAATAACTTATACAAATATCTACTGGCCTTAGGTTATTATTCCAAACAGTGAACCCAAATTCGCATTATCTACATTTAAAAGTATTAATTCCCTTCTTATGGAATTAGTCTTTAGTGTTAACTTGATTTTAAATTTATTTTAAATTTAAGAAATTCCATGTTGATTCAGTTCTCTGGTGCATAGACGATGGTAGGGTTTTAAGGTATGTTCCTCATTTGGTCCAAGATTTATTCTCAAATATTTATCCTAATAAACAGATGAAGTGAATTGTATAATACCAGAAATGATGTTTTTCTACCTAGGTAAGGAGAGTAGCTTCAAGTAAAGACACTAACTTTACAATGTCTGGCTTAGAGCCCAGCTGTGTAGCGTGAAGGCTCTACATCACCGAAATAATTCACTAACAGAGAACCAAGATGCATCTTAACGTAACATAATATACCACCAAGGATTCCAGACACAATCTGCTTTTTTGTTTTTACAACATAATTTAATTTGACTGACTTCATCCGAACGAAGGTCTGTTCCTCTTCAGATCATAGTGAAGCAACCTGAGCGTGAGCTGGGTCACTCTAGAAGAGCCACTGGGGCACCAGAAATGCGTGTGACTCACGCTACAAAGCTGCTGAATCATGATCCCTATTCTCTTTCTACGACACCCTTCTGACCTGCTTTTAAACAGGCTTAATATATAAGAAAATTCCCCACAAGAATTACAGAGGTGCAAAAATCTGTTCAACAGGCATTTTCATGTGAACATTTTATAAATCCTAAAAGAGATTTTCCAAAGTGTTCACCTGGTTGCTGGGAGTGCGAAGACTAACCTTGAATAACTACATGCCTGTCAAAGGGAATGTGGAAAGCAGTCTCTGGAAGCATATTTAAAAACAATATGGTTAATACATCCAACTGAAATTAACTGATTAAATTCACTAGTTAACCTTGCTTTCAAAATGTATAATATCTGGGAACTGAATATTACTCATCTTTTTCTAGGCCTCTGTTTCTTCAGCCTGGCCAACACTGCCCTAAAATGTCAACCAAGAGTATAGAAGTGGCAATGATATGAGAAAAAATATAGGTAATTTTCTTTAGGTTATCTATCCCAGAGTTTTCCTTTTGATCATTTTTTTTGTGAAGCAAAGAGATATGGATTCCAAGGGCCCCTATAAATGATCTTTTACAGAAATAAATGGTTGCAGGTAATATATGAGGCTTTCCTTACAAAAGAGCGCCAACTTTGAGCTGTGAAATACAAGAAAGTATTCAACATCAGCCAACAAAACACCTCTGTCTCCTTCCCAAGTACACAGAACTCAAATTTATTTTATATTGTACATTAGTGGAGGGCAGGAAACAAATATATTTAAAACACACCCTATGAAAAGAAAGTTCTACAATGAACTATATCCAAAAAGAGTCCTGTATAACAAAGCTATTTCCATGTCCCCATGATAACAAAGCTATTTTCATGTCCCCAGGGGGTGACCCAGAAAAAAAGTGCTTTGACCTGGTTATAACAAATTTTCTCTCTCTTGGTAACTTATCCTGGTCTTCAGCAAATTATCACTCTCAAAGGTTTTCCTTCTACCAAATCTAAATCCTAAGTGTTAGAAGTTCAAGTTCATTTCCTTCTTTTGAGGAGCCATTTATTGAAGATGGGTCAAGAAGGAAAAATTAATGTTGGTATTGAAGAGAAATGACAATACAAAACTAGGTTTATTTACAGTTTTAAAAACAGCTCTAGTATCAAAGGCTTAAAAACAGCAAGTCATATTTGGATAAGAACTTCTATTTCTTAACTAAACAGCAAGTCAATCTCAATTTAAAACTGAAACAAAGCATTTGCACCATGAGGAGGCTTTGGTAATAAAGGAAATATTCAGTACCTGGGTCTGGGCACTAAAATGTCATGGAAATGTGTATTTCTGCTGTCACAGCATAGCTCACCCACCTGAAACGCCTGTAAGCAGACAGGCATTATATATAGAAATTCCCAGAAGAGCTGCCTGTTCATCCTAATCAAGCTCAGTCTCACTGTATTTGGTTTGTCTGAACTTTGCTGTGACCTTATCAATGATTTACAAGAATCTCCTATGATACAGTAGGCTAGAGTTGCTTCCATTAAAACCTCCAAACCCAGGACTCAAAGCTCAAAAGAAATCCACATTTCCAAAGACTTCTTAAAGGCAATGGAGAAAAACTTGAGGATGTTGCTTATTTGTTCTTCCAAAATCTCTTAAACCCTACTTTATGTAATTCTACTGCTCATGTTTAACCCTGCTCCATTTTTCTCTCCATTTCTGGTCTTCCCCACCTTATGCCCTAGAGCAAAAGAGAATACTTTTTAATTTCTGATCTCTCCCTAGCTCTTCCTCTGTAGACAGTAGGTTTCTAGTCAGTTTCACAGATAGGTTCTTAACAGTAACAAGCTGTGGAGCAGCAAACACGCAGAGCAGCAGAGCAAGGGCACAGGCTACACGCCTGACAATACAGGTTTGTGGATCATCCTCACCTTAAGCACATGAGCACCCCAGAATAAGGACTGATAAGCACGTGCAAAGCATCATGAGACACTGTCAACCCCAGCAGAACTTGGTCACTTCAGCAACATAGTTAACTTCTCACACACTACACACTCATGTTTATTAATTTCAACACTTTCATAGAAATTTTACTATGTGAACCAAGGTCAGAAAGGTGTATCTGTGGATAGAATTCACCCTCAAATGAAACCACTTCTACATTCCTTCTTCTGCCAGAAGTACAAACATTTATGGAAGAAATGCAATATTTGAAAGATGTGCATAAATATATTAGATAGAAAGAGGACCCAATATTCAAAACATATTTGAAAATTAATCCAGATTCACTGCAAAGGCACCTTTGTCAGTTTCTTAACATTTTTTAAAAAGTAAATACTAATCATCTTGAGAGATGATCAGTATTATGAAAGTCGCTATTAAGAACTAGCACTCCAGTATGGAAGCAAATTGCTCATGAAGTCTTTACACAAAGGCATCACAAGTTGGCTTTAACCTGTAATGCTGTGTTTTCAGGAATAAAGCCTTATTTCTCAAATCAAATTTTCATACCCTTAGTAACAGGAGCCTTATGATCATTCTGCTAAGTTTGATGGTGTGCCAGTGCAGACCATGGGAGAAGATTCAATAAAATAAAGTACAGAGACATGAGCTTTTATCAACACATCTGAGTCAATGCTGAGCCTGGTGCGCAATGGCAGAGTGCAACTGAGTGTTTTCCCCACAGGCCGTGGCTGATTATCGACTCCTCCCATTAGCACGTAGGGTGCATATTGAAGGCTCAGAGAGAAGGCTGGGGGACTCCTATCCCAAGGCCAGTGCTGAAAGACAGCCTATCACTTCGTGTAACTGCAGTCCATGTGTGACAAACCTGACCTACATTTCTCCCTTTCTTTCTCACAAGAGCCTGTCACTGTTTTAAGAAGCTATTTTCTAAAATGCACAAAAGAAATGACTTTTAAAATTGCTTAGGAAATGTACATTCTTAAAATATCATTTATAGAAATCTTATAAGGAATATCATCTATACAGGAGATAATCATAAAAACCTAGCCTAATATAAGCTAGAGAGCCAAGAGTGCTTTAGGATGTTATCCTTTGTATTTTCCTTTAGACTGTCATTTATATAGTAGATAACCCTAAAAGTACTACAATTAAATTTTTAATCAATACATAATTAAATTTAATAAAAAGGAAGTTTTTAAACATAAAAAACATATTCATTAGGAATATATAATTAAACATTTTTCATTAGTTAGAAAAAGTATCTTTCACAGCTTCACAAAAAGCCACATCCTAGTAGTTCTGTTAATTTCTCAATGGATACACAATAATCACTACTAAGAATAGGGCATAATTAGAAACAAAGATGGAGGGGAGGAGGAAGGAGGCAATAACAACTTGGTGTAAATGCTGGAATGCGCTCCCCAGGAGTGGCTGCAGACTGCACTTCAGAGTTGCCAGTGTGCTGGGCTCCTTACCATAAGTACCTACCACGTCGCTGCAGGTCATACTCTTTTTTTGCCTCTTCATTCCCTAGAATTTTCCACGCCTGATCAATTTCAATGAACTTCTGTATACATTCCTCCACTGATCCTGCTGGCGCATCTGCACTCTGTTTATCTGGATGATACTGCCAATCAAAAATAAGGGCAGGTGATGAGTAGAGAGGGTTGGGGGGAGGTAGGTTACCAAAAAAAAAAAAAAAATCCAAATCTGAGCCATATTTAAGAGAAATGGTAATGAGAAGATGAAAACTAAGATTCTAAGCAATGAGACTACAGTGTTGGGCACAGGAGACAACTGCCAGGTTAATTAGAGCACTGGAGTAGCTATAAATCCACTGGTGACATGATCTGTCACAACGTGCAAAGACAGCATTTTCTGGATAATTTGCTGATGGAATCACTGGTCTCATGGACAATTTACCTAGAGAGGATGACTAACACAAATAGAAATAGGTACATGCAGACGGGCAGGACATGACAGAGGAAGAGTGCAAACTCTGCAGAGTATGAAGCTCTCCTCATAAAATGTGCTTGGCTGCAAATATCATCACCATGCACTACTAGCTTTTCTTTCGAAATCACACAATTATACTTTTTAAAATAAAACACTTCTCACCTTCTGGTTCAGCCCTGAAGATTTTAAAGTCATAAATCCCCAAACACAAATTTTTCTTGAAAAATGGTTGTTTTAGGCTAAATTTATAGGAAACAACTTTAAAGAACTCAACAAAACATTTGAATACAAATTAATTCATTGGTAAATCTTTCTTACATTTGTTTTCATGCTGAACTTCTCCACACTGCTGATGATCCTCAGTAGCAGAGCAAAAGCTACTGTGGTATTTGGTTGCCCAGAAGAACTAGTGAACATCAAGCATGCTGGAACAAAGATTATTAGAGCAAACAGAATCAAGTTTCCATTTTTCTTTTGGCTATTTCTCTTCCTCATTCCCTATGTCCAAATCTATCAGCTATCAGTATTTAAATACTTAAGCTAATTAATATAATGATTAAAGAAAAGGAAGCTAAGGCTTATTGTTTCATCTTTTTTAGGCCATGATTTATTAAAACCCTCATAAAAGTTATTCCCACAATGAAGTTTAATCCATCTTTAAGGTTAGGATATTAAATACTGTACCAAAGCCAAAATAGAGTTGGCTATATTAAGATCTCTAGCAAACTCTTCTTATACCACGTAAAGACAATCTGTATATATATCAAGTCTGGTATGAATCAATGTTATTTCATGCAACATGCTCAAATACACCACTAGCACACATCTAACATATACTTACATGTGAAGTCTCAATCTCAGTATGCCATAAGCATTGAGTAAGGCCCTAGAGAAATCCCTTAATCTAGCAGCTATATCATCTAAGTATAGACTAGAATACAGGTAATTTCTAATAGGCCACTAGAAAAACCAACAGTGGTTGGTACAATGAACAGAAAACATTGGACCTAATCATTTACCAAGAAAGAAAGCTCTACAAAAGAGAGAATTAGTTTCCAGCTGCCCCAAACTAATAGCTATCACTAAATTTTGAGTCATAAATCAGTTCTATGAGTCAAAGCACAATTTATTTTCACTAATTTGGTATTTTCCTGACTACTATTTTAAATAAGTAATTCATCACCTACTATTTTAAATAAGTAATTCATGATCTGAAGCTTTTTAGATCTGTTGTGCTAATAGATGGAATAAATCTTACACTGTGATACAGACAATTAAAAATGACAGTTATAGCAAGAAAATAAGTATGTCATTTGGGGTGCTAAAAGCCTCAGTCCAACCTGCTCTGATAGCAAGTTCCAGAACACAAATGAAGGTCTAAAACAGACAATACATTTTGTGATAACAGCCCCTAAGGATACCAGGTCCTAATTCCTAGTTCCTGTATATGTTATTTTATTTGGAAAAGGGGTCGCTGCAGATGTGATTAAGTTAAACATTAGGGAGATTATCCTGAACTGCCCAAGTGGGTCCTAAGTATCATCAAAGTGTTTTTTGTAAGAAAGAGGCAGAGGGAGACGTGACACACAGAGGGAAAGGTGGTATGAAGACTGTGCAGAGAAAGACTTCAACACTGGCCTTAAAGACTGGAATGGTGAGGCCACAGCGGCCACCAAATGCTGAAAGAGACAAGGAACAAATTCTCCCTCTAGAGATTCCAGAGGAGTGGGGGCCCTGCCAACACCTTGACTGTGCCCCAATTACACTGATTTTGGACTTTTAGCCTCCAGAATTGTGAAACAATAAATTTATGATGTTTTATTTTACTTTTTATAATTCTTTATTGAAGGATAATTACAGAATTTTGTTGTTTTCTGTCAAACCTCAACATGAATCAGCCATAGGTATGCTTATGTCCCCTCCCTCCTGAACCTCCCTCCCATCTCCTGCCCTTCTAGATGGATACAGAGCCCTAGTTTGAGTTTCTGGAACCATACAAAAAATTCCCACTGGCTATCTATTTTACACATGGCAATGTAAGTTTCTATGTTACTCTTTCCATGCATCTCACCCTCTCCGCCCCTCTCCCCATGTCCATAAGTCTATTCTCTATGTCTATTTCTCCACTGCTGCCCTGTAAATAAATTCTTCAGTACCAGTTTTCTAGATTCCATGTATATGTGTTAGAATATGATATTTATTTTTCTCTTTCTGACTCACTTCACTCTATATAATAGGTTCTAGTTTCATCCACCTCATCAGAACTGACTCAATGCATTCCTTTTTATGGCTGAGTAATATTCCATTGTGTATATGTACCATATCTTCTTTATCCACTCATCTGTCCATAGACATATAAGCTGTGTCCATGTTCTAGCTATTGTAAATAGTGCTGCAATGAACAATGGGATACATGTGTCTTTCTCAATTTTGGTTTCCTCAGGGTATATGCCTAGGAGTGAGATTGCTGGGTCATATGGCGGTTTTATTCCTAGTTTTTAAGGAATCTCCATACTGTCTTCCATAGCAGCTGTATCAATTTACACTCCCACCAACACTGCAAGAGCGTTTCCTTTTGTCTACACCCCCTCCAGCATTTATTGTTTGTAGACTTTTTGATGATGGCCATTCTGACTGGTGTGAGGTGATATCTCATTGTAGTTTTGATTTGCATTTCTCTAATACAGAGTGATGTTGAGCATCTTCTCATGTGTTAGCCATCTGGTATGTATTCTTTGGAAAAATGTCTGTTTAGGTCTTTTCCTCACTTTTTGATTGGGTTGTTTGTTTTTCTGGCATTGAGTTGTATGAGCTGCTTGTATATTTTGGAAATTAATCCTTTGTCAGTTGTTTCATTTGCTATTATTTTCTCCCATTCTGAGGGTTGTCTTTTCACTTTGCTTATACTTTCCTTTGCTGTGCAAAAGCTTTTAAGTTTAATCAGGTCCCCTTTGTTTACTTTTGTTTTTATTTCCATTACTCTAGGAGGTGGGTCATAGAGGATGTTGCTTTATGTCATTGAGTGTTCTGCCTATGTTTTCCTCTAATAGTTTTATAGTTAGGTCTTACATTTAGGTCTTTAATCCATTTTGAATTTATCTTTGTGTGTGGTGTTAGGACGTATTCTAATTTCATTATTTTACATGTAGCTGTCCAGTTTTCCTAGCACCATTTTTTGAAGAGGCTGTCTTTGCCCCATTGTATATTCTTGCCTCCTTTGTCAAAAATAAGGTACCATAGGTGCATGGGTTTATTTCTGGGCTTTCTATCTTGTTCTCTTGGTCTATATTTCTGTTTCTGTGCCAGTACCATACTGTTTTGATGACTGTAACTTTGTAGTATAATCTGAAGTCAGGAAGGTTGATTCCTCCAGCTCCATTCTTCTTTCTCAAGACTGCTTTGGCTATCTGGAGTCTTTTGTGTTTCCATATGAATTGTGAAATTTTTTGTCCTAGTTCTGTGAAAAATGCCATTGGTAATTTGATAGAGATCGCATTGAATCTGTACACTGCATTTGGTAGTATAGTCATTTTCACAATATTGATTCTTCCTACCCAGAAACATGGAATATCTCTCCATCTGTTAATGTCATCTTTGATTTCTTTCATTAGTGTCTTATAATTTTCTGTGAACAGTTCTTTTGTCTCTTTAGGTTAAATTTATTCCTAGATATTTAATTCTTTTTGTTGCAATGGTGAATGGGATTGATTCCTAAATTTCTTTTTCTGATATTTCATTGTTAGTATATAGAAACACAAGTGATTTCTGTGTATTGATTTTGTATCCTGTAACTTGGCTAAATTCACTGATTAGCTCTAGTAATTTTCTAATACTATCTTTAGGGTTTTCTACGTACAGTATCATTGTCTTCTGCAAACAGTGAGAGCTCTACTTCTTTTCCGATCAGATTCCTTTTATTTATTTTTCTTCTCTGATTGCTGTAGCTAGGACTTCCAGAACTATGTTGAATAATAGTGGTGAAAGTGGACACCCTTGTCTTCTTCCTGATCTTAGGGGGAATGCTTTCAGTTTTTCACCATTGAGAATGTTTGCTGTAGGCTTATCATACATGGTCTTTACTATGTTGATGTAGATTCCTTCTATGCCCATTTTTTGAAGAGTTTTAATCATAAATGAGTGCTGAATTTTGTCAAAAGCTTTTTCTGCATCTATTGAGATTATCATGATTTTTATCTTTCAATTGTTAATATACTATATCACATTGATTAATTTGGATATACTGAAGAATCCTTGCATTCCTAGAATAAACCCAACTGAAAGTGAAAGAGGAGAGCAAAAAAGTTGGCTTAAAGCTCAACATTCAGAAAACGAAGATCATGGCATCTGGTCCCATCACTTCATGGGAAATAGATGGGGAAACAGTGGAAACAGTGTCAGACTTTATTTTGGGGAAGGAGGCCTCCAAAATCACTGCAGACGGTGACTGCAGCCATGAAATTAAAAGACGCTTACTCCTTGGAAGAAAGTTATGACCAACCTAGATAGCATATTCAAAAGCAGAGACATTACTTTGCCAACGAAGGTAAGTCTAGTCAAGGCTATGGTTTTTCCAATGGTCATGTATGGATGTGAGAGTTGGACTGTGAAGAAGGCTGAGTGCTGAAGAATTGATGCTTTTGAACTGTGGTGTTGGAGAAGACTCTTGAGAGTCCCTTGGACTGCAAGGAGATCCAACCAGTCCATTCTGAAGGAGATCAGCCCTGGGATTTCTTTAGAAGGAATGATGCTAAAGCTGAAAGGCAAGTACTTTGGCCACCTCATGCGAAGAGTTGACTCATTGGAAAAGACTCTGATGCTGGGAAGGATTGGGGGCAGGAGGAGAAGGGGACGACAGAGGATAAGATGGCTGGATGGCATCACGGACTCGATGAAAGTGAGTCTGAGTGAACTCCGGGAGTTGGTGATGGACAGGGAGGCCTGGCGTCCTGCAATTCATGGGGTTGCAAAGAGTCGGACACGACTAAGCGACTGAACTGAACTGATCATGGTGTATGAGCTTAAAATTTTGTTGAGGGTTTCTGCATCTATGTTCACCAGTGATATTGGCCTATAGTTTTCTATTTTCATGTTGTCTTTGTCTGGTTTTGGTATGAGGGTGATGGTAGCCTCGTAGAATGAATTTGGAAGTATTCCTTCCTCTGCAATATTTTGAAAGAGATTTAGAAGGATAGGCATTAGCTCTTTAAATGTTTGATAGAATTCTCCTGTGAAGCCATCTGGTCCTGGGCTTTTGTTTTTTGGCAGATTTTTGATCACAGCTTTGATTTCATTGCTTGTAATTGGGTTGTTCATAATTTTAATTTCTTCCTGATTTGGTCTTGTAAGATCGAACTTTTCTAAAAATCTGTCCATTTCTTCCAGGTTATCCATTTTACTGCCATAACAGTCTCATAATCCTTTGTATTTTTGCACTGTCTGTTGTAACCTCTCCTTTTTCATTTCTAATTTTGCTGATTTGATTCTTCTCTCTTTTTTTCTTGATGAGTCTGGCTAAAGGCTTGCCAATTTAATCTTCTCAAAGAACCAGCTTTTAGTTTTATTAATCTTTACTATTGTTTCTTTTCTTTTTCATTTATTTCTGTTCAGATCTTTATGATTTCTTTCCTTCTACTAATTTTGGTTTATTTTTTGTTCTTTTTCCAGTTGTTGTAGGTGTAAAGTTAGGTTGTCTATTCTATGTTTTTCTTCTTTCTTGATGTAGGACTGTATTGCTATAAACTTCCCTCTGAGTACTGCTTTTGCTGTATCCCAGAGGTTTTGAGTTGTGTTTTCATCATCATTTGTTTCTAGAAAATTTTTGATTTCCCTTTCTATTTCTTCAGTATCTTGTTGGTTATTTAGAAACATGTTGTTTAATCTCTATGTGCTTCTGCTTCTTACAGTTTTTTTTTTTTCTTATAATCAATATCTAGTCTAATAGCATTGTGGTCAGAGAAGATGCTTGATACAATGTCAATTTTCTTAAATTTATTGAGGTTTTATTTGTGACCCAAGATGTGGTCTATCCTGGAGAATGTTCCATGTCCACTTGAGAAAAAAGTTTATTCTTCTGCATTTGGATGAAATGTCCTGAAGATATCAATGAGATCCATCCCATCTAATGTGTCATTTAAGACCCATGTTTCCTTATTAATTTTCTCTTTTGATGATCTGTCCATTGGTGTGAGTGGGGTGTTAAAGTCTCCTCCTATACTGTGTTACTGTTGACTTCTCCTTTCATGTCTGTTAGTGTTTGTCTTATGTATTGAGGTGCTCCTATGTTGGCAGCATAGATATTTACAATTGTTATGTCTCCCTCTTATATTGATCCTTTGATCATTATGTAGTGTCCTTCTTTATCTCTTGTAATATTTATTTTAAGGTCTATTTTGTCTGATATGAGGATTGCTGCTCCAGCTTTCTTTTGCTTCCCATTTGCATGGAATATATTTTTCCATCCTCTCACTTTCAGTCTATATGTGTCTTGAGGTCTGAAGTGGGTTTCTTATAGACAACATATATATGGGTCTTGTTTTTGTATCCATTCAGTCAGTCTGTGTCTTTTGGTTGAAGCATTTAATCCATTTATATCAAAGTAATTATTGATATGTTTCTACTGCCATTTTTTTAACTGTTTGGGGTTGATTTGTATATCTTTTTTCTTCTGTTGTATTTCTTGACTATATAAGTCCATTTAACATTTTCTGTAAAGCTGGTTTGGCAGTACTGAATTCTCTTCACTTTTGCTTGTCTGAAAAGCATTTTATTTCTCCATCAATTTTGAACAAGATCCTTGCCAGATACAGTAATCTTGGTTGTAGATTTTTCCGTTTCAGTACTTTAAATATATCCTGCCATTCCCTTCTGGCCTGCAGAGTTTCTGCTGAAAGATCAGCTGTTAAGCATATGGGGTTTCCCTTGTATGTTACTTGTTGCTTCTCCCTTGCTGCTTTTAATATTCTTTGTGTTTAGTCTTTGTTAGTTTGATTAGTATGTGTCTTGGCATGTTTCTCCTTGGGTTTATCCTGTATGGGACCCTTTGTGCCTCTTGGACTTGACTGGCTATTTCTGTTTCCATGTTGGGGAAATTTTCAAGTATAATCTCTTCAAAAATTTTCTCATGCCCTTTGTTTTTCTCTTCTTTTTCTATAATTTGAATGTGTGTTTGGTGTGTTTGATATGGTCCCAGAGGTCTCTGAGACTGTCCTCAGTTCTTTTCATTCTTTTCACTTTATTCTGCTCTCAGAAATTATTTCCACCATTTTATCTTCCAGCTCACTGATTCTTTCTTCTGCTTCAGATATTCTGCTACTGATTCCTTCTATTTTTAATTTTAGTAATTATGTTGTTTGTATGTTTATTCTTTAATTCTTCTAGGTCTTTGTTAATTGATTCTTGCATTTTCTCCATTTAGTTTTCAAGGTTTTTGATCATCTTCACTATCATTATTCTGAATTCTTTTTCAGGTAATTTGCCTATTTCCTCTTCATTAATTTGGACTTCTGTGTTTCTAGTTTGTTCCTTCATTTATGTAATATTCCTCTGCCTTTTCATTATTATTTTTTTAAACTTATTATGTTTGAGGTCTCCTTGTCCTAGGCTTCAAGGTTGAATTCTTTCTTCCTTTTGGTTTCTGCCCTCCTAAGGTTGGTCCAGTGGTTTGTGTAAGCTTCTGATAGGGTGAGACTTGTGCTGAGTTTTTGTTTGTTTGTTTGTTTGTTTTTCCTCTGATGGGCAAGGCTGAGTGAGGTGGTGGTCCTGTCTGCTGATGACTGGATTTGTATTTTTGCTTTGTTCATTGTTTAGAGGAGGAAACTGCACAGGGTGCTACTGCAGGTTGGGTGATGCCGGGTCTTGTACTCAAGTGCTTTCCTTTGTGTGAGTTCTCACTGTTTGCTACTCCCTAGGGTTACTTCTCTGGTAGTCTAGGGGCTTGGAGTCAGTGCTCCCACTCCAAAGGCCCAGGGCTTGATCTCTAGTTAGGAACAAAGATTCCACAAGTGGTTTGTTATGGTATTAAGTAAGATTAAAACAAATATCCAAAAACGAGAAACCAAAGATCAACACCAGACAAACGGCAATTACAAAATCAGGCAAACAACAATTAAAATAATGGGATACACACATATACATATGCACCCATGAGCAAAGTGAAAACAGTCTAACCGAAAAAAAAGTACGGTAGGTTGACCTGGTGAAAAAAGTAAATCAAAAATTATATTTCCCAGTTAAAAACAAACTAACTAAAGCACAAACTGGAAAACAAAATTAAAGCAAGGTGCCAATTAGGGAATAAAGCAATGAAAATAAAACTAAAAGAATGTTGAGAGGAAAGGAAAGAAAGAAAAGAAAAAAAGAACAGATATGCAAAGTTAAATAGAGGTGGATAAAGAAGATTTATATACATTAAAGACTAACTGCAAGGGGAAAAGAACAGTAGGAAAGGCAAAGGAATAAATGTAGAAAAATAATAATTTAAAAAATTAAAATTAAAAAAAGAGAAAAGGAAAAAAAAGCAAAACTCCACAGAACTACAAAAGTCCAACATAAAGGCAGAGGTTTACAACAACAATAAAAAATGTGACTGAGAAAAAAAAAAAAAAAAAAAGCTCAAAAGCTTAATTAGATTTCATAGGGGCAATAAAGTCAACAACTACAACAGAGTGGGTAATAAAAAAGAAAAAAATCCAAAAGAATCTACAGAACAAGTCAAAACATAAGAATAATAAATGTTTTTCTTGAGTCACTGCTGTCAGGATTCCTTTCCCTCACTGGGAGTCACAGTCTACCTCACCTCCCTAGGATGCCCTCCAACACTGTGCTGGTCTCTGAACCTGCTGTGGGGGCAGCTCAGATTCTAATCTGGTCCTTCTCCTGTGTGTTCTTGCCTCCAGTGTCCACAGCTATCAGAACTAGTGCATTTTCTTTTGTGGAAGTTCTCAATGACCTTTTAAATATTCTATAGACACAGAGTGGATTTAATCTGCAGCTTGTACAGCTGGTGGGAAGGTTTTGGGTCGTCTTTAGTGATATCGCCCCTGGGTTTCAGTTGTGGTTTTATTTCCACCTCTGCATGTGGGTCATCCACTAGGGTTTGCTCCTGAGGCTGCCCTGGAGGACTTGGGTTTGCCCCTGTGAGGGCCAGGTGTGGAAGTGGTGCAGCTGCTTGGGTCGCAGGGTTCTGGCAGCACCAGGTACTCAGGAGGGTTGGTGGCTAGGGCAGTAGGAAATGTAGTGCTCTAAAAGGGTATGGCAACCAGTATTGGTGAATACGCTCTAGTATTCTTGCCTGGAGAATACCCGTCTTTGACAGAGAAGCCTGGCAGGCCACAGTCTACAGGGTTAGAGTCAGACACTACCAAAGCGACCCTGCGTGCACAGACCCAAGACTTCTTTTGCCTGTGACAGCTCTGCCCCAGTGACAGTTGAATGTGAAGGTGGCGCAGCTGCTTGGCATGCGGGGACCCTGGCGGCACCAAGTGTGCAGGGACACAGGCTGCCTCCACTGCAGGAGTGATGGCCCTATCAGAGTCTTTTTTCAGGCTTTTTGTAGCTGGTGATCAGAAGGCCTCTTTGGCTAGTCTGTCTCCCTAGCTGTGCCCATTCAGGCACTTAGAGGGCTCCCTTGCCTGGGGTATTTCTCTGTTGTTCCGTGTACCAGGCACATAGAGAGGGGCCCCCTGGCTGGGGTCCTACCATATAGAGCAGCACATCAGGCACTTAAAGGGGCACCCTGGGTGGGGTCCTACTCTGCAGTTGAGTGCCTCAGGCATTTGATGGGCCTGCCTCTTTATCTTTCAGCTGCCGATGCTGGGGTATGGGGAGAGAAAGGATATGGTGATGGCTCCACCCGCTACGCATGACTCAGCAGTATCACCTTGCTTCCATGGCTGCCTGGCTTTTCTCCACAGGCGTTTCCCACCACAATCTCCTCCCTCACATCCCCTCGATCCATCTCTCCACAGTTAACAGCAGCCCTTGTCCTGGGATCTCTCCATAATCCCCAAACTCCAGGTCCCAGCCACTGCGCCTTCCAGGGGGCCCGCGTCCCTGTCCAAGGTATGTATGGCTGCGGCAAGGACTGTCTGATTCTCATTCCATTTAGGCTGCCACAGATCAGCTGTTTCAGTCTCAGCCTTAAATGTTTCTCCTCTGACTCAGAAAGCTGCCCCAATGTGGGGCTCAGACGCCTGCTTCAGTTCCCCCAGCCACCGAGGGCAGGTCCAGTCCTACTAACACTCCTGTTTTCCCCCCTGGTTCCTTTGTTACTGAGTTTTGTGAGGCTCTGTACACTCTTTTCCTCTGGTCAGGTACTCCTGTCCGCTCTCAGCTGGTGTTCTGCATGCACTTCTGTGTCTGAAGGTGTATTCCTCATGTATCCGTGGAGAGATGTCCTCCACGTCCACCTACTCCTCCACCATCTTGTTCTCCTCTGCTATTTTAAAAGCCACTAAGTTTGTTGTAATTTATTTCAGCAGCCACAATAAATTATATACAATCTAAACACATCTATGGTTTAAAACTAGAATACATCTAGCACAACTTCTAAAGATAATTCAATTAAAGGTCTATTAATAAAATGGTGACTTTTTATGTACAATGTTAACTGCTATGACTCTTTATTGACCACAGAAACCAAGCCTCTGATATTAGGTTTCAAGACTTTCTGATCCCAGTGAATGTGAATTTTTTTCCTACTATTTTTATATTGGAGCCCTCCCATGAGAGGCAGGCTGAAGCATTCAGTAGTACCACAAGAGACTACTGTCACTTTCCTCCATTGTTGAGTCTTATTTTATTCTTTGCTCCTTTTTACTTTGAATCCCACCAGCTAAACCTTCCCAACCAAAGCTATTCCTACTGCGTTCACTCAATGATCAAATAAAAGATAGAAAAATGTGAAACATTTCAGGGTTTACTAATCCTGATTTAGTTCCTGGTTTACTAACTGAAAATCCAGAAACAGTCACAAAAAGACAGCATGAACTTCCTTATATTGAAAAAAATTCCAGCTGATCCTATAAATAACAGGGAGCTCTGAGGAAAACACTCATCTATCAAATACATAAAATACTGATACTCAACTAAAAGAAGAGGCATGTACTAAAATCAATGTTGTAAAGTTCATTTAACTTCTATTTCCTACCAGTACTAAATTAAAATGCATTTTGCTGAAACTGGAAGAACTTAAGTCACCTGGAAGCAAAGAACTCAAAATTAAGAAATCAGCAAATTTTTCAACAAACTGGAAAAATTAAAGTTTAAGAAATTATCAATTACAATAGCCTCAAGGGGGGAAAATGGAAAGAAATAATATGTTCATGATGAAAAGATCATGTCCATTTTTCCTATACTGATACAAGAATTTTATGCAATTCCTGAAAAATTGCAGTGAGCCACTTTGAAGAAGCAGACAAGATGATTTTAATATTTAAATGGAAAAACAAAGGATTTAGGGACTCCCCCTGGAGGTTCACTGGTGAGAACTCTGTGTTTCCACTGTACAGGGCATCGTTTGATCCCTTTTCTGGGAACTAAGATCCTGCATGCCACATGGCATGACAAAAAAAATTAAAGATTTAAAAAAAATAGATACAAAGGATCTATAACAAGCAAAAGAATCTTCAAAAAGTACAAAATTGGAGGACTTGTATCACCTGATTTCAAGACTTAATATAAAGCTATGGCTGCTGCTGCTAAGTCGCTTCAGTCATGTCTGACTCTGTGCGACTCCATAGACAGCAGCCCTCCAGGCTCCTCTGTCCCTGGGGTTCTCCAGGCAAGAACATTGGAGTGGGTTGCCATTTCCTTCTCCAGTGCATGCATGCATGCTAAGTTGCTTCAGTCGTGTCCAACTCTGTGCAACCCTATGGATAGCAGCCCACCAGACTCCTCTGTCCACGGGATTCTCTAGGCAAGAATACTGGAGAGGGTTGCCATTTCCTTCTCTGATAAAGCTATGGTATGTCTCTGGGGTCGCACAGAGTCTGACACGACGAAGAGACTTAGCAGCAGCAGCAGCATGTATGGCAAAAACCAAACACAACTTTGTAAAAATTAAAAAATAAAATAAAGCTGTGGTAATCAAGAATGTATTACTGGCAGAAATATATACAAATTGATGGAATGGAAGAGTCTAGAAATAGACCGTACATAAACAGTCACTTGTTTTCCAACAAAGGTGCCAAGGCAATTCAATTGGGAAAGGACAATATAGAACAAATGATGTTGAAACAACTGGATGTCCATGGGGAAAAAGGTTAGCCTCAATCTCTAACTCATTACATATACAAAAATTAATTCAAGATAAATCTTAGATGTAAATGTAAAACTCAGAACCATAAAGCTTCTAGAATGAAATACAGTATCTTTGTCCCTTGGCATCTTTGTGCTTTGACAAAAAGCACAAACTATAATGAACAAAATGGGTAAACTGCATGCAGTTTTAAAACTGTAGCTCATCGAACATACCATTAAGAAAATCAACAGACAAGCCACAGATAGAGAAAAAAAATACTGTCTAAATATTTATCTAATACAGGATTTGTATCCAGAATAAACAAAAAATTCTATAAATCAATGATAAAAAGACATACTCATTAAAAATAAGGGGGGGAACTTGGACATTTTTCAAAAAAAGACAGATGAATAGATAATTATACATGAATATACACTCAAACATTTTTATTAGTTATCAGGAAAATATATATTAAAATCATGAGAAACTACAAGCACCTAATAAAGTGGCTCAAGTAAAAAAAGACTGATAACACTAAATGTTGATGAGGATATGGAATAACTGGAACTTTCATATGTTGCTGGCAGGAAACAATTTGACAATTTCTTATAAACACACACATCTACTCTTGAGGTCAAGCAATTTCAATGCTAGATAGTTACCTCAGAGAAATAAAAACTTTATGTTCACAAAAAGACTTAGAATGTACCAATACACTTATTCATTAACAGCCAAAACCTGGAACCATAAATGTCTATCAACAGGAGAATGGATAAACTACAGTATATCCGTAAGGGAATACTGCTGCTGCTGCTGCTAAGTCGCCTCAGTCGTGTCTGACTCTGTTCGAACCCATAGACGGCAGCTCACCAGGCTCCCCCGTCCCTGGGATTCTCCAGGCAAGAACACTGGAGTGAGTTGCCATTTCCTTCTCCAATGCATGAAAGTAAAAAGTGAAAGTGAAGTCGCTCAGTCGTGTCCAACTCTTCGTGACCCCATGGACTGCAGACTACCAGGCTCCTCTGTCCATGGGATTTTCCAGGCAAGAGTACTGGAGTGGGGTGCCATTGCCTTCTCAACAACAAAGAAGAAAACAAATCTGATACAGTCAATAATAACACAGATGGATATCTAAAACATTATGTTGGGACTACCCTAGCAATACAGTGGTTAAGACTCCATGTTCCCACTGTAGGGGGCATGGGTTCAATTCCTGGTCCAGGAACTAAGATCCCACATGCCCCAGTTTGGGCCCCCCCCCCAAAAAAAAAGAATAAAATAAATAAAAACAAGTAAAAATAAAACATTATGTTAGGCAAGAGAAACAAGAATAAAGGATACATAGTATATGATTACCCTGATATAAAATCCAAATTCAGGCAGAACTAAACCTATACAGCTGGCCCTCTATATCTCTGGATATGCCATTTTACATAAAGAACTTGAACATCCTTGGATTTTAGTATCCTCAGGATGTCCTCGGAGAAGGTAATGGTACCCCACTCCAGTACTCTTGCCTGGAAAATCCCATGGATGGAGGAGCCTGGTACGCTACAGTCCATGGGGTTGCTAAGGGTCGGACATGACTGAGTGACTTCACTTTCACTTTTCACTTTCATGCATTGGAGAAGGCAATGGGCAACCCACTCCAGTATTCTTGCCTGGAGAATCCCAGGGATGGGGGAGCCTGGTGGGCTGCCGTCTATGGGGTCACACAGAGTCAGACACGACTGAAGTGACTTAGCAGCAGGATGTCCTAGAACCAATCCCCTAAGAATAGCTAGTAATGAATATAGTGATAAAAATTAAAAGTTGGTTGCCAGGTTGGAATAGGTTATGGGGCGGGGGGTGTAAACTAACTGGAAAGGGACATAAGAGAATTCTCTGGGAAAATAGAAATGTTCAGTATCTTGTTTGGGATGGTAGTTACACGGTATCACATTTCACCAAACTAAACCATTTTTCAGTGTATGATGACCATGTGTGCTAGTCACTCAGTCGGGACCAACTCTTTGTTACCCCATGGACTGTAGCCCGCGAGACTCCTCTGTTCATGGAATTCTCCAGGCAAGAACACTGGAGTGGGTTGCCCTGCCCTCCTCCTGGGGATCTTCCAGGCCCAGGGATCAAACCCAGGTCTCCTGCATTACACACAGATTATTTACCATCTGAACCAGCAGGACTGAATTTTTCTACTGAGATATGTTGACTGTATCTCAATAAACAAATACCTTCAAATGTCTAAATGTTTTAAAAGGAATTTAACAAATTTTTCTAAGCCATAAAAGAAACATTAGAAATTTCTTCCAATATTAAACAGATAAAAGTACAATAAAAACGTAGAAAACGAATGAAGAGAATAATAGGAATTAGTGAAAAGTTTGATTTACATTCTAGTGTATGGAAATACAGGTTTATTATTCTAAGTATATATGCCAACCTCCAAAAAACTTTAAAACATCATTAAAAGTTTAGTATTGCCAAGTAGAGAACTAAAATGCATTCAAAAATAAAATATGATAAACATGTCACAATACTAAGAAAACCTAGAAGAGTATTTCTCTATGATTCTTTATTATAATAGGACAAAGCTGTTTATCTCCAAAATTTTAGTGAAGTATTATTTTACTATTATCAATTGGCTCAACACTTACAACTTTATGATCTATGTAACTTCTACACATGTGGGGAAAATTTTTCGATATAGACCTATGTTTTTTAAGTCCCCAAGTCACTTGCTGAGAATGCGAAAAATGAACACAAACAAAAGATTAAGAACCTGTCTTGATAAAACATAAAGGATCACTCATGACACTACAAAAGATATACAGAAAATGCTATAATTTTTTAACAGAATTGGTATGGGCTATCTATTTCCTAACTGATAAACTATCTAATTGATAACTAATGTTTTAATTATGGACTCAATTCTGACTAGCTGAGATTTTATGGCAATGGGTTGATTAACATGAAACATGTTAATCTTATAATGTTAACACATGGTCATTATAATGTTATGACACATGGTCATTATAATGTTATAATGTTAATGTTATATTTTCTCCATATAGTAAATGCAAGCGTTTTCAAAATGACTAATCCTAGAATGACTGTCACTCTATGTCAGCTCATTGTTGTTGTTTTTCAGTTGTTAAGTTCTGACTCTTTGTGACCCTGTGGACTATAGCATGCCAACCAAACTCCTCTGTCCTCCAATATCTCCTGCATTTTGCTCAAATTCAAGTCCACTGAGTCAAGGATGCTATCTAACCATCTCATTCTCTGCCACCCCAATCTTTCCCAATCAGGGTCTTTTCCAATGAGTCCGCTCTTCACACTGGTTGCCAAAGTATTAGAGCTTCAGCAACAGTCCATCCAATGAATATTCATTGTGTCAGCTCAGTGCAATTCAAAATGTGGTCCTCAGATTTGCAGCATCAGCATTATCTGAGAACTCATTAGAAGATGGCCCCATCCCAAACCTGCAGAGGGGGACCCCAGAATCTGTCGCACCAAACCCTTCAGGCAGTTATTATGTATGCTGAGCTCTGAGAAGGACACTGTTAGCATGCTTAAAACAAAGAATTCACTGCAAGTCAGAAAATTAGTGCTCCATAAAAATTTCCCCTTGACAAATGCATTGCTCCAAATATGAATTTTAAAAAAGAGGCAAGTGAGTGACACCCCTCAATTGTTAACCTATAACACCACAATGAAAATTATATTACATGTTTCAAGTCAGAAATTTTTTGATATTTGATAACTTTTGTTCAGTAATCATAAATGCCAACCTCTTTATTTGATTGTTTGCACAAATGCCAACTTCAGTGATGCCGGTGATGAAACCTGAACAATATGTAAGTGATATTTTAACCTGCTGAATTTATTTTAAAGAGGGGGTTATTTGTATGATGCTTCTGCTACTGAACACTGCAACGGTGCCCACTGGTAGGTTTAACAAAACTGCCAAGTGTTTTCTACTAGAAAACACAGAGAAAAGGGAAAGAACTGAAATGTGCATAAATTGCAAAAAGAACAAAAAAAAAACCACTTTGTGAAAATTCTAGCAACAGTTCATAGTGAAAATGTATACATATATTAGCCCCCAATGACCTTTTCTATTGACCAAGCAAAATAAAGTTGAAATGAAATGGCATTTCTTTAAAGTGAATGCACAAGACAGTTTTATGATAAATTGACCACTAAACAATGAAGTAATATTTCAGATCATATAAACAAAGGTGTGTGAGGGGGTGCTCAGTAGCATAGTCATTCTCTGTTACCCCATGGACTCTAGCCAGCCAGGTTCCTCTGTCCATGGGATCTTTCAAGCAAGAATACTGGAGTGGGTTGCATTTCCTACTTCAGAGGATCATCTGGACCCAGGGACTGAACCTGCGTCTCCTGCACTGGGAACCGGATTCTTTACCACTGAGTTACCTGGGGAGTCTTATATTCCTTTTCAAAAGGAAATATTACTTTATGTTACCAGAGCCTGATACTTAAACATTAAATTGAACAAAAAGTTAAGGAGGTCATATATTAATCCTTTACTATACATTTGTGATTATGTTGTTTTGATTAATAAAATATTGACTGCAAATAAAAAATAACAATTAACTATGAAAAGGACTCCAGGCAAATTTGATTAAACAAAAATCCCCAAATCACCATGCCAATAATATTTTGATCTACCAAGGTGGCCCCTGAGGATACAGCACTTTGGTTTTTCTCCACATATTAACAATGAGCAGTATCATTAACAGGATGCTAGCTCTCATCTCTAGTTTCACACTTTCTTGAATTACAGAACCAAATTTCAAATACCTTCTAAAAGCTAACTTACTAGCACTACAAGTTCAACACATCTAAAACCCAATTTATCATCCAGACTCTTAAAGTAGTTCCTGCTCCTGTTGAATTCCTTGTCTGTAAAGATTACCACCAAGCTTAATAAATGCTGAATGATTAAATTAAAGAAAAATACATTTCCTAATAATCCAGCTATAATATCTGAGTAACCTCCCTTTTCTTCATCCCATTAAGCACCAGATTCTACCTAAAAATTGTCCTTTCTATTCCAAACGACAAATGTAGTTCAACAGACGCTTTTATCTGGTCTCCAGCATTCACCTTCTACCAACTCTCCAGTTCACCCACCTGCTTCCAAATTCACTCGCCTTAACTTAAAACCCTGACAATGTCATTTTTCACCTCAAAATTTGTAACTGTCCAGTGATTGCATAATAAATTAGATATATTCTTTTATGCTTACAAGCAAAGTCCTCCAATAAAAGAACTCCACCTACCATTCCAGCTTTACCTATTACAAGTATTGTAGACACACCATCCATGTTAGTCTTGTCATTCTACACATTCTAGACTAGACCTTTAGATATCACCCCCAAACACTCATACCTTTCTGCTTCCATGTCTTACTTATGCTGTTATCTCCAATGGAACATCCTCCACCAGTTCAAATGCACCCCTTCCTTGAAGCTGTTTTTAATAGCTATATTCAGACAGCATCACACTAGTTGTGTATATGGGTAAAACTATCTTAAGTGTTAGAAAAGACCCTGATGCTGGGAAAGATTGAAGGCAGGAGGAAAAGGGGCCAAAAGAGGATGAGATGGTTGGATGGCATCACTGACTCAACGGACATGAGTTTGAGTAAGCTCCGGGAATCGGTGATGGACAGGGAAGCCTGGGGTGCTGCAGTCCATGGGGTCGCAGAGTCAGACATGACTGAGAGACTAAACTGAACTGATCTTACCTGTATGTGTATTACTTGCCAAGCCCCAGTAGGACCAGTGTTCAATTTCCATAATACCATGGCAGATACACATTTCCAAACAGATTATAATGCAGACTACTACTGAGGAACTTCAAAATGCAGCACACATATTACCACTGAATAAAAGCTTATTTTTATTTTTGTTCAGATCATTTTTATCCCGAGTTCTTGTGCTTTTTTAAGTCCAGTCATCACTTCATTTTGAGGTACTCCTTACCTCAAAGAGAATCAAAATTCATTTCTTTGGACCTCAGTTGTGAAATAAAATTGAAATGGTCAAGTTGAGAGGATTACGTAATAAGCACTAGTAAATCTGATCGCAATAGTATCTGACAACTAAAATAGCATTCGCCAACATTTTTACTGGTGAAGAAATATTAAATATAGGCTCTATTAAAATATTTCATGAAAATTAGATTTTTAATATTTTATAATTTTATAAAAACCAAAGACATTTTCCCCTGAAGTGCTTATCACATCCCTGTCTCTCCTCTCAAAACAAGACAAAGAAAAGAACTACAGTTAAGTCAATAAAAGTTAATTATAAATAACTCCATCTCTTTGCTCTTAATCTTTAAATACTAGGACAAGTGACCCACACCAACACTTCTGAAGCCTCGCCCAACCACTCCACCTTTTCATCCACTTCTCTCACGTAACACCTCCTTATGCTCTCCTCTCTTCCAATCTCCCCTCAAAACTCCTCCAAAATATGTCCCAGATGGCAAGAGGCCTTGCAGTGTAACACTCCCTCCAACTCCAACCTGAAGTGAAGAGGCTGAGTCCTGATGAGCTGCTGCAGAGCCCAAGGCTCATATTTGAGGCCTCACTTTTTTTCCACATCTGAGAAAGGTGGGAGGCCTGAATTTCTGCCTGTCAACTCCATTCTGCTGTGGCGTCACCACTGCTATACCCACCAGAAAAGCAGAATTAAGGACAGCTGGAAGGAGCGAGGCCACAGGCATGGGTGCTCCCCACCACTGGCCTCCAAGGTTTCTGTAAAGAAAGGATGCAGACAACAGGATCTCGGAGCCAACTAGTAAAGCACTAGGGTTGTGGGAGAACAGTTCCTCTCTGCCAGTTTTTAGCACAACATACTTGCTTAATAGCTCTCTACAGAAGGGTCCATCTGAGAAGGAAATAGATGAAGAAGCCAGGAAATAGTCTAGAATCAACTTATCAAATTCTCCTCAGGTTCAGGAAAGTCTTCCTACTATACTTCTCCTTGGTCTTGCTTGCCATAACTGGCAATGATTATTAACCTCTCAAATGTACAAGGAGGGGAAAAGACTGTCTTTGTATCATTAATGAGAACAGATAGCAAAATTGTGAAATTATTTATATTAAAACCTAACTTTCCACCAGTTTGAAAAAAACAGAAATTTCTAAGTTGATGTGCTAAAAACCAAAACAAAACAAACAAAAAAAAACCCCAGGAAAACAGGTCCTTTTCCAAAATAATTTTCTCCAGTTCACTGACGTCTTCACCTCCCTCAAAGTATGTTCTTTCTATTCCTGTTTTTTTTTTTTTTAATGCTGAATTATCTGTTTACCAAAAACCTGTAACTAGCAGACCTCTGAAACAAAAAACTATTTTTATTGAATTGGCCAAAAAGTTTGTTCGAGTTTTTCTGTCACATTGTATGTCAAAACGCAAATGAACTTTTTGGCCAAGCCAATATATCTGAAGAAACTGAAAGACAAAATATCAACATTATTCAAATGAATAATAATGTTAAAGTACTGATTTTAGAGTGAGACAATATGAATTTGTGTGACTAAGTCACAGCTGATCTTACAGAGTAGGATTCCTATTATTATTAATTAAAGTGAAATTATTAGGATTCAAACATAGTCACTCTTCTTTTCAAAAATTATTGGTTTTTTCATATGTAAACTTGTGATTTTAATTTTCTCCCATTCTACCAAACTTTACAGAAATGAACCTAGCTTTTAAAAAAAATTCTTTATTGAAGAATAGTTGATTTACAATGTTGTGTTAGCTTCAAGTGTACAGCTAAGTGATTCAGCTATCTATATATATGATGTAAAGATGTGTGTGTATACACATTCTTTTTCAAGATTTTTTCCATTATAGATTATCATAAGATACAGAATATAGTTTCCTATGCTATACAGTAGGTCCTTGTTGTTTATCTATTTTATATATAGTAGTGTACATCTGTTAATCCCAACCTCCTAATTTATCACCCTCCTTTCCCCCTTTGGTAATGACAAATTCGTTTTCTATGTCGGTCAGTATTTCTGTTTTGTAACTAAGCTCATTTGTATCATTTTTTAGATTCCACATATAAGTGATATATGGTATTTGTCTTTCTCTGACTTACTTCACTTAGTATGATAATTTCTAGGTCCGTTCATGTTGTTGCAAATGGTGTTATTTCATTCAACAGCTGAGTAATATTCTACCGTGTGTGTATATCTTTGCACATATATATATAAAACCTCTTCTTTATCTGTTCATCTATCGATGGACACTTAAGTTGTTTCTATGTCTTGGCTATCATGAACAGTGCTATTAGGTTGGCAAAATGTAATTGTGGCTTTGCACCATGAATTTTAAATCATTATAACCAGGCTCAAACATATCTTTATTAATCAAAATAGGAACCATTACAATCAAAACATTTAGCCAATGAAAAATAAGTTTATTCCTGTACTGTAAAAATCTTCAGGATTCAATGAACTCTTGGAAAGCATATTCTGCATCCTGCTAGTTGTGGAAGCATTTTCCCTGCAAAAAGTTGTCGAGATGGTTGAAGAAGTGGTAGTTGGTTGGCAAGGGGTCAGGTGAATATGGCAGATGAGGCAAAACTTTGCAGCCCTATTTGTCCAACTTTTGAAGCACTGGTTGTATGACGTGCAGTCAGGATTGTCATGGAGAAAAACTGGGCCCTTTCTATTGACCAACGCCAGCTGCAGGCAGTGCCGTTTTCAGTGCATCTCACTGATTTGCTGAGCATACTTTTCAGATGTAGTGGTTTCACTGGGATTCAGAAAGTTGTAGTGGATTAGACAGGCAGCAGACCACCAAACAGTAACCATGACTTTTTTTAGTGCAAATTTGGCTTTGGGAAGTGCTTTGGAGCTTCTTGGTCCAGTCACTGAGCTAGTTGTTATCAGTTGTTGTATAAAATCCACTTTTCATCACATGTCACAGTTCAATCGAGAAATGGTTCATTGTTGTTGTATAGAAGAAGATGACTCTTCTAAACAAATTTTTTTTAATTTGCAGTCAACTCATGAGGCACCCACTTACCAAGCTTTTTCATCTTTCCAATTTGCTTTAAATGCCAAATGACCACAGAATTGTCAATAGTGAGTTCTTCACAACTTCTCACGTAGCTGTAAAAGGATCAGCTTCAATGATCCTCTCAATTGGCTGTTAATTTCTGATGGTCGGCCACTGTGCTTCTTACCTTCAAGGCTCTTGTCTCCTTTGCAAAACTTCTCTAAGCACCATTTCACTGTACATTCATTAGCAGTTCCTGGGCCAAATGCATTGTTGATGTTGCTGGTTGTCTCCACTGTTTTACTCAAATAAGAACATCACTAGAATTTGCTTTTTGTCTAATATCATTTCCCTTGTCTAAAATAAATATAAACAGCAAGTAATAAATTATTAGCAAAAAGGCATAAAGCGAGAAATGCACACATTCAAATGATGCATAATATAACCACATTTATTTAACAATGTTAAATTTATTTAAAATTCCAATATCAAACATGAAAGTTCAAGCATGCAAAACTGCGATTACTTTTGCACCAGCCTAATATGAACACAGGGGTGCATATATCTTTCAAATTCGAGTTTTTGTCTTTTCTGGATACATGCCTAGGAGTGGAATCACTGGTTCACATGGTTCACTTTTAGATTTTTGAGGAATCTCCATACTGTTTTCCATAGTGGCTGAACCAGCCTGCTTTCCCACCAACAGTGCAGGAGGGTTCCTTTTTCTCCATACCTTCTCTAGCATCTATTATTTGTAGACTTCCACTTCACTGTTTTGATTTGCATTTCTCTAATAATTCACCATGAAGAGTGAGCATATTTTCATGGGCCTACTGGCCATCTGGATATCTTCTTTGAAAAACTGAAATGTCTACTTCAGTCTTCTATCCATTGGGCTATTTGTGTCTTTATATCAAGCTATGTGAACTGTTTTCTGTATTTTGGAAAATAATCCTTTGTCAGTCACATCATTTTCAAATATTTTCTCTCATTCCACAGGCTATCTTTTCATTTTTTTAAAGATTTTCTTTGCTGTAAAAAAACAAGAAAAGTGAAGTTGCTCAGTTGTGTCTAACTCTTTGCGACCCCATGGACTGTAGTCTACCAGGCTCCTCCATCCATGGGATTTTCCAGGCAAAAATACTGGAGTGGGTTGCCATTTCCTTCTCCATTTCTTTCCTGTACAAAATCTTTTAATTAGGTCCCATTTGTTTGTTTTGCTTTTGTGTCCATTACTCTAGGAGACAGATCCAAAAAAATAACGCTGTAATTTATGTCAAAGAGTGTTCTGCCTGTTTTCCACCAGGAAGTTTATACTATCTTATCTTACATTTAGGTCTTTAATCCATTTTGAGTTTATTTTTGTATTTGGTGTTAGAGAATGTTCTAATTTCATTTTACATATGACTGTCCAGTTTTCCCAGCACCATTTATTGAGGAGACTGTCCTGTCTTCATTGCATAGTCTTGCCTCCTTTGCTGTAGATAAACTGACCATAAATGAGTGGGTAGATCCAAAAAAAGCTTTTGATAAAATTGAGCATCCATTTATAATTTTAAAAAATCTCCAGAAAGTGGACATAGGGGAAACATACTTCAACATAATAAAGGCTATATATGACAAACCCACAGCTAACATCATACTCAAAGATGAAAAGCAGAAAGCATTCCTTCTAAGATCAGAAACAAGACAAAGATGCCCACTCTTGCCACTTTTTCTGAATAGAATTGTAGAAGTCCCAGCCACAGCAATCAGAGAAGAAAAATGAAAGAAATTCAAGTTGGAAAAGAATAAATACAACTGTCACTGTTTGCAGATGACATGATACAATACACAGATAATCCAAAAGACACCACCAGAAAACAGAGTTCATCAGTGAATTTGGTAAAACATAATAAAGGCCAAAATTAATACAGGGCACAAGATTAATACACATAAATCTGTTTCATTTCTAAACAATAAACTATCAGAAAGAGAAATTAAGGAAACAGTCCAACTTACCATCACATCTAAAAGAAAAAAATATCTGGGAATAAACCTACCTAAGGAGGCAAAAGACCTATACACCAAAAACTGTAAAATGTTGGTGAAGGAAACTGAAGAGCATACAAAGAGACAGAAAGATATTCTTGGATTAGATGACTCAATATTGTTAAAATGACCATACTAGCCGAGGCAATCAACAGATTCAATGCAATCCCTAACAAATTACCAATGACATTTTCACAGGACTGAAAAAAATAAACAACTATATAGAGCTATCATTCATATACCAAAAGATTTACTCAGTAAAAGTCCTTAATTCAATGGTTTTAGAAAAGTCACAGAGTTGCACAACCATCACCACTAATTTCAGAACATTTTCATCACCCACTAAAGAAATCTTGCATTCAATAGTAGTCACTCTCTGTTTCTCTTTCCTCCTACTCCCAAGCTAATCTACTTTTTGTGTCTGTGGATTTGCTTATTCTGGACAGATATGACAGATACACACATGTATACCACATACACATACACAGGTACTAATTAATTTAAAAGCACATTTGTGATTTTTAAATATCTACAAAAGAGAACCTTCCTCAGTTACTTTGGAATGTTGGTGAAGCTAAGAATGTGGAAGAGCACATAAAAAGAAAAGAATATGCTCTTCTTGAAATCACAATTTACTTCCATAACCGAACAACAGACTTTACTGAGGAATTCACTGTGACAAGTCCCCTGAATTTGTTTATAATAGAATCCTACACATAACATAGTCCCATGGTCCCCAGAGAAAGCCTTGCAGTGTGCTTATGCAGCAGCCAAAGGGACAGAACAATATGAAGAAGTGTATGTCTCTTTCATCTATCAGACTTGCTAATGATTGCCTCTAATCTTCAAAAGAGTTATTTTAACACTATTAATATTTTTAAGAGACCTTTTGGTCTGATCACAGTTATTTTAAAATTTCTGTTAAATATAACAATGACTTCCTTGAATGTACATTAAGAGATTCATTCTGAGATTACTGGCAGTTCTAAGAAAATGGGGTAAAAAAGGAGGAAGAAAAAGAAGAAGAGGAAGGAGGAGAGGAGTAAGAGGATAGGGAAAGGCAGAGGAAGGGGAAGGGAGGAGGTGATGGAGAAAGAGAAGACTGCAGGGCAAGCAGGAGGGAGACAGCAGAGGAGCAGAAGGAATAACAGCAAAAGCAAGGGTAAGCGAGGGAGGAGGCTGAAAACCACTGAAGGAAAACAAAGCCATGGAATACTTACAGGAGGTATTGATGTTTTTCAGATAAAGAACTGAGAGGTAGATTGCAGCAACTGGGTTCACAGAAATGAAGAAATAAATGTAAGAAGTAGGATGATGTGTTGCTGGTAAAAAAAACTCATGGCAAAACCATTTCAATACCAAGATCGACCTCTGTAATTTACTTTGAACTGTGAGATTTACTAACTCCGTGAGA